>NC_133294.1:22684526-23284526 GCF_005239225.2 Populus alba | reverse complement strand
CACACAAATTTTAGAATTTTTAAAAATTTATATATTTATTAATTTTAAAATTTATAAAATTAATTGAGGTTTATATAATCTAGTCCGAATATCTATACTAATAAAAAAAATATTATTTACCAAATTACACTCAAAATTCCCATGTAAACAATAAATCATTGTTTATAGCAATAAACTCAGCTTAAAAAAAAAAAAAAAAAAAAACGGAGTGTAGTCACATGCACAAACACACAGCTAGTATTTTTACCTGCTAGTGCTTCTTCTGGACAGGTTGAGACAGTCATGTCATGTGTCTCACTCACCATCTCTATTCATAAGTAGGAGGTGGAGAGGAAGGCGCGTGAACACGTGCCAGAGCATGGAGGTGGGAAAACAAATAATCACTCTCATTCTTTTCCTTTTTAATTTAATCTTACTCTATTTTTTGTAAAATTAATGAGTAAAAGAGAAGAAAAATCTGAAAACCGAACGCCAACAATCCAAAAGCCGCACCCCATCACCAGACAGGCAGGAAGGGAAAGGAAAGAACCAAAAAAGGGTTAAATGTATTCGTTAAGTAGAGTTACTACAAAGTATGTGTAAACATTTCCTTGTTAGAAAGAAGGGAAAGCTACAAACTTGTGAATTGTGATCGATTTGACCTTAAAGTTCTTCCCTTTTATTTATACAGCGGAGAAATTATTCTACCACTTCGAGGATTTTTATTCTTATATAGTTAGTATTTCTCTGACATGGTGTAGATGATGATGATGATGATGATGAGATGTTGATGTGGGGGCCATAAATCTGCACTACTGGATCTCCAAACCCTAATTACCTCATCTCTGGATCTTCTCTTGGACAATTACACTGTACCTCTCTTAATAGCAAAACACAAGAAAGGTCAGATTTTTAGACAATATCCCCCTCGTTATACTGGATTTGCTTCATATTTTGACCATTTTCATCTGTTGACCTCAACAAATGTACTGTTGTTATGATTGATGTTACTTTTTGATTGTTAAGTACCTGCCCTTTTCTTCTGCAATATTATTTCTTTCTGGTTTTTTCTCCATCTCCTTACAGTATGTGATTAACATGAAAAAGATTTGAACTTTTCTGTGGATTCCCTATTCGAGGATAGATTGGTTGCTTGCTTACTACTTGAAGCTATATAATCACCTGCTACTTGTGTTGTGTTTGCTGTTATGGGTTTTCAATTTTGTGAGGATTGATTGATTGATTGATTGCATGCTTGTAGGTTTTATAAGCATTTCACTTGGATACGTAGTACCAGAAGGAGAAACATGCATGCTAGGCATAGAAGTCCTGGAAATGGATACAGGTCAGGTTCCATGGGGGTGGGAATGGGTGCATCCAGAATATCCCCAGATAATTCTGCTAGAGGTCATGGTTTTTACAATTCCGAATATAGAAGCTTCAATAACCGTGGCTTTGCCCATGGCCAGGGCCATCCCAAATCTTTTCGTCAGCCACCGCCACAGAAAGGCAATATTTTAATGGAAGCTGGTAGGCTTGCAGCTGAGTATTTAGCTTCCAAGGGATTGTTACCTCAGAGTGCACTTTCTGGTAAATGGCAGAATGGTAGTTTCAAAAGGCAAGCAGGGGATTATCAGGACTTTAGGCAACAAGAAGACCTTATGCAGGAGGGCCGAACATCTGCCCATTCTCGGCTAGGGAGTGGTGCTTCTGATGCTGGGTTGGGCAGGAGAAGATACCCTGATGACTTCAATCTGAGGAATCATGTGAAGGGAAGGAGGAGAGGAGAGCATTACCGGGGTTACAGCTCAGAGTGGGGTAGAGAATATGGGAGGAGGGGGTCATTGTCAGATAGGAATAGAATGTCTCCTGACACAGAGGAGAATGATACAGTTTCTGGACACTGCGAAGAGCAGCAAGTTAGCAATGATGTTGGAGATGGAATGGAGAAATCTGGTCAGAGTGGGGTGGCACCAGAAAGTGAAGAAACTGCTGATATAGAATCAGGACCGAGTAAGTACAGCTATCCAAATGAAACTGGCTCCAGGGCAAGTTCTTTTAGTGTTCTGAAAGAAGAGACTGATGGTGAACCCTCCAAGGGCTCTGGTGACCCAGCAAAAGTAAATCTGGGGAACAAGGGTATGAAGGATAACAATTATGATTATGAAATTGAGAAACAGATTGTTCCAGAGGATTTACCTATCCAGCAGAGTGATGCAGAGAGTGATCTCTTGGGCAAGGATGGATCTGATTTACTAACATTGAGCAAGTTTGCCAATGTGCCAACGAAAATGCGCTCTGCATTGTCATGTAGGTCCTCCAGGGTTGATCAAGTTCCCAATAATGAAGAGGAAGGCACGTCTGATAATGGGCTTACAATGTCAAGATCCAATGTCTCCACAACTGATGTGAATGCAACACATGATTCAAATTGTCCCAACTCCGAAATAATTAAAGTAGCTGTTGTCCAGCCTGCCAAGGATGCTGATGAAGAAGGCCCTGAATATGGTGCTGTGCAAGGAAAATGTGTGAGGTCTCATTCTTTTTCAGATGGAGCTTTTATGCATGACAATGAACAGGAATCTAGTCTAGGACTTTCAGGTTTTGGAAGGTCCACCTCAGTCAAGGAGCGAGGTGAGAAACGAGCTGCTGAAAGCAGTGGTATTGGCGAGGCAGCCAAAAAACCAAGGGAATGGCTTCCATCCTTGGCTATCACCGCTGATGAGCATTTGCACCGCACTGATTTAAGTGAAAATACTGGGAGGGCTTCACCTGATCAGCAGGTGACTATGGCTGTGGCTGCTACCCAAGACAGTTACATTAGTAATTGTCAATTTCCGAGGATTGCTGGTGAACCAGGCTTCAAGTATGCTGAAGAGAAACAGCTGTTTCCTAGTTCATTTAAAATCGTTGATCTTAATCTCATGGAAACATCTGATATAAATGAAACTCATTGTAGCGATCCAGTTCTCACATACCCATCTATTATGACAACCAAAAGAGAAGCACCACAGGTTGACATTGATTTGTCAATAAGTAATTCCAATGTGTCCGGTGAATATGCTAGACATATGAGTTATGGCAAGCAGGTTCAAATAATTGATCTAGAGAATGATTGCACCCTGGAAGACAAGGACTTTGATAATTCACAAAGAAAGTACGTCCCTCTTATAATCACTCTCTCTCTCTCAACACTTCTACATTTCTCAACTTGTCAAAGAATAATGCCAAATACCTTGCATGTTTCTGATGTCAAGAAGCTTACTTCATTATTATATGTCCTGGATGTGGTTTTTCTCTACATGATCTTAACTTGTCCATTCTCTCAGGATGGAGACTGCATTTACTGGGCCAGAAGGTTTTCCTAGCCTTTCACAGAATACTGGTGATATCACTGATGTTCAGGTCAATTATGATGGCCTTATGCTCGCAGAGTTTCTCAACAATCTCTCAAATTGTACCTCAGTACCAGATAACATAACTCCGCTACAAAATGAAATGGACCTTGACAATGGAGAGGTACTATAGAAGTAGCTTATTTGTCTGAATAGAACATGAAAACCTAGTAGCCTTTTTTTAATTAAAAAAGGTCTGAAAGAATTTGATGATGTATTCATTTGGCTGCTTCATGTTGTATGCATTCCATCCGCATTCCTATTAATTGCTTCATTAAATGTATAATTCTATGCAATATGATATCATGTTATATATGTGGCACTTGGTTTTAGAAATCATATTTTTGGTAGTGGAAGAAAGCTAAATAAATACATTCCCTTTGTATAGTTGATGAATAACTCACTTAGTATTACTGATTGTTTCAGGGGACTCTTGGTGATGATGACTCGATTTATATGTCCCTGGGAGAAATACCATTAAGTATGCCACATATTTAACTTCTTGGTTTGATTTCTTATAAATCTAGAGTTTGTGGTTGATTTGCCTAATTCTGGTGTTTAATCGCATGCTAATAGGCTGTACAAATGCATATTTACCATTATTAACCATTGAGGTATATTTGGTGATGGTTTTTAACATAATCGTGAAACATGTTTTTTGACAATAAGATGTGCATGGAGATCTATAGATATGTAATTTATTCCAACAAAAAAGGCTCCATTTGGATCTCAAAAGCACATATGTTGGAAAAGGAAAGGATTATAAACAAACTTCTTCCCCTGGCATCTTTAATAATTTTCTGACCTTTCTGAGACTTGACATTCAAATGAAAGCTGAAGTCTTTTACCAAAAACCTTATGTGCAGTCTAACTAAAGTATAAATTTAATAAAAGATAGGATTGGGGAGTGGTAAATCATGATGTTGCCTTAACTTGATTTGCCTTGAAATTGTTTGAAATGAAAAATTGATTATTGATAAATTTAAGTGCACTCCAGGGTGACCGATAGCCTATAAACTATGTTTTCCTCCAAATTTTTAGTCTCTATCATAACTGCTTTCACTGAGAGCACTTTATTTTCCAGTCTACTCTAGATCAGAATAATCATTTACTTGGAAATTTGCTCATCTATGATTTTACATGTCTCCATCAAATTTTGCCCATATCATGGAGATGCAGCTATATGAGATTTGGACGAGTTTATTTCAGTTGCATTACTGTTTTCATCATAGAAATTGAAACAGTAGTAATCTTATCGTTTTCTCCTTCAACAAGCAAATTAATGATATTAGTGACTGTTGAAAGCAATGCAACGAGGATTTCAATGTAAATCTGTGAGGCTGAATTAGGGTCTTAATAAATCTGGCATGCAGCTAGAATATTATTTCAGCTGGCAACAGAAAATATAATAGGCATACATTGAGTTTCAAGAGCAAGTTTACAACATTGATGCTCTTTGAACGTCATATATGTGATGTCTATATGAAATTAACCATTGAATAGCTCGTCCTTTTAGTTCAGTATTATTCATTTCCATGGCTAGGGGAATCCAGATTTCAGGGCATAGCAGAACTGTTTGTTCAAATAAGAAGTCAGTAATCCTTATGAGCGTGCTAAATCATATTCATTGATGCTGTATTGGTAGTTGATTCTCACTCATTGTTATAATCAATTAACACAACCATTTTGTTTTAACTTGCATGTTACTGGTGTTCTTGGGTGAATAAATAGATTATCAATTTAGCGGTCAATATTTTTCAGCATCTTATCTGAGCACTCCTTTTCTGCTCAA
This sequence comes from Populus alba, assembly GCF_005239225.2. Lineage (NCBI taxonomy): Eukaryota > Viridiplantae > Streptophyta > Magnoliopsida > Malpighiales > Salicaceae > Populus > Populus alba. The sequence goes on along the minus strand of NC_133294.1, from coordinate 23,279,360 downwards.
CTAATTCTCTTAATATTTTCTTGTAGGCTTCATACCTGCCTGGGAACCGCCAGCCCCTCAGGAGTATGAGAAGCCCTTTTGATCCTTCATTTCCTTGAATCAGAATAGACTACTTCTTGGTATGCTTACTATTGGTCATTGGGGAATTACTAGCTCATACTTGCCACTGTCCTTTATTTTGTTTCCCCACTATTTTGCTTAGGAAGGAAGCAGCAATGTCTTTCCTGGTAGGACTTTTAGGGACGGTGAATGCTTTTCTTTTTATTTGGATGCTGTTTTTGTTCATTATATGGTTAAAAGAGGTTTGTCATATCTGCTTAAAGGTGATCAAGAAATCAATTTGCCCTTTGTCTTCATTTATTAACTTGGGTTCTCATGTCCTTAAAAAGTATCGCATAGATAAACTTTTAACGCAGATTCTTCTGATTTGAATGTGCATCTTGCATTTGCAGTCTAGGCTCTTACTTTGATTTCAGTTCTCCTCAAAAGGGGTACTTAGTAGTGAATATTGCTTCCGATTCCTTTTGACTTCTCAACTTTTGGCTGTCTGAATAAAGTCATGGTGTACAACACTCTTCAAATAACCTGATGCATTTATCATATTTGATGTAGCTTTCAAATGGCAAACAACAACTTGACATGTGACGTTTGACATTGAATAAGAGATTGTATTGGTTTTGTGTTCAACTTATTTTGAAATGCCTACAAGCAAAAAATAGTTTCTCGTAGTTTTAAAGAGACCTGCTATAACATTAATTTGCTTCCTAGTTTCCAATTGACTTTTTGTTGAGAGCCTTGCTTTTGTTTTCAAAGCTGTTTCCATAGAAATCATGTGGTTTATTGCATCTCCACCTAGTTTTAAATCTGCTCCGGTGCTCATGTTGCGTCATCCAACGCCGGTTGCAAGTTGTCTTGGGAGAAATGCCACCTCCCAATTATAGATGCATAGAAGGACGATGCCTTTACGATATAGGATGGTCATGGAGGCATTCTCTCTTGGAAAAAGCATTTCAGTTATAAATTATTTTTTGTTTTTAAATAATCACGTGCCGACCACTTGCTTTGCATTGATTTACATGGTACCATTCACCTGTATATCACTCCTCTTTCCATCTCATCAAATCTCCATAAAAGATCAAACTTTAAAAGAACCTGCTGAAGAACAAAGGTAGTAGTAATTCCTACGCCAAAGCAGCCTGAGCCCTACCTGTTGTGTTTTTTGATTTGATAGTTCTGTATTTACATGTAAACGGAGTTGTCTGATGATTCCGAGAGATGGGATTCATTATATCTACATTCAAAATGGTTAAAAGTGCGTCCTATAGAAATATCAATGCTAAGAACATCAGTGAATCCGTAAGAGGAAACTATGGTTGGTGAATTGGCTCTGGCAGCTATGGAAATGGCTGGCTTATCCCAAAATGGAAATTGAACAGGCTTGGATGAAGGTTAGAAAAAAGGATTGTTTTCATTCTCCCCAATAAAAATCACTCTTTAATTGCTGAGAACTACACTGAAATGGTAACGTATCAATGACCTTTCTTCATCTGCACCCAATCCTCTTGTATACTCCAGGATCATTCACTCATTTAGCTGACGGAAGGCTGGTAGAGTCTTATTACATCTACCTAGCTACAGCTCCTGGTTGTAGTTGTTGATGTCGAAAGTTCCCCTTATGCATGCTGGCATTAAGCTTGACGGGTCTTTGACTATTTTACTTGATGGCATTGATTTGCTCTGTCAATCTAACAAATTCATGGCTGATGAGATTTGGCAAATCACCTGCTAGTATCAATGATTTGTTTTTTTTTTTTTTTCAATATTGAAGCTGCTGCAAAAATTGCTTTTGTACAAGAACTGTGCAAGTGGCCTAGCTAGCTAGTTCTAGGTTAGGAGACAGGCATGTATAGTCTCTGGATAGATGAGTCCAATATATGGAAATCTGAATATTTCTCATGATTGTCTATTGTCCTCCTTAATACTTAGATGTATTTTATTTTTTTATGGATGTTTTTTTTTTATATACATGCTTGTGATTATTTTTTAAAATATTTTTTATTTTAAAATATTTTAAAATAATATTATTTTATTTTTAAAAATTATTTTTAAAATTAACGTGTCAAAACGATTCAAAACACAAAAAAAATTAATTTTTAAAGCAAACAACACCTAAAAAAGACAATTTCTACTAATTTAATAAAGCAAATACATAAAAGAATTATCGTATATTTTTTTGTAGTCTTTGTTTATGGTAATGTATATCCTATAGACGTTCGTGGTTAAAATATTATTTGTTAAAATTTTAATTTTTTTTATAAAATTAATTTTTATATGTGTTTTTGTATTATTTTGATGTGTTGATATCAAAAATAAATTTTAAAAAATAAAAACAACATTATTGAATTTTTAAACAAAAAATATTTTAAAAAATAATCATTACTGAAATATCAAACACATCAATTTATGTTATTTATGCAAACCACATCAAATTTTTAACACCTCTTTGCATAAAGTTTCAATGTTAATTATTTTTCAAAATGTTTAATTTTAATTACATAGTTTTAACAAACTAGATAGGAAAGAAAATATAAATAACTAAGAAAATAAATATATTTTTTTCTAAAAATAAATGATAATGATGGATGGTTTTATTAATAATAATGCCAACTTAAACATGCAAATCAAATAGATGTGAGTTTATTTTATTTTATGTTTAAAGGAGGGTGGAAAATAGAATAAGCTTAATGTATTAATTGAGTTGAAGAATTACATACACTTGTGTCGGTATGTGTGTGTGTGTGTGTTCACATTATCTGGATTGGTTTTCTTAGAGGAAAAAAAAAAAAACATGAAACTCGTGAGTGGGATTAATTGTCGTAATAAAAAGTGGATTATATGCCTTCAAAAAAAGACAAGAAATTCAAGGGGGGAAAAAAAAAAGGCACTTTGCACTTTCGAAGATTCAACTTTTGGGCCCTTTTTTAACAAGGTTTGGGCCCTATCTATTTACACTTACAACAACTGCAGTAACTTAAGGCTCATATATATATATATATTAGTTTATTTATCTTGAAAGTTTATTCTAGTTACTAAGTACATATGATTCTTATTCTTATAGATACATCATGCCCATGCAATTGATCAATCCAAGATTTATAGAAACCTTTCAAAAGATTAATTGCTATTTAAAAAATAGTTAAACTAACCCATTTAAAAAACCAGATAGAATGTTAATTAAAATTTAAATTAAAAAACAAAAAAACAAAGTTAATCAAATAGATAATAAGTTGTCTATCATTCTTTGAAAAATCTTTTGGTTATCTCAAATGATAAAAAAATTAGGGTTCAAGTTTTCTAGAACCTCATAATCAAAATTTTAACTTATTTTTTAACTAAAAACACCTCAAAACATTTTAGGAATCTTAGAAACCGTTTGGTATTGCATTCCAAACGGTGTTTTGCCTAAATTCACATTTTTTTTTTTTTTTGCTAAAATTGAGTTTGGTTTGTACTTTTTGGATAGTTTTTGATGTGTTGATGTCAAAAATGATTTTTAAAAAAAAGAAAAAAACATCATTGGCATGTATTTCGGCACGAAAAGCTATTTGAAAAGCAACCGCTACAACACTGCCAAACATGCTCTTAATAAACTCATTTCCAACCACAAAATAATCTTATAATCAATCAAAGTAAAAAATCAATTTGATTTAAATAATAATAAAAAAAACCTTTTATATGCCTCCATCTTGTTTTTTCTAAGCATGGTTAAAAAGTAAAACCATCTACATTGAACTTTTTTCTCTAAAACAAACCTATTAATGCCAAGAACAGTTTTTTATATTTTTATAGCTAGTAAAACCCTTTCTCTAACCTCCCTTTTTATCTACAATTTTTTCTCTCATATCTTAACATCCAGTGATTGAAACATGATAAAAATAAGATTTATGATTGAAACATAAGGACCTAAAACTACAAAGGCTAAATATGAAAAATTAAAAACTTTAAAGATGAAATTAAAAGTTTCTATATCTTTTGAACAATTAAAATGAAAACTGTTGTTGTTAATTTTAATCTAATTCTTTTAATTTTTCTAACTATAATCTAGGATTCTATTTTATAATATCGATATTTAATTTAATGTTAAAATAGTTTTTTGAAATGTTGTACACGTGAGAGTATGCAAAATGAAATAAATTCTAACACATAAAATTATGTCAACATAATTTATGAGGATGGAGTAGAAAATAAATAAAATTGAATGATCAAAGTGCAAAGAAAAAAAGATTAGGGACCTAAAAGAAAAAATCACCATATATATATATATATATGAACAATGAAGGTGGCGCGTGTTAATAAAGAAGGTACAATAAAAGTCATGTCTGTTTTAGTTTATACAAGTCTCTATGCCAGCGCTTCGCAGCAAAGCTGGACTCTTTTTTTAATATAAAAATAATGTTTAGGTACTAAAAATAAGTAGAAAAAAAAAAGATATAAAAATCTTCATAACAAATATATAAAAACATTAGTTAGGGCCAAACCAACATATGACATTCCATCAAACATGCAATCTAAATTATGTGACTGAAATAATTTAATTAAAAATAAAAGGAATTATATATTGAAGGATGAAACTCATGATCCGGGTTATTAAACTTAAAACATCCAATTTAGAGAAACCACAAAGTTCAATTCCCAGAAAATTAAATATTGAAGGATAAAATTGGAAAAAAAAAATATAATCACACAAAAAAATTTTAAAAAATAGCAATTCAAAAAATAAGGATCAAAATCACTATCACAACTATTATTAATGAGTAATATCATCACTATTATTATTATTATTTGTAGTAGTAGTGGCAACAATATTCTTACCACCACAACAATCACTACTATTATCATCACAACTAATTTTGTTGTTGTTGTTGTTGTTATTATAACTACTATCATTAATAATATTATTACTATTATCATCATTCATCATTATTAATATTACTACTACCACCACCACCATCAATTTAAATAAAATGTGTTGGGTGGAGTAAATATAATAAGATTGATAATTATCTTAAACTAATAAATGTCTATACTTTATTTTCAATGAGAGAGCAACATAAACATCGCAAGTCAAAATTCAAAATGATTCATTATTTTGACTAAAAAATCAAGTGATTCAAACTCAAAGTCCAGTCTATCTAACTATCCTATTAAAATCTTACCAGTCTTTGATATAAATTATTTTTTATTTAAAAATATATTAAAATATTTTTTTTAATATCAACATATTTAAATGATAATATATATATATACACACAAAATTAATTTAAAAATAAAAACTTATTTTAAAAATATGGTTGAACTTTAATATCAAACACCACCCTAATAAAAGAAAAAAAAAATCAATCCTTTTTTTATTTGAAAATAAAAAACCAATTTACAAGTCAACTAATAACCGTGATTTTAGTATATTGTCTATTTATTAGTATTTGATATTATTCTTTGATAAAAAAAAATATTTTTTAAAATAATTTATTTTTAATTTAATTATTTTAATATAGCATATTAAAATCATTAAAAAACATTAATTTATTTTTTTCAATTTAAATACATTTTTAAAACTCATACAAGTACAATTACAAATGCAATAACAGATTCCACGGCAGCATGAAAAGAAGGATGGTAGGGTCCAGAGAGTAAAATCACTTCTCTCATGCATATTCATAAACTAAAAAAAAGAAAAGAAAAAAAAAAAAAAAAGAGTAAAAGTAAGAGTAAACGTGGCATCTTCATAGCCTTAATCTCCGTACACGTGGCCCTTCTCCTTTCTTTTTCACTACCATGTCCTAAATGACTGATATATATATATATATATATATCCCTTTCACAAGCCAAGATGCCTCTTTGCTCTTTTTTCGTTACGTGATTCACATTTACTAGAAGCCTTGATTCCTCCTCTGTCATCTCTTCCAAAAATTCAAATTGCTTTCGCCTTTTTTCCTTCTCTCTTAATTACCTCTCTATCTTTCAACTCAAAGGGAAAATAAAACAAAACAAAAGGCCCTAAAGATCAATTAGTCCACTTTATTTTTTATTAAAATATAATTTATAGATAAATTATATTCTTAAATCAGTTCCTGTGTTCTACCAAATTGGTTAAAAACAAAGTATTAGCGACTTGAAATCTTAGATTTTGAAGATTGAGACTTGTAACTCCAAATATAAGGCTTGCTACTTGCTGTGGAGAGTTAAATTACAACGCTTGCTTTCGTTGATATGGCATCGCAGATTTCAATTGTTCTTGAAATGAATTAGCATCATAATTTCTTCCATGTAAAACTATTAAACAGAGTTTGTAGTGGTGTGAAAACAAACAGATCTTACAAAATTATGCAACGGTTACTCTTTTATAAAGTTGACAAACCCTAATGGTTTAACTCAAAACATGATGATGGGTCAGTATTTTGTTTTTTACATTGATCCTCTTTTTCTAAAAAAGAATAGTCAGATAGGGTAATAACTCAACAACATTGGATTCAATTAAGTATTGAGCATATATATATATATATATATATATATATATAAGTTTGGCGAGCTGCTAGACCCGTTATCCTTTAGCTTAGCCAAGTGTTACGCCTATGATATTTTTTAACTCTGAAAAATCTTGGGCTTCATGATTACTTCGTTAAGTTAAAGATATTTTACACTGATAAGTTTGAGATATGTTGCTTACACTTTAACTCCTTCTTTTCCAAAAATAGATAAGTCAGATAGGCTATAAATGCAGACCAAGATATCTCTTATAGGAGATGTTTTCTTAATTTTTTCTCCACTCCTTATGATATATCTATTCTTAGAATTCTTTTCTAATATTTAAATGCATTTTCTCTTAAACGATACTTATTTAAGCATCGGAGAGTCCCTAAATTCATAAAAGAGGGCCTTTTGTAGGTATAAAGTATTATCTACAAGCTATCTTGGTTAGGAAGAACGCTTTAGATTGTAAAAATCAGGAGATTAACCCATTGTCCAAGATATTAGCTTGACCCTCAAGCTCATTGGGTAAATTCAAACCTTATCACTGACGCCATATATGAGAAATTGATAAAAAAAAAAAAAAAAAACCATCGATTGCTCTTTTAAAAGCTGGGTTATTGACATCCTTACTCACCACTAGAGTTAAATCATCAAATCATTATTGAAAGGATACGTGTCACATACTTTCCTATAGCTATTGACATACTTTCTCCATCGGTGTGTCAACAATAAGGTTGTTTAAATCACAAATTAACTCGTAAAATCATACGATTTTACTAGTCAATACATGCTTTATGTGCACAAACACTTTAAAGACTCGAAAATCAAGGTAAAATCAGGTAAAAGCGGTGAAATCGCAAGTTTAAAACCATTTTTATGGTTTTAACAAAAACAATACATTTTTGCGGTGCCATACATTAGGTATTTTGATCTACCAAGTGTAAACGTTAAAAATGGTAATCATAAAACCAAATAAAAAAAAAAAATAAGATAATTCATTACATAAACTTTATAAGTAGAGGGTTCACCAATATGATAGGGAAGTCCTACCATCACCTCTGCCTTTACCAACTATAAGAGACAAATACCCCCAAGGTAAACATTTTTTTACTAGCCTTATTGAAGTTTCTCCTTATCCTTCAACTATTAGTGTTGTAAAAATAAAAATAAAATTAAGAAATTAAGGGAAAAAATAGGGCAAACAAGCAACATAAGCAACATACTTTACAAGGTGACTTGATAATATCATTTGGACATCTTATTGACTTTATGTTTAGTTAAAATCAAGGCCAACATAGTACAATTTTTCTCCTAATTCGAGGTCAGATGAGCCTTGTTGTTTACTTCATAAGAAAGGACTCTTTAGTAATGGGAACAACCTTAAATTGGTTACAACCCCTATTTAGGATTGATTGTCATGTTGTCTCTCACAACCAGCCATCTTCCCCTCCACTTCTTAACATACACTGGCTTTCTTAGAATTGTCCCTTTCATAGTGCCAATACGTCTGTTAGCAAAGGTAGAAAAACAACACGTCATTGCCACTATCAATGCTAATGACCAATTGTTAGTAGTTTTTGAATACATTAATTGTAGGTTCAAGCCTAATGAACCCATATAGCTTTTTAAATGAGGACAAAATTGTTTATCTAATGGCATATGATTGGCTTGGACCTAGCTGGTAGTAACTAAAACCCCCTCTCACAAACCATTAGAGAGTTAAAGAATAACTTAGTACATATATAAAGATGGGGGCAATAATTTCAAAATAACATTAGATGGAACCCAGGGTCTTTTAGATGATATACTCGGTATGGTCAAACATCTAAGCCACACACTCTCTTTATTGGTGATGATTCATATATTCTACATCCTCAGCACATACGCTGCTGGGGATGTCATCCTTAGGAGTTTGAGACAACTTCCCCCTCTATTAGGAATCTTTGACAAGGGGAGGAAAAAAACTCAGTTAAGAAGGTTGGTTCACCTTTATACCACAGGAAAATGCCAATATACAACCCTTTTTAACATGGGACTTAGTCTAATGGACCTTTATCCCTTATTTCTTTCACACTCTAGTTGAAACTTGAACTCCTCGTCGAGGACAATAGCACCTCTCTTTTTAGAAACAAATTTGATGTTTCTAAATTCTATTTATTCTATTTGAAAGAAAGATAGAGAAAAAGGTTTTGGTAATAGTAATGTTTGAAATGAGTTTTTCTCCTCTTGAATTAAAGTATGGGTTTTTTTTACGGATTAACTTTTCAAAAATCACAAAAAAACGAAAGTAAAAGAAAAGTTTAAAGCAAGAATGACTAAAGTTAGAAAGAAAAAATATTTTCATTCCCACCGTCAAATGAAAAAATTTTCATGTCATCGTAGATCTCAAGAATTCCACTCAAATACTGCATTAAAAACTAGTTGTCATTTCACTTCTTGGTGAACATATCCTCCCTATAAAGACAAGCCATCTGTACTTTAGGATCCTATTATTGCTATGTGGGATATGTAAAATCTTATAAAGAAGGTAAAAAGGCTCTCATCTGCTATTAACAAAGACTTTCAAAATCTTTGCGTATAATACATAAATTTTTTTAGGGGGGGTACTAATTGGTCAATACTTTTTTTTTATTACCTAAATCCTCTTTTCTAAAAGAGTAATCATAGATAGGGTAATAACTTAGTACCCTCGAATTCAGCCAAGTGTTGAGCCTTAATACATACATACATAGGTATATATATATATATAGGGCTACAAGATCCACCATCCCTGAGCTCAGCCAAGCATTGAGCCTAGACATGTATGGGTTTCAAGAGGTAACAAACCCACCATCCCTAGGCTTAACCATGCATTGAGTCTATGATCTTTTTAAACTCTAAAGAATCTTGGGTTTATGATTACTTTGATAAGTCATAGATATTTTATCATAACAAGTCAAAGATATGTTGCTTATATTTTAACCTTTTCTTTTAAAAAAAGAGATAAATCAAATAGGCTATAAAAAAAGGACCAAGATATCTCTCACGAGAGAGATTCTCTTTTTTCTCCACCCCTTATGATATATCTATTCTTAGAATTATTCTTTAAAAGATGATTGCATTTTCTCTTAAAATAATACTCATTTAAGTGTTAAAGAGTCCCCAAATTCATTAAAAAAAAAAAACACTTTGCATGTATCAAGTGTTATTTGTAAGCCATATTAGTTAGAGAGAACTATTCAAATCATCAGAACTAAGAGATTAACTCATTATTCAAGATATCAGCTTGGCCCTTAAGCCTATTGGGTAAATTTAAACCTTATCACATTTTGTAACAATAAATGTTTATTTTATATTATTGTATTTTTTAAAATATAGTTGTTCTTACATGTTTTTTTTTTTTATCTAAAATTAGTTTTTCGTTGATGTTTATTTTGTTTTGAAACTAGTATATATAATATTTTCAAAAGAAGTTAATTTTCTCTTAAAACAAGATAAAAATATTAAAACCAAATCATTTTATCATGATCTATATTGTAGTTTTTTAAAAATAAAGCAACCAATCACCAAACCCTATTTTCACCAATAATATTTTCATTCAACTTAGCACAACACATAAAAACAAAATACTAAACAAAATTTAGATCCAAAATACCCATAAGAACAATGGTGTAATACTTTTTGGTAATTATAGTTTGGTGGCCCTGGCAAGCAACACTAAATTGTTTTCACTTGAAAAAAAATTTCATAAGATGATTATGTTTTTAAAAAAGTGAGAGAAACTCGATAAACATGTTAAATCTTGATTAAGTTGATAATATAATAAAAAAAAATTAGAAAAAAAAAGATTTTTAAAAATATTGTCCTAGGCAAAGTTGTGGAAAAGAAAATAAAACAAAAAAAAGGTAGTTTTCTCGAATATCAACCAAAAAATAGTTGGCACCAACAAGTAATTTTTTTTCTATATCACCTTAATGATTTTCATTTTATTTCTTCAAACGTCTCTAAAAAAGGTGGGTGGATAAATATATTTTTTTTTTTAAAAAAGGTACTTTTTGTTGGTTTTCTCGAATATCATACATGCAATATAAACAATAAAACAAAATTATTCAGGAGTCTTTAGGATCCTGTTAGACAGATCTAGAGTTGTTTGTGGATTTATTACATTCAGATCTGATCTTCTTCGGCTTTGAATAATTCTTTAAATGCTAGGTTGTCGCAAACCACAAATCGTCCAATTATCCGACCTCTAACGATAATCCACACGAACAACTAGTAAGAAATATTTTAAATCCTTATTTAGAAGAGAGGGATTGCTATGTCTAGAGTGCTAGCTCTAATTTTGTGTTTACATAGTTTTTCCTGTCTAAAAGACAACCACTTCAATAAGAGACATAACTTACTATTTGTAGAAAAATATGAAAAACCCTATAAATTTCTCTATAAATTGACAAAATAACAATTTCTCACTTGAACAATATCCATATATTAATTCAGGATAATTTTTTAAATTAACTCAATCAAATCCTTACTTGTTTTTTCTAGGTCTAAAAATATAATTTTTGTATTAATTATATTATAGTCCTTAATTTCTAAAATATATTTTAATCAAGTCACTCTTGATTAATCATCCCAAGTTAATTTTTCACTAATGGTTCTTAATGTGTGTGACTTATTAGGTTCCTAATATGTTGATCCAAATATAAATTCTAATTCTAATTAAATAGAATTAAATAAATTAAACAATTTCATTTATTATCAATTTAACAATTGATTAATTTATATTTGAAGATAAGGTGCATCGTTTAACAACATGTCATAATCATCCAAATATTAGAAAAATCATTAGTAGTTTGACTTAATCTTACAGTAACCGGTTTCTTAGTATAATTATTATCCTTTTATTCCATAATGTTCTGAATTTAACATTAAAATATGAAATATGTCTACCATGCTAAATCATGTTTGTTCTTTACATAATAATCATTGATTGTCTGAATAAGATTTGAAATTATTTTCAAATCTTATTCCACCCTGATCAAGGATTTCTTTGTCAATACTATTTAGAGAACATATGGAACATTTTCCTCATCTAGGATGACAATCCTCTCTTGATCACTCAAGTATTTTCATATAGTTAATGTTATACCCAATGTCTACCCCTTTGTCACATCGATTAAAATAACATGTTACATGATCAAAGCATGATATTTTTTATATAAGATAACTTAATGATCTCAAGTCTAAGAATTACTTACACAACCGTCATGTTAGCTTTTTTATAAATGGAGGTAATCTCTCCATATAGAATTCTGACGAGGGTCAATTCAATGTACATGTTATATTACAAAAATCTACATATACATATTAGTTCTATGTATCTATTATATATTAGTTTATGAGAACAATTGCTTCATTTCATAAAGGAAAAAACATGATATGTACTAGTCTCTATGACTTTAATAAATGTCTAGTATTTAAGAGAGTATCGATCATGAATATTTTAAGAACCATACTTTGACGTAATAGGAATTCCATAATAATAACAACTTTATAATTTCATTTGCAAAATATTTTTATCCCAAGAAATTTATCTTTACTCTATATTCATAAATTAAATATTAAATTCAATAATATAATATTATATGAGTATTGAAGATAAATTAAGCTTTTATTAATAATAGATATGTATTTATATGAATATAATAATACTACGTGTAACCAGCCGATTGGCTATATGGTATATTAAACTAATAGTTTTAACATTAATTTCTTCATTTTAGTGTAGTAAATCAAAGAGATTGACTTCTGATTATTATTATTTTTTTTGTATTATTTTTAGAGCTTGAATTTCATTTAAAAGCAGCTGATTTGTGCATTTACCATATTATCATATACTTAATTACGTGGTTAATTAATTATAGGTATGAGGTTTGTTCCAATTTGGAAAAAGTGCAACGCAGACACACTAATTAATCAGCTGAGAATTGCCATGGGAAATGACATCAAGTATAAATGCATCAAACACTTCTTCATGTATGTGTATATCTTTAGTCAATGTCATATACTCAAAGTGATGTCGTCCTTTCGGCCAAGTTAGTGGTACGTAGTTTTAACCTCAAAACTCAAGAACAAGAAGAAGAAGAACAACAATCCTTGTAGGGCCATCAATATATATATATATATATATATATATATATATATATATATATATATATATATATATAGCTACTGACTGGTACGAGGCCTTTTTCTTAGATGGAGTTCTGAAAGAATTATTGTTTTGCTGCTTTTAGTCATCCCATTTTCTTGTCCTACCCAGTAGCTAGCAAGCAAGCTAGGCGTGCCATCGCTCTTCTTTTTTCGTATGAATACATGAATTTACAAAATATACAGTGATCGGAAAAATATATATGGTATCGCTGGACATAAATTATTGTGAATACTAATAATAGTGACTTGATGATCTTTTCTTTTATCAAATCAGTCTAGAAAAATTAAGTTTATGGATAAAATGATTTTTTCCAAGTGATTATTTTTTATTTTTAATGGTGTAACAAATGTCTTTTTATATATTTTTTAAAATATTAGGATACTTTTTTTTTTTTTAAAAACAAAAATTAAAGAATCAGCCGTTACGAGTTTTTTTTATATTTTATATTTTTTTGACGCAGTTAGATTACTAACTTACTCTTTTAATAAAAAATAATTTAGGATTACTTTGAGGGCATTTTGAATTTTCATGTTGTTTTTATATGTTAGAAGCATATTAGCAGAGGGGTAAATTGGTAATTTGCATTACTTAAAAAATATTAAATTTCAAAATCTATTAAGCGCATACAATGCACATGCACTAGGGTGTATGGAAGGGTTTTGTCATGCTTTGATCGCATACGACTTTCTCCAATAATGAAAAATTATCTTTTATCGTGTCACTAGATCCCCTACAACATCCTCTTTCTCTATTGACAAAGTTTTTTTGGTTTTTTTTAAAAGGATTGCTGGCGGAGCTGTTTTTCCTCTCTTTTCTATCCTTTTTCCTTGAAACTTGCATCTAGAAATTAAAATTTCATGGTAGTCCGCCTAGACGAGGATATTTTAGTATCAATCGTTCTTTTGATGTGTTATTTTTATCATTGATCTCTTTTAAGTTTTTGTTTTGTTTTTTAATTTTATCATTTAATTTATTATTTTTTGTTTTTTCAAATTTGATCCTAGTTATTTTTTTTTTTCTCTTATCTCTTTTATAAACTTTCAATTGTTTTCAATTTCATCCTCTTTAATCAAAATATTAGTTTGTTTTTTTTTTTAAAAAAAAAAAAAAAATTGGTCTTATTTTTTTTGTGGTTTAGTCTTTTAATTCTTACGTAAAATTGATTTTTCTTTTCAATTTACTCATTCAATCCAAAATTATCTACCCTCTCATTTTTTTTTTTTCTTTTCAGATTTGATCCTCGTTCTTTCAATTGCTATTTTATATTTTTAATTCTTTTTTCATGATTAAATGTTTTGTTTTTCAATTTTATCTTTTGACATTTAATTTTTTAAGGTTCGAGCTTCATGGCTTTTTCAAGTTTGAAACTTCTAATAAAATGACCTAGGTCACAAGTTTTTCTATTTTTTTTTGGACTTTTTTTTTCCGATCTTATTACTCATGTTTTTCTTCATTTTTTTTTATAGAATTATCATAATCTTATAACATGGTTCATGGGTTTGGTGGGTTAACCTAGATAGGCTCGAGCCTTCTTTTTTCCTTTTAGTTAATTTGTTTTTTCTTTGAGAATCTTGTGTTATTGATTTTTTTTCAATTTTATTTTTCAATATTTAATTTGTTAAAAATTGACCTTCATGATATTTTCATATTTAGTACTTACAATCAAATAGCTCAGGGCACGAGATTTATAAGCTAACAATGGTTAACATCAGTTTTTTTTTTGGACTTATTTTTTTCCATCTCATAATCTGGTTTTTTTTTTTTTTTTTTTTTTTTTTTTTAAATTGAGCTTTCATGATTTTCTTCAATTTCTTTTATATCAGGTTATCTTGATCTCATAATAGGATCTATAGGTTTGATGGGTTGATCGGAGCACACTTAGATCTTTTTTTTGGCTTATAATTGCTATTTTTTAAATCCTTTTGTATGTTTGATTATATTTTTTTCAATTTTATTCTTCAACATTTGGTTTATTGAGAATTAACCTAATTTCATAAATCATCTTAAATAAAACAATTAATAATAAAAACAACATAGATCAAATGTGAACATGTGCCGCACCTAGATGGAAGGAAAGTCAAGATGAATTAAGCGCCGTCCTAAAAGCTAGCCATCATATGACTATCGAACGACGTCTCAAATGCTGCCATTAGAGCACTGAGACAATTGGCACACGCCAATGAAGTTTTTTTTTTTTTTTTTAATAACATCTCTATACTAAGTTAATTATTGAAGAGCACCTCAACCAACATGAATATTACAAAATAACCAATATAAAAAGACAGGGGGGGTTAAGTTATAATTTTTTCTTAAAGTCAAATAAATCATGTCACTATTTAAAAAAACAAATAGACCATCGATCAAGCCTCTTGTAAGGGTGATTAAACAATTTTATTGTACTGATATTCTTGCCGTTATTTGTAAATGACTTTTTAACCATAAAGAAAGTACCTCATGGAGAGCTTAATGATTATAGATTGAGTGATAAATTCGTCACTTTATTATTATAATCCATGGTAAATGGTCTCGCATGCCACAATGCACTGAACTCTTATAGTATATAGTATATATATATATGGCAGAGCCGCATCTGAATTTGTTTGGTAGCAAAAGTTGTTAAAGCAGATTCTCTGTTATTTAATTTAATTTATACAATATGACTATCAAGAAGATTTAAGAAAGGTGCCGGGGCATGATAATGATGTTTTAGGCGTTTTTTGCCTTCCAAATTCTTCTCTATCATTTTCCCACATTCATAAATATATAGCTGCTGGGTGTGTGCTGATGTAAATATTGTTTAATAACATAATAAAAAATCAAAATCGACTGTATATAATTAATACAATCAATAAATCCATGCATGCATATTCGTTTATGAACACAGTACGTATGAATGCATAATATAATGCTAACAAAAAGATGAAAAAAGGGTGAATATCACGTTAGTTTAAGCCTGCTATAATTCATTAATGGCCCAAGTCATGATATTAATTAGCGTTTTTGTTGAAATCCTGGAGCTAACTTTGAAACATTTTAAAGCATAAACCTTAGCTAGCTAGGGTGCAACGTCGTTCAATCTAGCTCTATGTGTGTGTGTGTGTATTCGTTTAGAACACGTAATTAAGGATATTACTATATATTAATTAAAGATAGAAAAAAATATTATTCTTTCGGGCAGTTTTGATTCGAGGTATATTACTACAAATTTAAGAAGATTTGAAGAAGGAGATCATAAATGATAAAAGAGAAAAACACATTGGATCCGTGAGAAATAATAAATATATATATTTTTTATTATCTTTCTTCAATTTCTCTCTTACGTTCATCTCTGATATGAAGTGAATATTGAAAAGGAGTGGAGTAGTTGTACTGTGACCTACGCGTAGCTCGACCTTGAGAAACGTAGCCACCTTAACATTTATATTTTTATATATATATATATACACACATTGTGCTGATTGATACATACAGATTTGCTTCGAGAGGAGAGACCTTATTATATGCATCATCCTCCTCTTCCTCCTCCTAGCTAGCTAGCTAGCTAGCTATATGGGAGTTGCAGAAGAAGTATACATATATATAGTTATATTATATATATATATATTACATAAAAGCAAAGGAAGAGGCGGAGGAAGGATCTCCTCGTCGGCGTCGCAGACACCGTGGGGACATGGAGGTATGACAACCATTGTCTTCCATCCATGACCATTCACCCTATATATATATCTTCTTGTCATTTTGCTACCCCCTTTTCTGGTACTGTACAGTACCGTTAGATGCATGAATGCTCTCCCCATACACTTCCCCCTTCTCTCTCTCTCTCTCAACAAAATCTCGCTTTTTTCTCGAACCAGGCGAGTACAATCAGCCTCTTTTATTTAAATAAAAAAATATTAAATTGAAATGTTCCTTTTTTATTTATTGACATATAATATTAACAAAATAATTTAAAATAAAACAATCTCAATTTTTTTTTTGAAAAACACAGCCGCACCATGTTTGTGGTTATATTTTGAAAAGATAGTTTTAAAAAGATTTTATAAACTTTGGGGGTGTTTAGAACTGCCACTGTATTTTAAGAATATTTGAAACACTAGAAACTTGGAATAAAAGAGAAAAATAAAATAAAAGAGAGGTGGTAATTGTCAACAATCAAAGGATGAGAGAGAGAGAGGTGTTGTCGTGTAGTAAGGGCAAGAAACGGGCAGTGAGGAAAATAGGGAAGAAAGGGGAGGACAGAA
Organism: Populus alba; assembly: GCF_005239225.2. Lineage (NCBI taxonomy): Eukaryota > Viridiplantae > Streptophyta > Magnoliopsida > Malpighiales > Salicaceae > Populus > Populus alba. The sequence goes on along the minus strand of NC_133294.1, from coordinate 23,262,395 downwards.
AGGAGAAATCATGCATGGACCCACATATCCCATGGGATTGAAAATATCAACCAATAAACAAACGATCTTTTTAATTTTAATTATTTTTTTGGCGAGCTATAGGAAGGAGGTTGATAGGTAGCTAGTGAGTAAATATTAATATTTCGTCGCCTATCTCTCTCAGAACTGGTTTATAACAAGGATTTTTTCATCTACAATTTACTCCCTCCAATGGCAGACAAAGATAAACACAGCCTCAAAAACTCCTCACACGCTGTTTAATGCCCTTCACATTCTCTCTCGTTTTTATTTGTTGGAAAAAAAAAAAAAAAAAGGAAAAAAACTCATTGCTCCTTCAAAGTAGAGCAGTTTGGTTTTACTCTCTGAATAAAAAAAACAAAAAAAAAAAAAATAGGAGGAGGAATGGAATGAAAGAAGAAACGTTTGATGGTAATAATCTACGACGCAGATTAAATGTTTTTATATTTTATTTGGTTAACAAGAGGCAAGACAAGATAAAAAAAAATATATATGTCTTATTCTTGACATGTATTATTATAAAAACAAATACATAAATGTCCAAATTAAGTGTACGAGCTCTCTAAGATTAGAATCTTTACTCTTACGTTAATCTTTTTAGTAATTTAAATGGGATTTTATTTGGTTTATAATCCTCTTTTTTTTTTTTATATATGTTTTAAAAATATTTTTAAAAATTTTTAAAAACAATCCCATTCACATTTCTAAATATTCACTTATATTCTATCTCTTTTCTATGTTATTTCACTATTTATTTAAAATTTTAAAGATTTTTTTTATATTTCTTATTCCTTGGATTTAATGGTGAAAAATAAATTAGTTGCATCAATAATTTAAATCTAAATGTTACCTCAAGAACTGAAATTAATAAATATTTTAAAAGATAGCGGTTAGAAAAACTACTTGCTTGGTGTCTTTGATTTTTAAATACAAAATTTTTCTCGATTTTTACAATCATATAAATCTCTATTCTTTATTTTGAGATTTGTTTATTACAAAATAAAAAAGAAACAATATCTAAAAACTTACTTTTTATTTTCTTTAATGTGGGAGTAAAAAAAAAAAGGAAAAAGAAAAAGAAGAGAGAGAAGAGAACCAGATGCCTCTTTTGATGTGTGAGTGGGTGGTGCTCTTTTCTCTCTTCTCTCTCTTATTCACTCTCTCTATTTTTTTTCCCCTTTACTACTGCTCTTTCCTTTCCTCTCTTTTCTTCTTCAAAGACTCAAAAAAATCCTCACTTTCTCTTCTCAAATACAAAGCTTGTTAAGGTTGGTTTAACATGTTGTTGATTTTTTTTTCTTGCTCTTCTATATCTATCATAGTGGGTTGCTTGCTTCTGTCTCAAAGATCAAGTCTTTTCTTGTCTTTGGCGTTATATGGGGTTCATTTGATTTCATGATCTCTCTGTTTCAAATTTCTGCCTTTCGAGTTTCCGGGTTGGTTCAGTTTCTTCCATATTTTGGAAGTAGTCAAGAGTTTGGTCTGGTCTCTGGCTCAGATGCCCTCTCCTTGCCTTTCTTAGATTAGATTAGATTAGATTTCCTCCTGGTTTTTGGTCAGTTCAAACTGTTCACTCTGAAGTATACATCTGCGTGTATCTAGAGATGCCAGGAATCTTGGGGTGTCTGTCTGTCCTCTTTGTTTCTCAGCTGGCATATTTATACTAATGTTGTTTCTCCAACTCTTTCTTGCTTTGATTTTTGATTTTTTTGTCTTTGTAATTAACTTGCTTCATTCATAATTCATTGGTTAGCAAGATGGATGGATGGATAGCTACATCTTTTTCATAGTTCCTTGCTCGTTTTGATTTTTGAAAGCTGGTGTTCTTGCAAATTACAATCTCTTAATTAAGGTGTTTAATCTCTATGACTATGTATTATCATATGAGGTTTGGTTTGATGATGCTGGCTGGTGGAGTACTTGAATTTGAGCAGTACTTGGCTTCATCTTCTTCCTTTTTTTTTCTTCTTTTTCATGTGGGTTTGTCTTCCCCACATAAAATAACGCATGCCCATCAAACTTTTTGAGAAGAGTTTCAACATCATCTTTGCTTAAGTGCGTGTTTTTGAGCTTTTGTTGTTTAGCTGAAAATTCATTTTGGTGCTTCGCTTGTCAATCAAAACACTACTAATCATTCCCACATAAAATAACGAAACTCTCCTTAATTTGCTACCTAACTAGCTGTTCCTTCCGCCACTGATTTTAATATTTTCATCTCCTTCTTGCCAGGTCTTTGCTAAAACTGTTAATGATCTCACGGTTTCTTTTCATCCTTGCAGGCAGCTGGCTAAATGGATGAAGAATCTAGTGGGGTTCCTTGATCTTCTTCTTCTTGTATAAATACATATATAGATAGCTAGAGCTGCTTAATTTGCTTCTTTGTTGTTGCGGCTGTGGAGGTCAATCTCATGTGGTGATAGTTCTTTGGTGGTGGGGTTTTTTTGGGTAGAAAGAGAGAGAGAAAGATAAAAAGAAAGACACTAGCTACTACTGCTATAATTTATAAGTGAAAGAAAGAGAGAGAGAGAGAGAGAGAGAGAGAGAGAGAGGAGGGCTGTAGTGATATACAACTAGTTACTAGCTATATGTTGAAGACTAAGAAGATAAAGATAAGGCGAGACAGCAGTACTGGAAGATATAGTTGTGGAGAAGCTGCTGCTTGTGACTGTTACAAAAAAACAGCACAAGAAGAAGAGAGAATAATAGCATCAGATGTTTTCCATTGAAAACCCTCCAGTACCAGATCCCCCATGTTCTTCTTCTCAACCGAATAGTAGAAGTGATGAGAGGGCTTCTCAGCTTCCCACAAGTAGTACTTATAATAAGCTTCCACCTTCTAATTTGTCAGAGGTAGTAGTAGTAGATCTGCCAAACCCAAACCCAAACCCATGTCTTGATCATCCTACCCCACTTCCTAATTTCTCCATAAGGTAAAACAATTCATTCTTTGTTTCCTTTTATATGATCCTTTCTTTCAGGGATATTATGAATAGTACTGTTTCGATTTTCTTTTTCCTTTTGTCATGGCCGTCTTGCTATGCTAAGCTAACTTCTTCTCTCTTTTTCTTAGTGGTGATCTGATCTAAGTCAGCTAATCAATCTTTAAGATCTTTTGTTGGGTCAGATCCAGAGTTACATGTTCCCTTATGGCTCAGTTCAACATGGCACACCCCCCTTCTTGTCTTTATTCTGGTTCTTGAGGAATTTCTCTTGCTTTGCTTTCAATGATCATATCCAAGGCTTCTCCTTGGGGCTCTTATGTTTGTGTTTTTTAATGATTCCCGAGTCACACTCACTGCCTCTAATCTTTCTTGATTGTTGTTGCGTGTGATTTCATGTCACTTTGTACAAACAATCTGTCCTTGTTCTAACCATATCGTGCTGCAAGCTGCATACTTTTTCTCAGACACTAGATTTTCGTATCTTGTGTCCACTTGGGTTTTGCTTGGCTGTTTTCCTACTGTTTCGTGTTTCACTTTCAGTTCCATTAACCGGATTTTCCCTACCAGACTTGTTTTTTCTAACATATGATATGATTAAGGGTTCCAGTTCTTGTGTACATATGGTTGGAATAGCTTTAGCTTATTATAGATAGGTTGATCTTAGTTGATGCTAACAGAAACTTTGGTTGTTTGCACTGCAGAGATTATGTATTTAAAGCCAGGAGCAAGGATATCAAGAATAGCTGGCCTTTTTCTCAAAAAAATCTGCAACTTTGTTTGAAACATGGCGTTGAGGACGTGTTGCCACAATTTGAGCCTCTTGATACTGTAAGAAACCAGTCCTTCAAGAGATTTAAGAGTGAAACCAGTTCAGTTGAGAAGCAAAATATCAGCAAAAGAAGCAGTTTTGACAAGGAGGCTTCTAGACCAGACAGTCATGTGGTGGTAGACTTATCTGATGATGCTCAATTGCATGCCAAGTTAGCTGAATCTTGTGTAGACATTAGTTCGTGTAGATATGGAGAAGAAAATGATTTCCCATCTACAGCAACAAGTGAAATAGACTCAGTTCCTGATAGCAGGAAACCTAGATCACCTTTAGAAACTCGGACTTTGGCCAAAGCTGCAGTTGAAGTTGGAGCTACTGTGACCCACAAGACTGAAAGCACCACCAGACCATTGGCTAATAAGAAGTGCAGGTTGATTGTGAAATTTGGTGGCAATTCTGATCGTGCCTCGGCTGAAGATATTGCTTCTAATTGTACAACTATATCAGAAACGATGGCTTCAAAACTTTGCCCTGTTTGCAAAACTTTCTCATCCTCGTCCAACACCACCTTGAATGCTCACATTGATCAGTGCCTTTCTGTGGAGTCAACACCCAAGTGGACAGCTGATTCTAAGCTAACCAGGTATAGAATTAAGCCAAGGAAGACACGGTTGATGGTGGATATTTATACTACTGCTCAATATTGCACATTGGAAGAGCTTGATCGAAGAAATGGTACAAGCTGGGCTACCATGTCAAGCTTGCCCGCTCAAGAGACTGAGAAGAGTGATGCACCTAAGGAAGGGAAAAAGCCAAGGGTATTGCCAATTCATCCTGAGGATGCTGGTGATGTAGGGCCAGTTTATATTGATGCAAATGGCACCAAAGTTAGGATTTTATCTCAGTTTAATGATGCATCACCAGTAGCAGAAGTAAGCGAGGATGTTGGAGCAAGAAGGGAGGATATTGGAGGAAAGAAATCTTTGAAAGGTGGCAAAGCAAGCAACTACATTTCAATGAAAAAGAAAAAACGATTAGCACAAAAGCATCAGAAGTATCTAAAACTTGCTTCTCAGAGAAAAAAAGTCTTGTTCCACGAGGCACCTGGTTCTCAGGTACAGTTTCTTGCTTTCAATGTATATTCTTAATTCCCTTCCCAAACTACGTATTCATCTCACTGACTGCCCTTGTCCATTTTCAACACCTAAGAAATTTGAGTATGTAATAGACCTGCTAGTTTACCTTTTGTGCTCTAATGTCATTGAGAAGCTTAATCATGTTATGTTTGGGGAAAAATGTTCTTGGATGCTTCAGCTGATATTGTGTCGCCTCCATTTGAGCAGTGTTTAAGTTAAATGGATGGAATTGTTTCACAGAAAAATTGCTAAAACACCAGTATGACATATTCACTTCTTTTCCTCATTAAGCCCTTCTATGACATTTTGTACACTTATCGTGATCCGTCTGCCCTTTGATTTATGCACCATCTTCTGTTGAAAATTCAGTAGCTTAAGTGTTCAGTTATATATGGTTGTTAATGTTGCTGTTGAGCAGGTTTCTGGAGGTCGAGAAGAAGGTAATGGAGAGGAGAAGAGTTGCGAGAAAGATCATCAGATGTTGAGGCAAATCAAACCTAGTGATTGTGGGACTTTAAGACCATGGGTTTGCTCCAAACGAAGGGGTTTTCCAAAGAAGATTGCAACACAAGAGAGTCATCAACTTGTGAGATGTAAATGGCACCTGGCTCAGGACTTGCTGGTTGAGAATGATCTATCATCTGTGGGTGATCGTCTTTCAGAGAGGAGCCGTGCTCAGAAACCTACCATTTTGTGTGATGATCAAATATCTTCTCCCAGAAACAGTGAGAGGATGGAGAAGCTTTTTCATAAAGACCAGGTTAATGAGAGGAGGGAGTGGTCTCCTGGAAGAAAGACAGTAGGGAATCTTCTAGTGGGAGACAGGATTGGTGGGAAAGTGGATAAGTTGTTTCCACCATTGAAGCGGAATGCCAATCAGTTGAACAAAGATGGCACTTCTATCCATGATGGCTGTATGCTGAGATCACCAAACTCTCCCAGGAATGATGTCTCTTCACTAACCAAGAAGACTGTCTATACTGATGATGATACAAGTAATAATTCTGATATGTATCCCATTGCTAGCACAAAATCATCCCGGAGTTCTCACGCAGTTGTAACTAAAGCAATGAGATTCTCCTCCATTAGGAAAAGTGTACTGTCTGTCAGCAGCCAATCTTCTGTGACTGAATCCAGGCCCAGCAAAGTTAAGAGATGGTCCACCCTTGACAAATCTCAAGAGCCTTTGACAAGAGAAATAGATGAAGAAGCTGTGGGTAGGCATTCTGAGGTTGATGAACAGTATGGTTTGATGCAGGATCATACAGAAAATCTACTTGAAAGAGAAGAAATGACTGATGAGGTGTCTCTTGGTGGAAGCCCCGTCCAGGAAGCTAGAGAAGGAAAAAGATTTTCTTGTAGTTCTGAAAGGCTGGAAGCCTTGAATTTGAGGAGCTCAAAAACAGCACTTGGCTGTGGTCATGCTGAGGGAATAAATGTAGATTATTCAGGTAGAGGTGATGGCGATTATGTACACAAAGTTGATTCCCTAGAGTCTCCTGGAACACAAGTTCCAATCCATGAGGACATTGTTGTCGAACCATCTTCCAAGACTTTGGATGGGAGGAGCGTTGCAGGTATGAGTAAATCTGTCAACACTGAATTTCATGAGCTGGGTATTTCTTCAAAGGTCCAATCAAACTGCATTCGGTCTATTGAAGATTATGGAGGGCTTTTAAGTCAAAACAACGTGTCAACTAGTCCAACTGGGCCTTTTATCCATGACCAAAGGATATTTTCTGCTGCTGAAGCTGGTAATGGCATGATGAGCCAAGATGCTGATATGGGGGTGGGGTTGGATTCTGAAGCTGCAAAAGTAGATTCTTTTCCTGAGGTTGATCCCATTCCTATTCCTGGACCACCAGGGTCATTTTTGCCGAGTCCTAGAGATATGGGTTCTGAAGATTTTCAAGGGAATTCATCATTGACTACTATCCGGGTTCACTCTTCACCAGACCAGCATGACATGATCGATGGTGATTCATCAGATTCTCCTCTATCTGCAGTATCAACCATCTCTAACTCCATGGTAGGTAGATCTGATTTCAGTTATTCAGAACCACCATCATCAGCAGGACATTGTGTCTTTCAAGACAAGATTAGGTCAGGCTTAATGTCCGCTGGAATTGAGCCGTTGGCACACAATGCTGGTGCAGTTCTGCAAGCAGCAACTAGAGGAGTGGAAAGAACCACTTTTTCTGGAGAGTACTTGAAACTTGATAGAATCTCTATTGAGAAAGAATCTTTTGGCTTCAAAAACGATCAGCCATGCTGTTGCCAAAGAAAGGAGAGATTTTCTGAGAGTGTTGCTCTAAATCACCAAGAATCACTGCTACTAAGGCGGCGGAAAATGGCATCAATGGCAGTTCCTTCTGAGGGGAAGCAAATGGGTTGCAATTCAAACCCAACACTGATTAATTTGGATGTCAGGCCTGAATTAGTTCCCCTGAACAGCTACTCAGCTTCAGGATCTGAAAAGATGGTCCTCCCGCTCATCAAGCCCCCCACAGATCCTATTCCTTTGAAGGACTCTCCCAGCAGTGCTGGAGTGAGGTTCTTAGCTCGCGCAGATGCTGATTCTGCTAGTCCATCTGCCTCCAATCCTATACTTAGGCTGATGGGGAAGAACTTAATGGTGGTCAACAAAGAAGATAATGTATCCATGCCAAATGGGCAGGTCCGACCTTGTGCTCAAAATGTCAATCAAACTTCTCACATTCCAACAATTTCTGCAGTCTCAACTGGCAATATTCAGAATCAGGACAGTCATTCATTTCATCACATGGCCCCTCAAGGTTCTGTCATCTTTAGTCGGGATCCATACAAGACAGTGGTTCAATGTTTGGATGCTGGGTTTTCTGACAGTTTTGGAAGCCACACTGATTCTAAGCTATCACAAGCACCATCAAAGTTACCAGCAGGCATGTTTTGTGACCAACATGGTGATGGTGGACTTGCACCATCCATTAAGCCTCATCAGTGCAAAGAGGATTACAATTTTTCTAGTTCACAGAACAGGCTAAAGAGAAGACTGGAAACTTTTCCCACATGCACTATGAAAAGAGCTACCGAAACTCCTGACCGCCATTGCAAGCGTAACCGCCATTGCAAGCGTGCTGACTCATTCGCTCATCCTGGAAAAGAAATCATCATCATTGATGATGTTCCTGAAAGTCAAACCGTTGCGATGAGTGACATTACAAAATACAACGAAGGCTGGAGGGAAAGACAAGTAGTTCCATCAGGTATCTCGGTTCCAACAATCCCGATCTATAACATGACAAATGTGAATCCCTTCACTTGTTATCAGTCACTAGAGCACCCTCCAATTGGTGGAACACCAGTGGTGCACAATGGCAGCTTTCATGCATCCACCACCAGGCTAGTTAACACAAGTCCTGTTAGATGGGGTTGTCCTCCAGATGGTCCTGGCGCATTGCAAATGAATCCTTTTGTGGCCGCATCAAACTCATCTGGTCATCTAAGATCTGCATCGCTGTATTATTCTCCGAGCTTTTAATACTCAGTGAGCTTATCTTGCTTGGCCATTTCTGCACAGTTGTGCTTTAGCAGGTTTCACACCGAGGCACTGAATTCGAGCTTCTTCCATAGCTACCGCTGCCAAAAACTTTTGGGTTCAGAAATGACTATAGAGGAAATAATTACGGAAGTTTAGTCAAGTACTGCATGAGTTCAGCAGTTGAGATCTCAGAAAGTTTGTATTTATTCCCAATGTACTGATCATGTTGAGTCACATTTTATGCAACTTTTTTAGGCCTTCTGCGTAGGCAATCTCAAAGCTTTCAAAAACTAGACAGTGTATAAGCAAATCCTTGAATAATAGTTGACCAGGAACTTGGCTGAAACACAATGGAGTCAAGTGTTCCTAAGAGAAAATTTCACCTCCCTTTTCTTTTCTGACATTTATTTCCTCTTATATACAATTATTGGAGCTGCAATTTGTCTCGGTATTTAAAATTTGTGCATTCGTGACTGATCATTAAACTATTTTCATTTGGATTTGATTTTCCGCATGCATGCAAGGGGATTCAAGTAAAAAAAAGACAGTTGGTAATTTTTTCGAACAAGAACTCTTTGTGAGGGTACGAGTGATTCTATAAGTAGGCAAACTGTGGGCATGTATTTTTGTTATGGATGAAATAGCTGCACCAAACGAGCATATGGCTGCATCTGCAACAAAGGATGTAGATGCGTGTGACAATTATCCTTTGAAGTCATTTTCATGATAGGGCAAGTTCTAACAAGTGCATGCACATGAAATGACTCCAAGTTGCCAAATCCCCTGGCTAGACGCAAGCAACGACAAGGGTGCATGTTAAATGCAGACCCCTTTTATTCTTCTCCTAGGTAGCTGTGTTGTTGAACCATGCATTTGTACAAAACACATATGATCATGATTATTCTCACCGCCGATGGAAAGAGAGAGTGTGTGCGAGGGATATGAAATGAATCACACCCTTGAAAAGATGTCCTTCAATTAATTACTGGGGGGGGACATTGAACAGTTCTAGGTCTTCATCTACTTGTTTGATAATGGTTTAATTTGGTGTGTGTGTGTGTGTGTGTGTAGAAGCCGAGCAAGTTAAGGCTTATCATGTGGGGTATACATGTACGACAATAATATTGCATAAAGATTGTAGGACCCTCTAGAAAATGTGGAACTCGGTCATTCTCCTTCTTTTTTCTTCGTTTGATTCTCTTTGCCTTTGATACTTGCAATATATTCCATGGAAAAGATGGTAAGCACTGTGCATTCATCTTTCCTGATCAGTGAATTGATGATATGTTGAGAGATCGGTGTTGCTTTGCCTGACCATGAAATATATAGCCGTTACTTATGGCATAGTGCATGAGAGGACAGTACGATGATGATGTATGATGGGTCATGACTCTGAGAGAGAGGGGGAGAAAAAGAGAAGGGCATGGTCATTAGTCAAAAGGGCAGTAAAGAACAAGACATGATGGCCTGGCCAGGGAGGGAGGCGGGCCGGCTCTTTTGGGTTAATTTGCGCCATGGAGGAGGTTGAAATATATAGTATCCTACCAGGAAGTGGCTTTTACCATTTAGGGATTGTGATCACAGGCATAAAATGCTGCTTGCACTCCTCCCCTTGCTATCTTCTTATCTTTTTAATTGATGTGCTTTTTCATTATATATTGCATGGTGAAAGCAAAAAACTGGACAAAGTTACAGAGAGGGAGAGACAGTAGGGGAGAAAGCTCCATTTCTGTTTTAATCACGTGTGGGCCATCTTTTGTCCCCCTTCATCTCTTTATGTATTCTGCCTCCTCTGCCCTTCCAGAAACTTTTTGAGGGGGTAATACATTTTTTTAACTTGTAAAAAGGATGTTTAGGTGATTACAACGTTTTCTTTAAGAAACAAGAGACACCAGTAATTAATTTGATTGGACCTAATGATAATATCGGCTAATAATAGTAGACAAATCATAAACAAATATTTTATAATAATTAATTATAAAAAATAAAATTTTCAATATCCTACCTTGAAAGAAAAAAAAAAAACAAAGACAATTGAAGACTTAATGTCGCTTAATCGTTTGTACCGTTTACCACCAAAAGAATTTTCCAAGATAGTTTAGACCCATTGTAAAAGAATGCACAATGATACCGAAAGAAACTACATGGGTCGCTAAAGTAATGACCCGAAAAGCAAACAAACAAAAATTATCAAGTGAGTATATCATGTCTATACTCAATCAATTAATTCCATTTAATTGAAGAATCAAATTTCTTTTCTTAAAAATAAATTTAACAAGAATGAAAAATAACAAAATTGAGACAACCCAATTAAATAAAAAAAAAAACTAAGGATAAAACAAAGGATGTAGAAAGAAAATAAAAAAAAAAGCTCAATCTCTAATTAAATAAATATTGAATGTTAAAATTGAAAAAAACTATTAGCTTTAATATATATATATATATATATATATATATATATATATATATAACTTTAGCAAATCTTAACGAATCTCTTAAATCAAGATTAATCTCCCAAACCTGAAACTCATAAAATCTTAGGCACAGGCTCAACCACAAAGCTCAAATTCAAACCAATTTAATATGAAATGATGAAATTGAAAAAAAATTATTTTAATTTAAAAAATTCACCAAAGTAAAACAAAAGAATAAAGATACAATCTTATAGGGAAAAAAAAATGAAGAAGGGTGAAATCATTAAAAAAAAAAATAATTCCACAATTTATCTCAAATTAGATAAAGAGCAATTAAAATAAATGGGAGGTAAATTTTAAAAATAAAAAAAAAATTAAATGAGGATGAAATTGAAAAAAATTATAAATAATTTCAAATAAAAACAAATAGTAATTAAAGAAAAGGTTCTAAGTTAAAAAGAGAGAAACATTAAAGAATTGATTTGAGAAATTAGAGGATAGGGCATCAAAATCAACGAGGAGAGAAAATAAAATAGAAAAAAAAAATGGTTATTGACACCAAATCAAACCTTCATTTGGTATATGTGCTGCCATGTCATGGTGGAACCGCCGAGACGATTTGAGAGGTATAATGACAAAAATGACCTCAAACCCAAGGCATAAGAATATGAACTTCAAGGTCTATTAGGTTTTTTTACTATGCTTTTAAAAGTGATAAGAAAAAACACCTCTTATTGCGCGTTCAATTTTTTTTCTTTTTATTTTAAGGGTAAATAGGTTATTCTAGCATGCACCAACTTATGAAAAGACTTTACAACCCATCTATAGAAGACTTATGCAATTTGTGTAATAGAACCTATCTAAGATTATGATGACCTTGACTAATCCTTATTGTTTTAAAAATAATTATATATATATTTTTTATTAACATGAATGTCTGAGCCAGTTTGCACGCACCTCGACTAATCTCACGGGTCCTGAAATTAACGATCATGTAAGCCTCTAGTGACCTTAAGGTTTATGAGACTCGAACTGGTGATATCTAGTAAAACAAACCTAAGATCTAACCAATTGAACTACACCGCTCATGATTAATAAACTCATATTATTATTATTATTATTACTACATGCCAGGGACACCCCCACAGCACTACTTCTGCTATTTGATGCTGCATCACGCAAACAACGTGAGTCTATAATGGTTATGTTTTAAGACATAGATTATATTTACTTGAAATCGTTTAATTTCTTATTGTATTTAAACTTAATGATTAGTCAATACCTACAACATCAGATTTTAATAATCTTTTTTAGTCATTAATTAAAAAAAAAACTATGTTTTAACAAAAATTTAATACTCTATTCATTGGTCCTAACCTGGCATCAATTCAGCCTCACCAGCTCTTCTTTACCTTCACCTCCACCCTTATGCAAAAGGTGTTTAACTTAAAAAATTAGATTAAAAAAAAAAAAAGAGTCGTAATCTATATGATAGTTTAGGTTTTGATTGGACAACCCACAAGTAATAATAAGGTAGGCAAACCAGACCCCATGAACACGGGGACACATTCTTTCCTTTATATATATATATATATATATATATATATATATATATATATATATATATATATTCAGGAAATTAAATAGTGAATTCACCATCCCATATAATTTATTAGTTAGTTTCATTGAATTGATATTAAAAAACTTGATTAATAGTGGGAGAAAGTAATTCACAGTGAGTGAGTGTGCTCTTAATTAGACTAAAAATCAGAAATATGAAGTAGAAAAATTTAAAAAATATATAATAATAAAGATTATAGTTGGACACTAAAGTTGAATTAATCTCACAATTTCCTCTCAAAGGATATTGGCAATTCAATGTGTGAAAAGAGAAAGAAATGTAAATGGAATGCTTCTGATGGAAGAGATGAAGGAATATTGAGATGCATTGAGCACCGAGCACAGAATCAAAGAGGAAGGAGGGTGGATAATATCCATCTAATGAGACACACACACACATGGGGATGCTGAATTCACTATTTTCCTATACACTTCTTATTATTTTAAAAAATAAAAACATTAGCCTAATGATTAAGAGTAGAGTTGTCTTTGTAATGAGATTATTTTATATTTTTAAATTGATTAAGGATATGACAGGTATTTATCTTTTAAATTACACAATAAAATATTATATATATCCTTAAGAGTCGTACCTTGTTGGATGTCATTAAGGGTACATTTGTATTTTTTATTAAGAGGTATACATTAAAATCTATTTCAATTTCATTCTCATTTGATTTTTTTTTATTTGTTAGATTCGGCTCTCATTCTTTGAATTTCTATTTATGTCATCTAAGATAATTTTTATAATATTTTTTTGCAGTTTCAGGCTCTATTATTTTTTTTCCTATTAAATTTTATCCATATTATTTTTATTGTGATTTTTTTTGCTTTGCCAAATTTTTTAGATTGATATTTGTTTTTTACTCAATTTTATTTTTCAGCATTTAATTAGTTTGGATTTGAGCTTTTTGATTAAACTTGTGTCTGGAATTTCATGGGTTGTTTTGGAAAATTAACCTAACTTAAGGAGGTTCGCCAAAGGTTTCCTTTATTTTTTTTCATATAGCTTTTTTAATCTAATATTTTTTTTTATTTTATCCTTCGATGTTTGTTTGATTGGAGATTATACATTTTTTATATATTTTTTCTATATCTTTTATTTTATCCTTTATTTTTTTTTAATTTGACCAGGTTATCTCGAATTTTTTTACATTTTGTTCCGTGTTAAATTTATTTTTTCAAGATAAATCTTATTCTTGAATTAATTGTAATTGATTTATTGAATATAAACGAATACTCATTTTATTGTGTATTATTTGGTTTGTTTTTGTAGAACATCGCTCTTGTGGGGTTTAAACCGTCTCAACAAACTCTATTGGTCATGAGTGATGTCCATAGTGGAGTGACGGTGGATCTTTAACTATCTTTGTTTGTTTTTCTAATGGTATGACTTATTTTTTTTAATTAATTATTGCTAATGATTTTTTTATTTTAGGATTTGTTTTTCATCGTTGTCTTTTATTTAATTCATATTATTAAATTAATTGATCTTATTTAATAATAATTAAAATATCAGTTTTTCTTATTTTTTTTAAAATACTAAAGTTTGCCTAAGTATTATTTTTTTTATGTTAAAAAAATAAATCGGCCCTCGGTATACTGTGGATTTACAGTCTAGGGTACACTACAAAGTCATATATATAAATATATAGGACTAGATAAGAGAGACTGTGTTTTGGGCTCGTTACTACATGAAACCCAATTATGTGGTTCTTTTTAAAACATACTGAGTATTTTATTTCTTAAGAATACGTCTGCGTACTAAATTATATTTAGGTTGAATTCTTACATCAACTTTATAGTAGTTAAAATAAGTTACCATGTACTCTAATGATTATCCAGAAGAGACCATATATATATATATATAGATCAAGTACTAATTTAATCATATTTCGATTTTAACATATGAGATTTATTAAAAGAATCAAGATTAATAATTTATTGCTGTCGGTGCCTAAACTGAATATCTCCATTAAAAAACCTCTCAAATTCATTCTGTATAATATTCCTAAGCAGAATTGCCATGCATCCGCTAGATGGGGCCGGAAAGCTCCTCCAAGATGTATCAGATCATTCCTTCTCGTAAGGAAATTCGAAATAAGACCATCCCATGTATATATATATATATATATATATATATATATATATATATATATATATGTCTTTAATTTCAGAAAATGTTTCTTCATCACTGGATGATCAGCTCCTTATTCTACCATGTCCATGATCAGTTTTGATGCTGCCTCCGATAGCAGATGACTCAAAAGGGTCTCCTCTAGCTAGCATGATGCATGCATCATTATATATATGTCCTGCATGTGCATGGAAAACATTGCTAATAATTAGTTGCAAATTAAAGCGATATTGAATATATGATCTGATGATTTCTTCAGCTACTGTACTCTCCTCTCTGAGTAATTTCTAGTAAAATACATCAGACTATCAGAATATCCCTTGATTACCTGGAGGGATCGTCAACAATAATGATTAAAGAATGCCCTACTTGAGATTATAATGCTACCACTTGATCGAACAGCACCCCGACAAATATTGTTTAGGCAGGAATATAAATTCTTTGTTGGTTTGAGGCCTAAATCTTCACCCTCTTGTGAGAATGAAGATCAGGTATTAGCTAGCTCTAAAGACTGTACAATGAAGAGTAGTACTGGACTTTAAAGACTGTACAATGCTCTGCAGAAAGATAAATTCCGACAGCTAGTACGTACTGTGATGTTGCAGATCTCAGTAGGTTTTGCAACATTAAAAGTGTTGTGGTTTGTGAAACATTCTTAATCGATCGAACCCCACCTCTCTCCTCTAGGAGAGTACTTCCCATCAACTTAATTCAAAGGGTGTAGTTCTGTAATTCGATAGCATCCCAAGATCGATTTTATGGTGATTATGTACGAGTGTAAATTATTAATATGTATAATTAAGCTGCTAATTCATAACATTAATACATGCATTATATTGGAGATTTAAACACTATTACACACCTATAGTACTTAGGCCGATGGGGAAGAACTTAGTGGTGGTCAACAAAGAAGATAATGTATATATCCATGCCAAATGGGCAGGTCCAACCTTGTGCTCACGATATTATCAATCAAATTAATTCTCACTTTCCAACAATCTCTGCAGTCTCTCCTGGCCATTAATATTCGGAATCAGGACAGTAACTCATCTCATCACACGACCCCTCAAGGTTCTGTCATCTTCCATACAAGACAGTGGTTCGACGTTCGGATGTTGGGTTTTCCGATCGATAGGGCAGACCAGTCCCTATCGGGGAATTTGCTTCTTTACATCTCCTTTGATGGATGGATATTCACCTCCCAGTCCCTTCCAGCTATCCCTCTCTTCGATTCTTTAGCATGACCCTTTTGTCTCTAAATCTAGCAGCGTTATAATTACCAACTATATTAATGATATAATAAAAATCACTGGGAATAGGTTTTGATTACGGTCTATAATTTTCGGTAAATATTTTCTCCACATGATCATTATATGAATACTGGCGGAACAATCCCTCCCCATGTAAGATACATAATTCTGGTAGTGGATCATATGAAGCTGTATCAGTAAATAGCAGCGGCAATAGCAGCGGCGGCGGCGGCCAATTTACCAGGTAGAACTGGACACCTTGAAAGGAATTAGCTTTACAAGTTAACTATGAAATCATTGAGTCTTGTATTGTGATATTGATTTTATTTTCTATTTTGGTTTGCAGACGTTGTGATTGGTAGAAACTGTTAGTGGCGTCAATAAATCTACAATTTGGGAGGAAGTGGCTGATACATCCATCATAGAGGATCATAGAGGACGAGGAGGTCATGGAGCTGTCACTGTAGAGGGAAGACAAGTCACCTCCTCGTTCTGACTGCCATAGCTAGCGTTTCCTGGGCTCATTCTGACTGCCATAACTAGCGTTTCCTGGGCAGCAAACCTTTAGGCACGATTGTAGCCAGGTGTCGCTATCAAGTCCGTCGCCCCTGTCAAAAGGGCCCCCTCTAAGCAGCAACCCTCTAGTCTCCCGTGAGCTAGCCTTCAACATTGTCGTCTCTAGAAAACTCTGGGAGTTAGGACATACAGCATCTTATCATCTAGATAGTTTTTGCCTTTCGATTTGTAGCCTCGACACTAAGCCCCCTGGAGTTGGGACATACAGCATCTTATCATCTAGATAATTTTTGCCTTTCGATTTGTAGCCTCGACACTAAGCCCCCTGGAGTTGGGAGTTTTGGAGGAGTTCAAGCCTATTTGTTGGATGGAATTTATGAGTGTTTATATATATATATAAATGAGTATCCACTAGATATTAATGGATATCTAAAACCTGATCGAGTAAAGTTTGATTTATGCCCTCTAAAATTCGGGTCGAATAAAAAATGTAAAAGCGGATTCGGATATGAAAATTATAATGCTCGATACATGGCTACCCATTCCTATCCCTACAAGCATCCAAGTTAGTGTGAGGGATTAGTGTGAGGCATGGGCAATTATGTAAAACCACCAAGAAAAAAAGTAGGAGTGGGTAACTAGGAGACAGACACTTTTGTCAGGTGGCATCAGAGCAGATCAGATCAGGCGAGGCCGGATGTGGTTGTTAGTTTATTCCAGTGTTATTAAACCCGGTCCATGGCTCTACCGGTCCAGGTTTAATAAAAAATCAGCTTGTAACAATAGCCCTGGTGACTTGGCTGGTTGACTCGGGACCCGGACAAACCCAGACGAGACCCAGGGTTTTTTTTTATATATATATATATAATGTGGGATAAAAAAAATTTTGGTTTAAATATTTCAACTTAAAATGATAACATAATATCTTTTCAATGTGAGGTTTGAAGCCCTTTTATATATATACTCTATGTTCGCATGAAAAAAGTTATGTTTTTTCAATGTGATTTAAAACTCATTAGTATATATAGTCTATGTTCCCAAAGAAAAAGGTTATGTTTTTTCAACGTGGAATAAATTTTTTTTTTAATTTAAATACTTAAACTTAAAAGTTTAACATAATATCTTTTTAATGTGGGATAAAAAACTTTTTAAAATATTATTTTAAACTTCATTATTTATAATATAGATAATCTATATTTACATGGATTTTTTCATATGAAATATTAAAATTTTAATTTTTTTTTTAATTTTTCCGGGTTAATCCAAGTTGATCCAAGTTGACTCATGAAACCCGAGACCCGGCTTTTTGGCCGGGTAAACCTCGGACCGGGTTTAATAACTATGGTTTATTAATGTTAGTTCTAGAATCACTGATGATGATCAATGGCCAGCAATGCCCTCTTGGAGAGAGGTTTGGTTCGTGGGCCATCCTTACGTCTTCCACGTGGCCCCATCATCCTCTCTCCACGTTCATTCTTTTCTTTTTGTTCTTTTTTTTATTATTAATTATGATTTTTTCTTAAAAAAAAAAAATTATTGTCAACAAATAATTACAATTTTATTCCAACCAGAGCAGCACTTGCTATAAAATTGCAAATTCAAGCACAGTGTAGGGTTTCTATTCCCTTTTGAATTTTCCCATCATTTCATTAACCTTTCTTCTCCAATCTTCAATTCAAAGCTTTCATCTTTTTTTTTCATGGATATAAAAAGGTATGTGCTTTTATTTTTTTTATTATTCTTTTGAATATCTTCAATAATATCTCACTCTTTCTTTGGATTTGCTTAATTCATTTAAATCTGTTCATGGATAGCAAAATTGAATCATGTTATCAAAAGGGTTATTTGAATTTAATGCAAAGTGTTATTTATTGTATTCAATTTTCCAGATTTTGGACATGATACTGCTGGAATGATAGTTATTTGTTCTTGATCTTGATCTAGAGAGACCACCCTTTAGACCTCTAATTTATGGATTTGGAGAGTAAAAGTTGTGCACTTGAATCTGTTGAAGATAATGAATTGACCACCACCACCATCACAACCACAACCCCTGATGGTGCTTCAAGTCATAGAGATGGTGATGGTGATGGTGATGATGATGGTAACAGTAAGATTAAGGCTAATGGATCATGTTCAAATGGGATAAATCATGAAACGGGCACTAGTGGCAATGGGGATGAGAATACGATGCCTCATGATGGAGAAGTTCAGGGAGGTGTGGGAATTGAGCCAGTGGGGAATTCAGTGGATTCACTTCCTTTAATGGCCAATTCTCCGACCAGGGGGTCACCTCCTCATATGAAAGGATTTGGCTTAAAGAAATGGAGGCGAATTAGGAGAGATATTGTTAAGGATGCTAGTGCTGGTGTGGATAACAGTAAAGTTTTGAAACGAGTATCCTCTGGTGCTGTGAATCCAGCTAAACCAACAAATTTAACACTGGTTGGGGTCATGCAAAATAGTGAGGGTTCTGTTGGCTCTGCTAATTTATTTAGAAATGCAGCTCTTGGTGATGGGTTTGTGACCCACGGGTCTAATTTGGAATATAGATTTACGGATGCATCTGCTTTCTCAGCTGGCACGGATTCTGAGAATAGTGAGGATCAGAGTAGCAGGTCCTCAACAGCAGCTAGTGCTCCAAGGGTGAGGCACGACCTGCATTCAGTGTCAGGGTATGCATGGGACAAGAATGGGGTGAAGTATTTGGGTGGGAAGAGTGGGGGTAGTTCAGCTCAATGGGCTCAACGAGGGACGGGATGGGTGGAAAACAGTAAGAAGCCTAGAGGAGAAAGGGTCAAAATCGAGAAGGAAAACTCTCATTCCAGCATGGAATCTGACTCAAGAAGCTCCAACTTTGTCTTTGTGCAGGGTGATTTCTCTGTGACCAGTAACGGAAAGCAAAGTGGAAGGTCAATGAATTATGATGGAGAAAACAGTGATGAAGCTCATGCAGTTGAACAACAATTTGGTGGGGGAGTCCATACTAGTTATGGGCAGGAGAATGTTGGAGAAGTTGAAGATCTTTCAGAAAATGAATTAGCTGCAGAAGCATCTTGGACAGATAAGGGAGAAAAAAGTGATAATCACCAACCCTCAGCAGATCAGGATCCATTTGTTGAATCTATACTTTCTCTCCAAGCTGTGCAGAAAGCTCTTGAAAACGGTTGGTTTCACACAAACCTTCATTTTATTATGTGTTTTTACTTAGGCCATTTGAGTGCTATCATATATCGTATTGTGGATTGCTAGTTGTATCATACATCATAATTTGTTTTTACTTTAGTTTTTTGGTTTTAGAGTCTGACAGTTCTTTGGAGATTTTCCTGTAAATACTTCTTGCAGATATTTGTCCTGCCTCTTCTCCTAAGAGACACATGCCTAATTTATAATTGTAACCTAATTTATTATTGTAATCAGTATTATTCAGTAATTTGATTGTCAAATGATTGAGTTGCATGGTTCTTAGAAGGAAGAGCAGTAGATCAGCTTCCATACTACCAATGGGGTTTTTTAGTTATTTTAATGGACTTATTTCAATTTGAAGGTAGAAGGATGTATTTTCTAAGGCTAATTCTGTCCATGCCCTCTGTACCTGTTTCGCACTCAAATATTTGTTTTTGCAATCATGCTTGGTATAACTGCTTTGCATGAGAACATATGGTTAGCCAATCTTTTTTGTGATCTAGAATTTGATTATCATTGTGGCAAGGATGTAAATGCTGATCTAACACTTCAGGCTGTGTTCCAACTGAGTGTTTCTTTCTCCCTTTGTATGTGTTTTTCATTGGAACTTACATTTTCAATCTATAATACAAACTTTAGCGTATTCTAATAACAACAATCATCTCCCACCTGCTGGATGCTTCTTTCTTGCCTTGTATGCAATTTTCAATTTGGGACTTGCATTTCAATTTTTTTTTTTTTTTTTTAATATTAGTGAGGTGGTGGGATATCCAACTTTAGACTCGATTAGTCCCCCACCAGCCCAGGCCCAGAGCCCTCCCTGCAAAGGATGGGCCTGACCGAGAATAGGCCTTAAGGCTTGCAGCAAGTGGTCAACATTGGGTCTTGCAGTTGGTGGGAGTTGAACCCATACTGCTATTGTTTGTTTAAACTCTACTTACCTTTTTAATCTAAGAAAGCAGATGTGAGGTGGTTCCATTAAAAACAATTAATCTCCCTTTTATGCAATCAAGGATTTTCCCATCTGGCAGCCAATAGTGTTGCCTGGAAACAAGCTATGGGCTCGAGTTACTTAGTTATCATTTTGAAGTGGAATTGGCTCCTGGTGTTTACTTTTCTCTCATCTGTTGTTACGGAGTAGCATTTGTCTTTCTGTTTATGTTAATGATGGCAGCATAATTAACTGAGTTATTTATTCTCTCAGAGGTTCAAAAATTGGGGGAGATCGGGAAAGTTAGCAGTGTAGTGGAAGATTCCTCTTCAGCTAATCCAGAAATCCACAAATCAAGCTTATCTAACCAGTTTGATTCTGAAAGTATCAAAGAATCAAATTCCTTGGAGTTCCGAGTATTAAGCTTAACGCAGACTTTACAGTACTTGGAGAGCAGACTGGAGGAGGCAAAGGCTATGCTCAAGGTGAAGGAGTTGAGGGTTGCTGAACTGGAAGCCACCTTGAATACTGACAGGTCACCAAAAGAAGAATCATTGAGTACTACAGAGTTGCAGCAAGAGAAATCTAGAGAGATTGAGAACGAGCTGGAGGGGCTATTCAAGCAAAAGATCGAGGCTGAGATCGAGCATTTAGCGCTAATGAGGCTACAGAAGTTGGGAGTTGCTGCAGGTGATCAAATCACCCTATTTGAGGAACAAGAGGCTTTGGCTGGTGAGCAAGTGCAGATGCTGAATAAGCTAGGAGAAGCAGATAACAAGGCTGCATCTTTAAAGAAACAAGCGGAGGAGTTGGAAAAATACCGTGGGGATGTTTTAGGGACTGAAGAGGTGTTTAAGATGCAGAACAAAGTATGTAAGGTAACTGCATGTTTTCTCACTCAGTTGATTTTGCTCATCTTGGTTTTTTGGCTATTAGTGCTGCAGTTATCGCCCTATTCTGGGGTGGTTGTGCCCACTTAAGTAACACAGTAGGTCTTTTTTCTGGGTATTCTCAGCTTTTCTTAGCATCTAGGGAATGGGATTGTAGTTGTAACAAAGTTTTCAAGTTTCATTGCAGCCTGTAATTCATTTCTTCTAGTATTACTGTTGAGTAAAGCTCTTAAGATGACTGGACTTTTATTTTGTTGCTCCTCTCTTTATATGGCAATGCCTTTTTTTTTGTTTAGTTGAAACTCAGATTGTATTCAGGTTACTCTTATATAAGCAGGCATGTATGATGGATAAATTTTTTTTTATTTATGAGCGTTAGTGGAAATATTTAAATTAATTATGGTATGATACATTGTAATTCTTGTAACTTAATTTGAGATCATAATTAATCTCCTTCTGCCCTAATTGTTCGAGATTGATTACTTGTGTGCTTTGATGCATCTGCATTTGTTTCCTATATTTTTTCTTTTCATCATCTTTCTCATTTCTTGCCCTAATATTTGGATGGCTTTCAAATGAAAGGAAGAAAGAAGAGGAAGAAGAAGATAAGAGGAGAAGAAGAAAAGGAGTTGAAGAAGAGAAGAGAAAGGGTGGAGAAAATCCTTATAAATAAAAGTATCAACAGCAAAAATTAGGTTTATAGCTCATTAAAATAAAATATTTAATAATACCATAAATCAAGTTCAATAATTAATCCAAATAAAATCCAATCTAGAATGATGATGGATTGAGCTAATTTTCACAATAATTGATTTTGCATAGATGATGACAAACAAATATAAAAAAATTTATGGTGTAGAAATTAAAGTTTTAAAATTTAGTTTTACATGTCAATACGAGAACCTAGATGAATTTGGACCCGAGTTGGGTTGGGTTAAAGTAAAAACCAATTAGAAATTTAAGATTCAATTGATTTTGTATATTTCAATGATGATATCCAATTTTTTTTTTTTTCTTGTTGAGTAGAACATGGATGATAAATTAAATTCACTTACTACAAACAAAGCAACAAGGAGACAAAAAAAACCTAATCTCTCCGTAATCCTATGTGCCCCAATACTTTTTTAGCCCTACTAGTTGCAAAGAAGAACAGAAATAATCTAAGCCACGCTCAAAAGACTTCACGGAAGCCATACCGGTTTTGTTTCCTCTCTTTGATTTAGTGTATTAACATATGGTTGTAAGATGGGTTATTGCTTTTGCTGCTGAACTAGGAAGAACTTTCAAATTTATAGGAATTGACTAGTTTGTGTTTGCTACTTGGTATAAAAAGCAGAAAGTAAAACGTAGGGAAAAAAGAGTTTGATTCTTGATGAATTTTCAAAAAGTGTTTGCTACTTAGGCCGTATTAACATGATCTTCAACCACTTGGCCTGGTATCAAGTTAAATCCTTGATGGGTTTTTCTTGAAATGCGCTTGATAGCACTGTGTGATTGATCATCTGCAAAATTCATTCGAACATGAAAGCAACCCGTGGCTTTAGAGAACAACTCATGATTGCACAGACCATGACCATCCAGCTATCGGGGAATGCCTCTCTGCTTCTATCACCTCACAGGCTGCCTCTGGAGAGAAGATTCTCCATAATAATTCATGATGAGCTCGATCTCTATTTACTGTAATCAACGAAATCATTAGTCCGTCTCTTGAGGGAAAAGTGCGTAATTAATTAGTAAGAAACCTAACCTGGTAAAATTGATGAGTCCTTCACTGGCAAGATACATATACTTTTGTCCTTCATAAATATTAATGATCATTGTGATTATAGAATAGCATGGTTATATTATAGTGAAGATAGAGATTGACTTAATTTCATCTATATTTAATTTAAATCTTACTTTTATAGACACCAAAGAACTCAATGTGTATATTCAATAAAAATAAATGTATTGTTGACTTTGAATTTATGTTTTTTAATGCATGATGATATTTTTTATAAATATTGCATTGAAATTTTTTTTCTATTATTATTAATAGAGATTAATCCAGTTGACTTTTGACTTGGTTATTATACCAGATTATATTTAAAATCTATGATAGAAAATGAAAAATAATATTTAAATATTTATTATCTGTATACTTGAAACAACGCATTAGAATTATGCAACTATATATTAAAAATAATATTTAAGTTATTTTTGAATTAACATTTAAGTTTTTGAATTAAATTGAATAATAGCTTAGTTAAGTTTAATCAACATTCACAGCCAAAATCTACCGATAAATTTAAATTCTAAAAATTTTAAAAAATAATGATAATGTTATTGACAATTTTAATTCCAAGCACCAAACTTTGATATTATAAATATTTATATCGAAGACTCACGAAGCCCACCATGAAACCGACACCACAAATTATTATTTATAATTTTATTAAACCATTAAAAACCTCACCTTTTATGAACCTTTTTAAGGGAGTATTTCAGGATAATTCTATACAAGACAGACAATTCCAACATCTACACGTAACAGTCTACCACCAGCTGGTGATACATCTAGACTGACTGTATCAGCTTTTTCATCCTTGAAAGCGTCTAGCCATGGCGATTTCGCAGGAGCGAGCTAGCTATCCTCCTGACGAGAAGTTTGGTTTCAAACGCCGGCTTGAATAGGAGAAATACGCCATGCCTTGGATGATCCACATTGAATTGAACTATTCATGCGTTCGAGAGCCCTCACAGCCCAGGCACAATTAATGACGCTGTAGTTACTTTCTTTTAGTCCAGGCTAGCTGCACATCTGATTGCATGCGAAGAGAAGCAAGCACATTCCAGTCAAAAATAGTTGATAGATCGAAGGTATTGAAATGTTGGGCAACTGCAGGATAAAAGATGCAGAGACTGGATAATACCCTATAAACCACAGCTTCTAAATGGAGAAGGATCATCACTTGGAAGAAATTTTTTTGATATATCACAAGTTTATCTCCTCGAACCGGATTGACACCAGCAGCAAAGCAGAGAGGAAAAAATAACCATGAAGAACTCCTCCAAGTTCACAATGAAAGGAGAGGAGATGGAAAAAATAGGGGATGGAGAAGCAGGCACGTAGGAGAAGTGAGTAAAGATCTTCTCTAAAAGGAAGGCGCTAGAGCACAGGCTAAATGTTCAGCTAAATGGAGCACATAATCAACCAAAAAAGGTAAAATAAAGCCAACATGAGTACAGGATAAAAAAGAATTAAAGAGGTTATTAACTGTATTAACAATCAAATGCAAGTGTAACACTAACTTGACTAGGAATTTTTCAATCTCCAACGTCAATTCCCCTAATCTAATGCCAGTGTAACACTAACTTAACTGAGATTTTTTTTGGACTCCAACACCATTTCCCCATACATCCTCATCTGGAGCCATGTTCAAATCCAATGCACTACCAGGTTGAGGATCAAGGAGACTAACTTGTACACTAGATGGAGGATTGAAATGACTATCTGCCCCCTTCGATGCCTCATAGCTGGATGCGGAGTTATTATTTTCCGTATCATGAGCTGTGGTGTGATGGCTATCTTCATGCTTGTAAACCTTATGAGCAGGGCCATGATAGCTCATATGTCCACCGAGAGCTTGTCCACTTGGAAAACTTTTTTCGCACAGATTACACTTGTACTCTTTTCTAGGAGCATCACCAATTATAACGCTTTTGCCTCTCGAATCTTGATGAACCCTACTTACCAGATCCAATTTCCCTTCTTTTTCCCTCTCTCTCTTCCTATTGTGGGCGGCCAGGTGGCCGCCGAGACCTTGGAAGCTGTCAAAAACTAATCCGCATTCCCTGCACACGTATGTTCTTTTGTGTCCCACTTTGAACTCCGAGGGCCTCTTTTCTTGCGTATAAGCAATGCTTTTCATTGGCTTCTTATTCAAGGCAAGTTGCTGAGCAAACCTATCTTGGTACTTGGTTAATTCTTCTCTAATACCCTTCTGTTTGCTATCACAGACTGAAGGCCACAGTAGAAGGTTTAAGGCTGCAGCTTCAAGAATGTGATCTGTAAAACTTTTCTTTCTGGCTTGATTTAAACCTGCAAATTTGAGCTTCTTTTTTCTAGATCTTTTCTTCTTGCTATTTCCTGACCAACCCCGTGGGAGATACTCCCTCAAATCGACGGGCTCCATGGACCCTTTAGTACCACTCTCATCAACATCAACACGAAATTCAAACTCTGATTCTGATTCTGATTCTGAAGAAGAGCATTCATGTACCCTCCAATCTTCAGTACCTTCTCGATCCTTTTCGTCTTCCTCCTTCTTGTAACATGCCCTTATATGGCCTCCCCATGATTTTCCACTAGGAAACTCTTTGTTGCGAACTTTGCACGATTTAGACATGAAATTGCAGCTCGCATAAACTAAATCAGACCTGATTGTACAAAGGATATACAAGGAGGTAGGTCTGATACACAACAACCCTGCAGTAATTTTAGGATTATTAGATATATCCGAAGTTCGTTTCTGTATATACAAAGACTGGTGAGTTTGTGTCTTTATATAATCGTGAGCTGGAAGCAAGCAAGGAAAAGCAACCGACTTCGATTTCCATCGTGTTTCTTGAGGAAAGTCAATAAATTTCAATCGTATAAAGATTTTCCTATATAACCCAAAGCCCACAGAGAAAATTGTGGGCAGTCACGTTGTTTGAGACGATATCTTGTTTAATACGGCAGTTAATTGATTACTCTTACTCGTATATGTTTTTCCTCCTTTGAAAGAAGATTTCTTATTACATATAATGACGACAGTTCAGTCCAATCTGAACGAGGTTCGAACTTAGTAGAGTCCGAACTAACGTAGGATTAGAAGAACAGTACTTGCATCCTACGATCTTCTGGTTCGAGTTCAAGAAAAATCTGAAGACAAAAAAATCAGGTTTTGGTTTGGGTATAAAAATTGTTATACTCTATCTGAAACCAAGAAACCTACATGAAATTCATTAAGTTTGAAAATTTTATATTTATACCAACAATATATAAAGAAAATTTAGGGTTCCTTTCCAGCTGCCACACTTCCTTTTCCTTTCTCCCACTCGCTTCCTCTCTCTCTCTCTCTCTCTCCTCCAGCCAGAAGCATACCCGTGGCGGCAACAGCAGCCCGTCCTCCATTGATATGCTGAAGCTCTGCTGATGCAAACATCTAACAGTTAAAGACTACTACATTGTTACGCGCCGGCCCTACTGCAAGTCAGATGAAGTAAAAGGAAAATGTTAAGAGTATCAATAAATTTGGTTTAAAATATCAATCTTGAAATCTCACAATTTAATGTTTTGTTTAATTTGAGTTTTAAACTAAATCTTCAGAAGTTGGTCCTTAATTAAATTCACCTATTTCATGAATTAAAATATAATTTTAATAATCGATAAAAATATAACTTAATTTTTAACAAAATTTTAAGATAATAATTTTTTTTAAAAAAAACTTTTAAGACATGACATATTAGATTGATTTTAGTCTCTGAACAAAGTGTATGATATACTCCATTGAGTTTAATAAAAAAAAATATTTTTTTAAAAATTATATATATTATAAAAATATATAGTTATGAAATTGAACACCAACCTAAAAATAAAAACTTATTTGAAACAATGATAACTTAAAAAAATAAAAAAAATAAATAATGTAGTTAATTTCCCAATTAATTAAATAGTAAATGGATAAAATCAAGAAAAAACTATTAAAAATAATAAACAGAAAAAAAAAAAAAAAAAAAAGAGCATACCAACTAGTGGATGAACTTGTCAAACCTATAAATCAAGTAATTCAGGCTAGCACGCTAAACTTGTAAACCAGGTTATGGACTCCAGTAAAATTACAATTTTTTTTCCAAAACTATTTTTATTTAACCTCATGATTATATATATATATATATATATATATATATATATATCACAAAATAAAACACAACTTAATACTGAGATTATAAAAAATTAAGCAACAAATGAAGATAAAAACATTTAATATCGCAATATTAGTACTTTACCTTGTTGTGTTTAATAAATTTCTTTATTAAAATAAATTTGTAATAGAAAAACATAAAATTTAAAATAGAAACTGACACGCATATAAAATATATTGAATAAAAAAAAATGCAAGGCTGGACATATATAAAAAATCTTGTAAAAAAATAATATTTTTTTAAAACTTAATCTATATAAAATTAAGAAGAAATAACAAATGAATCATATTTACCTCTTTAAAAACTAAAAACACTCAATATTATTAAAAAAAATCATCACAAACTAATTAAAACATCAACCCACAATTTATTTGGAAAAAAATTCAATTAATGCATTTTTTTAAATCAATTTTTTTTAAAAAAATCAAGTCAAGCCAAGCACCTAACCCAATTAAAACAATGACTCTAAGCAAAGGTCTATATTTTTTTAAGTTTAATGGGGGCAGACAACAAATCATTTGCCTCATGCATCAAAAAAAAAATTAACACATCACTTGCATCAGTGTCATCTATTCATCTCTAAAATTCGACCACCGTAGTGGCTGGAAAAACATGGTTCTTTATTTTTTATTCAAAAACTTGTTTTCATCATTTTTTTGCATAAAACATTGTAAATACCTTGTTAAACCAATAGTCTATAGCCACAAAAAACGTAAACAACCACCCTAAAACTCGAAATCCACTAGAAAAAAAAATTCCTGAAGCTCATATATTATTTTTTTTTATGTGTTTTTAAGGTGAAAAAAATATTTAATTCTAACTTTTCTCATCATATAAAATTATTTGACACAAAACAACTGTTTTGGTGGCCAGATTTCTCATCAACATGCACTTTCTTTCTCTAAGCTAGAATTTGATGACCTTTTCTCTCTTTTCCAACCAAAAACAGAACAGAAAAATAAATAAAATAAAATTTAGTATCAAAATTTAATTTTGTAAAATTCAAAGGATTAATTACTAATAGTTACCTTTTTTTTCATTTTTTTCTCTCTAATTTTAATTCAACATTTTCTTATATATATATATATATATATATATATATATATATATGCTCTAATTTGTTTTTAAAAGGGTTCAATAGTGCACAAAAAAAAAAATTAAATGACCAAATTAAAAATTTACACTAATGTAATTCATAGTAAAATTTGAGGGTGAATAGTGTTTTTACTAACATTAAAAACAGTAAGTTTTAGCTTTATGTATAATAATATCTTTGTTGTTGGTGTGGAGAGTAAAACTCGATAAGGTGTGGAACATATAATTGAGGTCTGCAAAATCCATGTATACATACAACTTATTCATCTCAGAAGTTGGAACTTTTTGGTGGGATGAATTTGTCGGTTTGCACGACTCTTCAGTGCTTGATTTCCGTGACGCCAACCTTCCTCAAGCTATCACTATTGCAGACCTTGGGTGTTCTTCATGACCGAACACTTTGTTTTATTTGTGGTCACTCAGATCACAAGCTTGATCTAGAAAAGGTGCTCTCAAATGGGCCTTTCACCACTATGATTTTTTATTTTACTGAATGACCATCCAGGAAATGATTTTTACACGTTTTCCAGTCTTTTTTATGCATACCCTATGGATATCCAAAATCCGAAATGATCACAAGCTTGATTCACATTGCTTCCTCTTCTTTTGATTCCTTTTATGCTCAAAACATTGAGAATTTGGGAGTAAATAAATCCAAATTGATTGGTTTCTTGGCTAAATATTAGGACATATATTTGCGAAGGAACTTGCACATGCATGAGAAAAACATTTGAAGAGCCCAAACAAGGGCACAAGGAGATGGTAAAAATCATGAAAGTCTGAGAAGGTCAGGGACTTCGCTAGATTTTTCTCCTTGTAAGAGTCAGCTGTTACAAGGAGAACGCCAGAGTTGGTGATACTATAAACTCCTGCATGGGGAAGGGGAGAAGGAATTATAATATACCAAGAATCAACTCATAAAATGACGGTATAAGCATAACATTAACTGATTACAAGTCTACTTGCTCTAAATTCCTTGTGATAATAAACCTCTAACATGGATGCTCCTAAATGCAGAAGTCAGTGATATTTGTAGACTACAAAACAGAACCACTAACTATAGCATCAACCACAACACAACAGAACTACAAAAGAAAATAGAAGAATGTACTCGCGCCTAGATGCGCATGTAAGCTATTGAGCATATGAAGATCTGTACTCCAACATTTCATTCCTGTATTTCTCCTTGTCCCTCAAACCTTTCTCCTGATAAACCTGCATCACAAGAAGAGTAAGGAGTGGAGGACTGAGAATAATTGCGAAACCCCAAAATTAAGATTGAAGATATAAACTATTTTGCTTACCTGCTTTTCTGCCTCCGTGAGGTTGTTCCATAAGAGCCCAATCTTCTTGCTAATGACTTTCTCTTGCCCATGATGTAGGGGCTTTAGCTGGGCATAATGCTCAGTAAAGAAAAAATTGTAGCCACTCCTGTTGGACTTGGGCTGAGAGGGATCACGTAAGGCTAACCGTGATCTCTTCCGGCGCCGGCGAGGAGGCAAATCTGAAGAACGAGAATCCTGAGACTCGTGAAATGTATGAGGAATATGGTATAGGACACCTTTAAGCTGATTAGTGCCCAGGTTCACAGTAACCAGATATCCATTATCAAATTTGCCATCAATGATTCCACTCACTGAACAACCAATCTGCAATTGTTGACTACCTGAGATTGAAAAGGGTCATCACTCTACATGCTGCAGCTATAGATGTTATTAGAGTCAGCATTCAGAAGTCAGAAAATATTCAGCACACAAACAAGAAGGAGAAGGTACCATTGATGCAAAATTTAAAGTAGCATGTTTCCGAAGCAAGATGACAAATAGGAAATAAAATTTCAGTTGTGTTTTTTTCATAATTTTCTTCAAGTATACTATAGCAAAAGCAAACTGCACACTTTTCACAATCACTGAAGAGATAGTTCATTAATAGACTAAGGGATAAGTAATTCAACTCATTCACATCTCTCAACCAGTAATGATGGATCTATTCAGCAACTCAAATTTAGTAAATTGCTTCATGGTGCCTATTGCCCCTTCATAGGCAATTCAGTTGACCAAAAAGTGGGATTAGGATACTCCAGAAGTACAAGAGAGAATCCAACAACACATATCCAGTGAGAAAAAAAATTGAAAATTGAAAATGGCTTTTCAGCTGAGCCATAAACCTCAAGATGTAAAATTTTCAACTACTAGTACACATCCAGCATTGTAATAGTCAAAAGCTATAGACCTTTCCGGAAGATTATCCATACTGAAGGCCACAATATAATCAATTATACTGCCATTTCTTGTTTCTCTTTAAAAAGCTACAAATGAAAATATGCTACTCTGGGTCTATTGAAATCACAAAAAGAAAAAAATTGCAAAAATTAAGCAAAAGAAGATCCAACCCAGACTTTAAGATAGGACAATATATCTACGCCATCACATTGACAGCAGTAGCTGACACATTCCCTTACTATAAAACTGGTTTGTAATGGCACCTTCTTCTTGGGTTGCAGATCCATTAACAAGGCTCCTCCCATTCATTGCATCTGTGAGAACAGAATGCCAAAAGTATATATTGGGTAATTTTGAAAAAAAGGAAAGAGAAAACAACAAGAATATGATCACAATTACCAGTCCCTGAAACTAAAGGAATTTGTTTGTTGAAGTGGTAAACCTGCTCGAAATGATAGAGTAATGATAGATAATGCTTCCTTAAGACAAATGATGCACTGGTAATTGTAGTTGGGAAATTGAAGGCTGTAATCACTTCCTTCCATTTACGATCTGTAATGACCTGTAACCATTTCAAGAGAAATTAAAACCAGAAAAAGAAGAAGAAGAAGAATGCCCTTGAAATAATTTTACAGTACTTCCCACAAAACTTAAAATGACTCCAAAGACACTAATAAGTTCCACATTTCTGTGAGGTTTGCACAATAAATTAGTCAGGCAAGTCATTTCACCGGAAAACTCACACTTAATGCTATCCTTCATTCAGTTGTGAGAAGACGAGGTGAAACAGAATATAAGGTCAGCATACTTTCTAACAGTTTTACATTTGCAAAAAGCTCCTAGACAGAAGATAAAGAAATTAATAACTCATACCTTCTCAATGCCACCACGAGATGTGACCTCCACAAAAAGATGGTGAAGATCAAGAGCCTGTCCTCCCACAGTAGGAACCCTATTCATTAACAAAATTTACATCAAAGATTGTTAATTATACCTCCATCCATTTTAAGAAAGCCATTGATGTTTCAATTTTAATCCAGTTGCACATTAAAATAGACAGGCAATAGGAAATCCTCAAGGATATAGAGTTAAGAGGAAGGGGGAAAAGGTTATACAGTTTGCTACTTAAAATAAGATTGAATCTAGACTGAGAGAATACTATTGAAGCCGAAACCTAACAACATAAAGTCAATAAATCAGTTATAAGGTCCACTTATAAAGTCCTTTGGAATCTTCACTACTCTTTTTTTCCCCTCTAGTAACCAATTAAGGCGTTGTTCTTTAGTTCTTTTGATAGCGATAAATTTCATTGCCTTTTTTTTTTTTCATTTCATTTCATTACTTGCATCTCAACAGTCACTGGAGATCGTCAGCATACCAAAATAAATTACCATAACCACATTCATTAAGAATTGATCAAATCCAAGAAAATTAAAGCAAGTCTTTATGGTCTACAAGTCAAAAACACAAAAGGCATCGCAGAAAAATCCTAGTTCACATTGCATCTTAAAGTTAGTGCTCAAGGAGTAATTCAAATCTTGGAAACATAAAAATCTAGGAGAAAGCAACAAACTTTTTAGCTCGACCATTTTAGTTGAAGTTGGGAAACTAGAAAAACGTACAAATATTCGTCTCTCCACATTGAGGGGTGAAGTTAACCCCAAAAGGTGCTAGATATTTTCACAACCAAACATCAAAAAATCTAATAGCCAGAAAAAAGAAAAGAAAAAACGAAGAAGCAAATATGGCAACTAAAGGAAGCTAGATCATAACAATAAAAAGACATAATTCATGAGATAAACCCAAAAAAACACTTGAAATACAAAGAATCCATCAAATAAGATGGACCCAGATAAAAATAATAATAACATAAACAAATATAAAGGGTTAGCAGGAAAACCAACTTACATGAATTTGGTGCCAAAGGATTGATGAAAAACTTTGAGCTTTTCCCAAAAAAGGTCTGAACTTTGAGCAATATCTTCGTACTTGGCTGTAGCTGGAGGATAGGACCTGAAAGATTGGCCATTTATGCTCTCACTGTGTAATTCTTGTTGCTGAGGTGAAATAGCTGTAGCAGTTGGGTCTCGGGTAGACATTTTTGTTTTGGGTAGACAAAAAAAAAAGGATATAAGTAGACTAATAGAAATTTTAATTTTTCCCTTTTACTTTTACAAGACAAGAACACAAACAGAAAGACTTCAGTTAGCCTATAGATATGAAGATGTAAGAGATAAAAATAAGATTTTTATAAGATTAGAAGAGCACGAAAATCCCAGAAATATTTTGTGAGGTAAATAAAAGAAGAGGGGAGGATTAGAATTAGATCAAAAGCTACTATAAAGTATAAATGGTTGTACTTGCAACTTGCAAATTGAAAGGTTATCATGGTAATTGTATTTCACTTGGTTTGATAGGATAATAATAGAAAATTAGAGCCCTCTCTTTGAGGAAGACTGTAATTAAGGTAGGGGAGTTGTAACTTGTAAGTGATGAGGATGTAAAGAGTAAGGACAAGTGGACAAGAATTTCAAAATTTAAAACTTTTTAAAATTCTTACAATACTTTACTTTATCCTATTTTCAGAGATTTGTTTTCTATTTCAACTATGAATATTTGACCATAAATCTCATTCAACATGGAAAATAATCTTCAAAAGAAAATTATAAAAAAATCATACTAAAAGAGGAGTCAAGTGGCGTGTATCTTGTTTTTACTTTCCATATAAATACAATATAATATCACAATATTAAACTCTAATTATGTTAATAATAATTTTTTTATGTAATTTTCCTGAATGAATTGATTGATTAAGTATACTTAGCAATTTCTAATTTCTTTATATAGTATGTGTTTTGAGTGCCAATTGTATGGTTGTTGTTGTGTGCAATGAGTCCTTCACTCTTGGCTTCTCCGCAAATATATTCATATTCTACAAGTGCAAATATCCTTAGAAAATAATTCCAAGAGGGTGGTGAAAAATATGTATTACAATTTGCAACAATATTGGTTTTATTTCTTATAGTAAAATGCCAATAGTTTTGCTTGCTCGTTTCTCTTTTTCCCTTTGTGTAAAAAGAAATGGAGCACTAGGAAACCAGCATTGGAGCAAGGGCAGCCTAGCATGCACCCCTCTTTAATCTTTAAAATTGATGCTATAATTTTGAACTCCGAAAGTTTTACTTGGAACTCACAGACCTGAAGGCTGCTGGAATGCATTGAAATTCTGTATTTCGCAAAATCAATGCATTGGAATGTGTGCTTTGGGACTAATGCCCTTCTAGTTGGTTGTATTTTCAGCAAGGCACAACCCAATTCATCAATCATCAACATTTGTGGCTCAAGTGCCTCTGCTCCAAAAAATTGTGAAGAGTGCAAGACATTTTGGTGCTTCAATAGAACATCACAAAGCAAGGTAAGTGAACATCACAAAGCAAGGTAAGTGAAGATTACACATAGAGAGGATCATCCAAACCTTTTGAGAGAGAAAAAAAGGTGAAAACCAAAAGGAGAAGAAAGAAGCCTCTCTAATAAACCACTACCACTATACAAGGTTTACATAAGTGAAGCACAATCGATTAAAGAAATGGTGATATGATCTAAAAGCAACATGGGAAGCTGGGGTCCCAGTCATAGCCATTGCTGGCTGTGGCCAAGATGTAGTAGGCAACAATATGGCCAATGGATCCCCAAGCAAGAACATCAACAATGTTGAAACCAACTGGATCATTTGATTTCAGGAGGCTAACATATTCCTTGGCACGCTCATCTCCTGCCTCAAAGTGAGTCAAACCATTCTGCTCAGGCACTTGTTTTGCCACGTTCTCCCTTTGGAAGTTAAAGAACACAAACCTTCCCAAAAAGAGTGATACCCCTGTGCTCAAGCTTATGACCAATGATGGGTTAAGCTCTGCTTTCACAGCTAAGCTTCTTTTTGGTGCAGTGAGGGTGATCTTGGAGAGGGAGGCGGTTTTGGCCTTGGTGAGGGGTCTAAGACCTTGGAATGAGATGTTGGACGGGGTGAGGTTGTGGTGGTGTTTTTGGATGGTGGGTGTGGGAAGCAAGCTAGAGGTTGCCATTGCTGGTGCCTGCCTTGTGAGTTGAAGATAGGTTTGGAGATGATGAGATTGCGCTTTGCTTCATAAAGATCATATATCCCGCTAGTGGTGGTGTAAAGGAAGATTAGTGTTGGAAGGATGGAAGCGATAGGGGAAAGATTTTGGTGGGTGAGATGGTCATGCATCATTGGTTCTTTGTGGATTAGAGATTTTTGGCCCCAAATGGTGACCATGGAATTTGCATGGTCACCCTTTAGGGCCGAAAATCTATTTAATTTTGTTGGCTTTACAGCTCTATTTATTTTTATTTTGTTGGTCAAAGGTAATCATGAAGGATTCGGATTTCCTCAAGAAGCAAAAACAACGATGAGGTCGGTTGCTTTTTCTTGTTAATAGATGCTCCCTAATTCGTTCAATTATCAGTTTTTGTTAGCCCTGAAAATAATCCCACCATCAGCCTTTGCTATTATTGCTTTTGGTTGATCATCTTGAACAACGATAATACTATACGGTACTTACGGGTCCTAAATCAGTCAAGAAACACATGAAGACATAGTGCTACGAGAAGTAATTAACATGCATGTTTATACTGAATCAGAATAAAAAATTGGATTTCTTGATGACGGAACCGGGATTAATAATGGGTCAGCTGCAGATGCTATCCATTCAAATCAGAGTCTTCCAGAGGGTTGGCCCAAAACCAGTGATAGAAGTTAGGGTAAAAGGAAAATATGTGATATCTCGTTTGCACCTCGCAAATTGCAATGGGGTGGGGGCTGGAAAGGAAACAGATCAGAAAGACTGGATATCACGAGAAATAAGATTACATTGGACAGCAGATAGAAAAATTCATCTACCTAAAGAAGCAGAAGTTCAATTCCATGCAATTGTTCACATTGAATTATACATTCTAGCCTTCTGTACATTCCCTCCTTTCTACACATCTTATAATAACCCAACAACAACGGTGGCACCAAGACTAATAGAACCACGAGAACCTAAAATTCCACAATAGTAATACAATATACACCTAAACCTCCTTCTACATTATATGGTTTTATTAGGTTCCTCAATTGCATCAAGGGAAAAAAACCATACCAGCACACATTTCTTCTAGCAACTCAAACAAAGGAATCAAGGTATGAATAGTTCCGGCAACGGCCATACTCAAGGAGACTACCGTATGTGCGATCCCACACTCCAATGTAAAGAGCCTCTGTGTCAGGACTGAATGACACACCAGATATCTCGCCAAAGAAATCGATCTCCTGCTCCTTTTCATACCCATTTTTCACATCATAAACATGCACAAAATCTGCAGGCTCAGCCATTGCCATATATTGGCCATCAGATGTGTATCGAATTGACCGAATTGCACCGAGATTGCCCTTCAAAACAGCAAGTGACTTGGACAGGTTCCGAACATCCCAAATGCGGCATGTTTTGTCCTGGTTCCCAGTAGCAAAAGTGACCCCATCGGGATGCCATGCTGATGCAAACGAGAAATCCAGATGCCCAGACAAGGATGTCACTGTCTGTAAGCATTCAAAATTCAGGTCATCACATATACTCCTTTGTAAAATTCATATTTGTAAAGTTGATGGCAAGGAAAGACTAGTACCTTCCCAGAACTGGAGTCCACCAACATACCATCTGGGTTGTCGCCAACAATTGTTAGAAGCTTTCCATCAGGACTAAGGGAAGTATGCTGCACACATGACAAAAAACAAAACATGCAATAACCATCAAATGTTTATGTTTCCAGTCAAGTAGTTAAAAAACCTGGCCTCAGCCACCCCTACTGTCATGTTAGGCAAGAACTAGGCCACCATGCCTTCCCCAGCAAAACATAACTCAAGAAAACAGTATTTATCCAATCAAGAAAAATGAACTCAAGATTGCAAAGACAATGAAAGAATATGCTTCTGTTTCACTTATCAGTGATAGACTGATAGTCTTCAGACAACAAATTGTTAGCATGTCACCAAATTAATATAAAAAGACAACTGATTCCCTGAATGCTTGCGTGTCACTCCTCAATTAGTGACTGACAAGTAACAAACAACCCACGAGGAGGCTAAAGATGCAACACTATGGTAACAGTTGAAACTGTCCAAAGAGAGCAACAGTTGCAGAACCGGTTAAAGTTTAAACTATGAAAACTTGACATTATATGTGCATTACTAATCTGCACACGTGGAAAACAAATTTTTGATTCATTACTAAGATTTGATCTCCTCTTTCTATAAGAAGAATCCAACCTTTTATCTGAAATGCCACAGATATCAAGATACACACCTGCATATGGTGAGAGAGATGAAACTATGGATGGCATGTTAGGGGGGTCTCATCAGTGCAAGAGTTTAAAGTACCACAGTAGCTAATGGGTTTCTAATACAAGAAATAACATGTTGAATTACCAAACTGGATATTGGTTACTCACGTTCACTGGCCAAGGAAAACGAAAATGCTTTGAGAGCTGGTATTTCTCCATATCAAAATCTCTAACTCCACAGTCATTGTTTGAAGCAGTAAAGTGCACTGCACCACTGGCAATTAAAATAACAAAGGTAGGTTATTTCTGCATTAAAAATGTTATAGTCCACCATCAGCACAATGGAAAATATGTACCTCGGACTATCATAGATCTCAACAGCGTTGGTGATAGCGTTATCATCATAAGTTGTTCTGGAACAAAAGCTTACTCCAGGCCGATCTAGATGCTGCATTCCAATAAAAGCTTGATAATAAGCCTTTTTTTGTTACTACCAGAGAAATCATTAAATCAAATCTCAGAGGTGACATGATTATAGAAACAATTTATATTTCCAAGCAACCAAAACAAGCTGAGAAAGTGCTCACACCCCCATAAAAGTGACATTTATATACCAACACTGGTCACCCATTTTATGAAATCTCTTTATTTCTTTCAAGAAAAAGACTTGCAAGAGCAATATCTTAAACTTACCTTGCAAATAAGCTCTCCCTGGAACCCTCCAGCAACTAGCAAATTATCTTTCACTGCTAGAGTACTAACTTGAGTCTGCGTGAATCCTTCCAACAGACTTCCAGGATGTTTCTAGAAAACAGAACAAATTGATCAATTTACAGAAGAAATCAAATCTGAATACTAATCTGCACAAAGATAAGAGGAAGTAAAGCCAAAACTGACCTCAGTTGGTGCCACATGTCCAGAAACATCAAGAACATCAGCCTTGCTGCAAGTTAAGGAAGACCAATGAATGACAGAGAAATGCGACATAAGGTAGACATCATGCTTTGTTGTAGCCCAAACCAAGTTCCTCAACTGCATCATGAAAAAACCACAGATACATGTATGCAAGTCAATCAAACATTACAACCACTTCAAGCCTATCTGCACTCAATCATACATCTATTGATGTACCAGACTTTCCAGACTCCATGAATTGTCACAACATTTTTCTCTAGAAAAAGCTGGCTTCTCCAACTAACCTGAAAATGAAGAATGGTAGATTTGACAGATCTGGAATTTCGTCTGAACTCATAATACATGCCCCCCTTTTTAGTAATTTTGCAATCCTGCATGAAGAAAAAGAGAGTATAAAACTGTTGAAGTGATCTTGCTGACAGAGAGCACTCTTGGAACAGAGATGAAATAAGAATTCACCTTTTTTGAATCTTCCCCAGAGTGAGGTATATTCTCATAGTTCTTGTATTGTTCTAGCCTGGTTTGCCGGTATTTATCTCTAGTGATGCTAAGCCTCTCCCAAGGAATTCCCTGAATGTCTTTTCCATTTCTAGCATCAGCAGCAGATGTATCAGCTACTTTATTATTCTGCAGCAGAGCACAAAAATGCTTCAAATCCTAAATCAGACCAAAGTTACAGTGGCAAAAATTGTCCAGGATTGCCCACACAAATAATGTAGTAAAGAACACGAACCAGGTAGTCATATTCATCAATGTCAGAGTCTGAGCCCATCTCCCTAGCACGAAACTCTTCATCCATGTCATCATCAACATCTTCCAT
The DNA here is from genome assembly GCF_005239225.2 of Populus alba. Classification (NCBI taxonomy): domain Eukaryota; kingdom Viridiplantae; phylum Streptophyta; class Magnoliopsida; order Malpighiales; family Salicaceae; genus Populus; species Populus alba. The sequence continues at coordinate 23,223,732 of NC_133294.1, read as the reverse complement.
TTCATATTCATCTTCCATGTATTCAGCATCATCCCCTTGGTAATGGGACATATTTTTCTAACAATTCCACCTACCCTGTAACATCAACTCAAGCCAATCAGTCAAGTATCAACAGAAGCTGATGTAACCATAAAGCAAAATTAACACGCAAACCAATTTCCAAATTTAAAAGATTAAAATGGTTGGAGAAATAATAAAGCTATAGATTCAATGTCTATAGCAAGTAAAAGATTATAGGAATGACTACATATAAGGACTACTGGCACCCAATCATAGTCAACTCATTTAGATACACGAAGATGACATATCACAAATCAACAACAAAAACGATGAAAACAGAACATCCATACATATTCCACGATGATACACAGAAGAAACAGGTAATAACAGTCATAGATTCAATAAACAAGTCAGTCCTCACTGCTAATGTAAATAAAGAAGGTGCTTGAGGTGGAATCAAAATATGAAGTAACGAATTACAATTGTGCAACAACAAACACTGACCCAATGCAGCAAAACTAATTCACCATGACAAAACAATCAACACCAGGAACAAGTAATTACAGAGTGACATCCAAGCATCACAAAACAAAAGGGACCAAATCCCTAGTATTTGATTAGAGAAGCCTTTAATCATAAGCATTCAGTAAGTTAGAAATTAACAGCATTCCATTGTATTACTCTAAAAATCATCAAACTTTAAACAAAGATCGACCAAAAACCAATTCTATATGTTCGCCGACAATAATTTAAAATTAATAGAAAAAATCCAAAATTAGCTCATCATTTCTCAATTCCTAAACAACAAAACACTAAAAAAATTTCAAAACGAAACCATATTCACTAAAACCCCAATTGAATTTCAAAGTCACAAACTTTCAACAAATTGAAGCAAAATCAGGAGAAAAAATAAAACGCCATCTTAATTATGATTACAAATACAAAAAGGGATCGCAAAACTAGACCAGAGGAATCGATATAAACCCTAACGTAGGTAACTTTTAACCCAAAAAATAAACTGAAAGAAAAAAAGTAATAATTTTGAACGAGTTTTGTACGTTATGGGGACCAAAATTGAGGAACCCTGAGATCGCGAGAAGAGAAATAGGAAATGAAAGAGAGAAATGGCACCTGCGGGTGAGAGTTGCAACTTTGAGGATTGGAGAAAGGGAGCTCCTTTGTCGATCTAGAGGGGAAATATAAAATATCAGAGCTAAATAATACTAATAATGGCATTATTAAATAATAGGAAAATGTTTTTATCTATACCTTATGGTAGATAGATAATAATTTGTTAGTTACCCCTTGGACCTATCCCTTAATTATTATTAAATATTATATATACACTTTTTTTTATTTTTTTACATATTAATTACGATTAATTTTTTTTTAATAATATTAAATATGTATCTTTTATATTGGTTTGGTATGTTTAGAAAGAAATTAATAAAATCCTCTTGAATTAGTGGTTTCAAAATTATAAAATGATGTTATTGTTTAATAACACCATCTTGAGCTACTACTAATATAGTTTCATTATTCATTTTTTTTATTTGTATAATAAAAACAGTAATTAGTTATTTATTCAATAAAAAAATAAATTTTTATAGTGCAGCTCCATATGTGAAATAAATAAATATATATATTGGTACAAATATATAAAAGTGCATGCCTAACTCAATAGTAAAAGGCTTTGTTGAGAGAATAAGAGGCTATTACAAGACAAAAGATCTTAATAGAGAGAAATACAATGCTAGAAACATATAGCTCATGTTTATTTTTCAAAACATTGTTTTTATTTATTCTAAAATGATTGTTTTATGAAAAATTAAGGAAATATGTTTGCTAAATAAAAAAAAAATTAAAATGAAAAACAAGGTATTTATTCACTTAAATTGAAAATATTAAAAGAAATTATCATAATAGTTAAACAAACAAAACTTTTATTTTTTATACTAGATAATTTAAAAAAAAATTATTTTAGTATTTTTCGTTTTTTACAAAAAAATGAAGAACTAGAAAATGCGTCTTCTTAAGGAAATAATTTTCATTTCTAGTTAATAATGCATTTCTTGAGCTTTTTATTTAAAAAAAAATTAAAAAACTATTTTTTTCATAAGTAAACACAACTATAAATTTCTATTTCTATGTCCATTTTATAAATTTTTTTTTATAAATGTTTCTTTTCCACTCCAAATCATTAATCATTGATGTTTGAAACTATAGACTTGATTAGTCCGTGGTTGACTCAGATTTTACTGAGTCAAAACTTCACTATTATTCATTGATTTTTTTAAAAAAATTTCTAGTCAGAATGATAATTTTTTTAATTTATTATTCTTAAAAAAAAATTGTCGACCCTCCTGTTACCAGATAATCGAGTTAGGTTGTTCTGTCATTGAAAGGATTAGTTCTTCTGCCCTTGCCAGCAGCCCCGCACGGCCAAGGAGGTCTACCATGCATTCATAGCTTCAACAGGTCGTCTGATTCCAAAATCATGTTTCATTCGACTGAAATATTGCCGGCCCTCTTCAACACAACCAGCATAAGAGCAGGATGATAGCATGGCGACAAAGATGACTTTATTTACATGTATCCCATCAGCAAGCATCTCATCAAGCAGTCGAAAAAAATTTTTAGCTTGGCCATAGATGGCAAAAGCTGAAATCTTAACTCCCCGTGTTACAATGTCTCTAGGGCATTTCCTGAAATAATTCATAAGCACAACACTCAATGCTGCCACACTTTGCATTCATATCGATGAGAGCAGTACTGAGTTTAGTGCCCGTAAGAACTCCAGTTTTATGCCTGTATCCATCTTCCCTGATGCTAAGCTCCTAATTGTCCACAAGCAAAGAGCAAACTCACTAGTGCTGCTTCATTTGGCAGGATATGTGAAACTATCGTATCTTGAAAAGGAGCTAATGCCTCAGCATGCATACCATTCTTTATATATCCTGTTATTAATGCACTCCAAGATGCTGCATCGTTTGCTGCTGTGTTATCAAACATTTTTCTAGCCTTGTCTACATGACCCTCGCTCAAGTAACCTGAAATCATGGCATTCTTAGGAAGCATATTCTCTTCTGAGAATTCTCCAAGAACACCTTCGGCGTCATCTATGCTTCCTGAATTTGTGTACATATGAATTAGGGAACTATGGATGTGGGTATCTGGTACTATTCCTGCCTTAATTATCTGGAAATGCACTTGTTTTCCTTCAAAATGAGCTTTCAAATGGAAGCATGCTTCAAGGACAAAGATGTGTAGTGTAGTTGTCTGGTAAAAGGTAACCAGGTAGGAATTCATCATACAGTAACAAAGATTCATGAGGAAACTTACCCATTCTTAGGCCCTCTAAAACACGTCAGGAGAAGGTATTCTCTCAAGATCGAACAGCATAACAGATCTGCAACATTGTAACACAAGACTCGAGGAGCCTTCTATCACTTGAGGGATGATGACCAACAAACTGCGCATGTAATTATTTTACTTCCTGGAAGTTGTGGCGCGTTTCAAGTGAGATAATAGTAGCTGGTGTTCTAGTTGAACAAGTGAGTCGATTTCCCTCCATGAGATGAGGAGAGATTGTTAGAGGAGAAGCCATGTGGTAGTTGCAATTGCTGATATTGAAGAGGTTATTTCAATTCCCACAGCTGCAGCCAATGCTGCTTGCAGCTAGTTAAGGATGGAGTTGTCTTCCACAACCGGCTCAAACTAGAAAATATCTCACAGCTAGGCAAAGATGACAGTTGTTGCTGATATAAAATGTTTTTTGATAAGCATGGCATCATCTATTCATTGCCACGAACAAAATCAAAGGATGAAGATGATTCATATGAAGACAATACCATCTCAGGTACACAGCATGAGGGCACAGGCAATTTTGGCATCAAAAGGGCAAGTTGATATCTGAAGAAACAAATTGGAGGAAACCTTGAATTTATAGATTGAAGTATTTTTAATGGGAAGAATACATATTTTAATTCTTTTTTCGAGTATGCCTAAATAAACAGTTTTAGATGTAGCATCTACAGAATGGAATGAGAATTTTCTCTCCCAAGGTTAAAAGAAATTATTGCGGGGAAAAAAAGAATGATAAAAAACATTTTAAGGCCTTCAAAATAATTAAAATAACACCACTATGAAAACAGCTAAAAGAATCAGCAGCAAGGGTGGACCATGCATAATCTGACTCCCATTTTTGTCACTGGCCGGTTCTGATGGCGGTGGTGCAGGGCATTCAAGTCCCAGCTTCCCATCTTTACATTCGTTGGAAAAAAGACCAGGAGGATATTTCCCATTGAGGTTAATGTAGCTGAACATGATTGTTGCGCATTCATTGGTCAAGTCATTAATCAAATTTGCGTAAGGACAGGCAAACTCCTTAAATGATGCACAACAGCTACTCGGAGGATACTGAGGTCCTTTACATTGGCTTGTGATGATTGTGTAGTTCAGAAACTCAAAGTTTACAGGGCAAGCTGCAGATAAAGCAAGACAATACATTGCCATCAGCATGCTATCTAAAGCAGAACGATACAACCTATTAAAATCTGGAAAATAATTGTTGGCTTCTTTGGCAAGACTAGAACAACATTGTGTAACCTATGTTTCTCTAATTGTATAAAAAAACTGCAAAAACAAACCCTCAAGAAAACAAACAGAACACGTTGCATCTTAAAAGAACAAATCAACAATGGAGAATCATTGACATGCATTCAGAGATCAACAAAATTTGCAGTTATCATTTGGATATATTGTGCTAGCAGATTATGACATCAGAACCAAACACAATGACCAGAATTGGGAATGCATGACCAGCTTGCAAGGTCATATTAATAGCTCTATTCGAGAATGATACAAGTCATCTCCTCCCCCATGTAATTCCTTTGAATTTGACTTTAACTGTGTGATAGGTGGGTTCATGAGAGTACAGAACCAATCAGCGAGAATTTGTAGACCACATTAATGTGAACATGAAGTTTCAGTATCAAGGCTTCTAGTGAACACTTTTGTGATCTTTTAATGTCTCTCATTGATCTGCTTGAATCCATTCAACTGTAAACTTCCAAAGTCATTCCTCTTACAAATCCCATCACCCCAAAGCTTCTAGACTGGTAAATAGATTGAAACTAGCTGCCAAGCAGCTGGAACCAAACAACAAGGATATTCTTCAAAATACTCAGTCCCGTTAGCTGTCACAAAATCTTTTAATATTTAAGCTTCAAAATTTCCCAAGTGATTTTCTGACTTCACTAACACTGGACACACCAGCATGTCCTTGAGGGAAAAAGAAAAAAAGAAGAAGAAGAAAAGTCCAAGTATGCTTCCAATCACCAAGCTTGCAAGTGTATATACTGTCTAATTGTTATCAAATAAATATGAAGTAATATCTCCTCCAAATTCACAAAGATATGCATGCATGATGATTTGCAGAGGAAGATCTGCAACATTGAATACCTAAGTTGTTGCAGTAATGCAAGAGTAATCAAACTTGTGTAAGCACTTCAAAGAATTTAAAATAACTCAAGCTGTGAAAGTGTAAAACAAACCATGTGTGTTGACGGATCAACAGTGGAAATGAAATAGTACATAGGTGATAATAACTTTCCACAAGAGCTTTTAGCAAACACGACTGGGCAATAAAGATTACAGTCCTTGTAGTTTTATTATATCCAATAGAATATCATGAGGTTGAAGTGATGATGAAATTTCCTTTAGAAACCCTACCAAAAGGACTTTGACCTTTGAGTACCAGAGGAGAGAAAACTAAAGATAAACCTAGACACCTCAAGCATGATTGTTAACTCAAACAAAATGGGGCGCATAACAAAAGAATAAAAACTGGAATCCCTTACATCACAGAAGAAAGCATTATTGTGATCACAATCTAGAGAACCCAAAACAAAATTTGACCAAAATTGAGCAAATAAGTAGTTAAAAAAGGAAACCTTTCTTAGTCTGAAGAAGATTCCTGCCAGTAGAAGCATGAGATTCAAAAACACCATCTGCATCCAAATAAACAAAGAGAGACACAGCATAAAAAATGGATATTTGTAACAAAAATCAAAAGCAAGCATACTTGAAAGTGAAAGTAAGTACCTGAAATGAAAGTAGAAGCCAAAGAAGGAGAAGCAAAGAGACCCCTCAAGAGAAAGAAGAAGAAGAAGACAATTCTACAGCAGTGATTCAACCTCATCTCCCTCGTAAAGTTTCAATCTTTCTAAGTTCCTTTCGTTCTTTCTTTCTTCACTTCAATATATCTATCTCCTCAACCCTTGGATTAGCACTGTTTTTCGAGATCTAGACAGAAACATAAACGTATGTAAGAAAAAAAAACACAACTAATATAAGTACATAATAGAATAAAAGGAAGGCGAAGACAGTTGATGCTTACAGTTTGTATATCTGAAAATAACTATTGCTATGAGCTATCAACTATATAAAAGTGGGATACAGCAAAGAACGCTAAAACTGGGGTCACCACTCACCATCCTATTTCCTATTTCCTCCTCAAGTTTATATGCTTTATTAATGAGAGAAACAAATTAACTAATAGATATTATAAATTATCTATTATGGTTATGGTGGCTCTCCTTCTTGTCCTTGATAGTTAGTTCATCAATCCAGGGGTGGTCAAGCAGGCAAAGACTAAATCCAGACTTGTTGTCTCTTGTCCTTTCTGTTTTTTTTGTTGAAGCTTGGTACCTAAGCTAGCTCAGAATTTACTTAGCAGTAATTCACTGTTGTATTATTTCTTTGTTTTAGCTGAGATTATTATCTAGTGTAGGATATGCTTTTGATTTCTTTGTTAAGATTATCTAGGATTGAATTAGCTTGTAAACATCTCCTTAAATAAAGGAGAAGAAGGCAGGCACGTTTCTTGTTATTGTTTTTCATTCAAATTATGTTTCTCTTTTCCTATAAATAAAAGACTTGGGATGGCAGTAACCAACAACACAATTCTGTTCTTTGTTCTTTATATTCTTTTATCAAAGCTCTGTGTTCTCTTAAAGTTTTTTTTTCTTCTCAATCGTGAACTTAGTGCATTGTTCTTTTCTTTCATCAGTAAATGCAGGGCTGTTCTTTATAGTTCTTTATATTTCTACAATTGGTATCAGAGCTCTTTTCTGATCTTTGAAGGGATTCTTTGTGAGTGAGAAACACGAGAGTACTGTGAGGATAAATCAAAGTTTTTTTCTTTAAGGGTTGGTGAGTGATACACGAGAGATTAAGTGAGTTTTTTAAGCAATGGATTCTGCAAATTTTCCAGCAAAAACACCACTGTTTACGGGGCAGAACTTTGGTGTGTGGGCTGTAAAAATGGAAACCTATCTCAAAGCTCTTGATTTATGGGAGATAGTGGAAAGTGATAAGCAACCTACTCCTCTAGGCAACAATCCCACAATTGCACAGATGAAGTTCTTTAATGAAGAAAAGGCAAAGAGATTCAAAGCTCTTTCTTGTCTTCATAATGCTGTAAGTGAAGACATCTTCATGAGGAATATGGCATGTAAATCTGCCAAGGAAACATGGGATAAATTAAAAGCAGAATTCCATGGTGATGAGAAATCAAGAAGGATGCAGATTCTGAATCTGAGACGACAATTTGAAGGTCTGAAGATGAAAGAAAATGAGAGCATCAAAGATTTCTCTTCTCAAATTTTGAAACTTGTGAATCAAGTAAGACTCTTGGGAGAAGATTTTCCAGACTCTAGAATTGTAGAGAAAGTCTTAGTGAGTTTGCCAGAAAAGTTTGAACACAAAATCTGTTCTTTAGAAGATTCTAAAGATTTTTCTAAGATAAGCCTGCAAGAATTGGTGAATGCATTGCAAGCTGTGGAGCAAAGGCAAGCACATAGACAAGAAGGATCAAGTGAAGGAGCTCTTGTTGTAGTTTACAAGGATAAATGTCGGGCAAAGAATTTTTTCAGAAATAATCAAGAAGGAAAAAGAGAAAAAGGGAGAGACTGGAAATCTGCTAACTGGCAACAGAACAACAATAACAGTTTCATGAGGGGGAAAGAGAAGAAAGAACAGTTTCCTGCTTGCAAATATTGTCAGAAAACTAATCACCTTGAAGCCTGGTGTTGGCTCAAGAATGCTCAATGCCGAAAATGCAAGCAATTTGGTCACATCCAAAGATTCTGTAAAAATAAAACAGAAACTGAACAACAAGCACAAATAGCCGACTGTTCAGAAGTCAAAGAAGAACTTCTATTCATGGTCACAATTCAGGACATGTGTAATTCAGCAGAGACAAAAGACTCATCATGGCTCATTGATAACGGTTGCACTAATCATATGACAGCAGACTTAAGCTTATTCAGAGACTTGGATAGAAGCTATCTGTCTAAAGTCAGAATTGGCAATGGAGACTTTGTGAAAGTTGAAGGAAAAGGAGCAATTGTAGTAGAAACACTGTCAGATACAAAAATTCTTAAAAATATTCTTTATGTGCCTAAGATCAACCAGAATCTAGTTAGTGTGGGTCAATTGATTGAATCTGGATATTCAATAGTTTTTAATGATGGAGTGTGTGACATTAAAGATAGAAATGGAATGCTTTTACTTTCTGCAAAAATGATGAACCGAAGCTTTAATGTTAATTGGAATGAAGTGTGTTTAAGTGCTAATACTTATGAGTGCACGGAATCTGTTATTTGGCACAAACGGCTGGGACACTTCAATTATGCTACTCTAAGAAGAATGGCTGACCAGCAGATGGCTCATGGGTTGCCAAATATTCAGGAGCAACAAACTATATGTGAGGCTTGTCAGCTGGGAAAACAAACCAGAACTGTTTTTCCTGACAATGCTTACAGGGCAGCATCTAAACTCCAGCTTGTACACACAGATGTGTGTGGACCTATGCACAATGAATCATTAAATGGTTCAAAGTATTTTCTTCTATTTATTGATGATTTTAGCAGGTATTGCTGGGTTTGTTTTCTAAAATCCAAAGCTGATGTGTTTGCTGAGTTTGTTAAGTTCAAGGCAGCAGTTGAACTAGAAACAGGAAACAAATTGAAGACCTTGAGATCTGACAATGGAGGAGAGTATACCTCTAGACAATTTGAAGCATACCTTGCAAAAGAAGGGATTAAACACCAGCTGACTGTTCCCTACACACCACAACAGAATGGTGTAAGTGAAAGAAGAAACCAAACATTGATGGAGATGGTTAGATGCTTGCTCTATGAGAAGAAGTTGCCATTGAAATTCTGGGCAGAAGTAGTAAACACAGCAGCATACCTTATAAACCGAATGAGTTTTGGCAGATAAAACTCCTTATGAACTCTGGTATGGTTTTAAACCCAGTATTGATCATTTAAAAGTGTTTGGAAGTATTTGTTATGTTCTGAAACCTGAAGTCAGAAGAAGGAAACTTGATCAAAAGGCTGATATAGGGATTCTTATAGGCTATAGTACAAATTCTAAGGCTTATAAAATCTATGATTTGAATGTTAACAAAGTGGTGGTTGCTAGAGATGTCAAAGTTGTAGAAAATGCAGCTTGGAACTGGAAAAATTCATCAAATAAAGAATCAAAACCGATGCAACAAGATGAGTTGGATGCTGCAAACATGATTGATCAACAAACAGATGTTGCTGGGAATATTGAGCAACAAACTGACTTGGATGCTGCAGAAAACAGTGATGATCAACCAGTAAGAGGGACAAGATCTCTATCAGATATCTATAGCAGGTGCAATGTAGCCGAGGCAGAACCAGTAAATGTTGAAGAAGCCATGAACTCTCAAGTTTGGATAGCAGCAATGAAGGAGGAGCTTACAATGATAGACAAGAATCAAACATGGATGCTAGTTGACAGACCAGCTCATAAGAAGGTAATTGGAGTGAAATGGATTTTCAAAACAAAAGTAAATGCAGATGGTAAGATCAACAAGCATAAGGCCAGACTTGTAGTGAAAGGATATTCACAAGAGGCAGGGATCGACTTCACAGAAACTTTTGCTCCAGTTTCCAGACATGAAACAATGAAACTCCTGCTTGCTCTAGCAGCACAAAACGGTTGGTATATATTTCAATTGGATGTTAAATCTGCATTTTTGAATGGTGTGCTAGATGAAGAGATTTATGTTGAGCAGCCTGCTAGCTTTGAAAAATCTAATTCAACAAACAAGGTTTATTTACTGAAGAAGGCATTGTATGGATTGAAACAAGATCCTAGAGCTTGGTATAGCAGGTTGGATAATCATCTCTTAAGCTTGGGATTTAACAGGAGCATGAATGAGGTAACTTTATATGTGAAGCATGCTGCTGGACATAAACTAATTGTATCAGTTTATGTTGATGATTTGCTAATCACACGGGATAAGGAGCAGCTTGTAGAGGAATTCAAAACCAATATGAAAGACATGTTTGAGATGAATGAACTTGGTTTGTTGACTTATTTTTTAGGAATGGAAGTAACCCAAACTGATCAAGGTTACTTTCTTTGTCAAAAACGTTTTTCCTTGAAAATACTGGATAGTTTTGCAATGAACAATTGCAAGCCAGTAAGCACTCCTATGATACAGGGGCAGAAGCTAATGAAAGAGGATGGCTCACCAAAAGCTGATGGGAAAATGTACAGGAGTCTAATTGGAAGTTTGTTGTATTTAACAGCCACTCGTCCTGACATTCAGTTTGCTGTGAATTATCTTTCCAGGTTCATGCAAGAGCCAAGTCAAAACCATTTTGTGGCAGCTAAGAGAGTATTAAGATATTTGAGAGGGACTGCAGGTTTTGGCATACATTTTGTGAAATCCAGCTCAATCAATCTTGGTGGATTTTCAGACAGTGATTGGGGAGGAAGTGATGAAGGAATGATGAGCACTTCAGGCTACTGTTTTGCTGTGGGAAAGAGTATGTTTTGCTGGAATTCAAAGAAACAATCGGTGGTGGCACATTCTACTGCAGAAGCTAAATATATAGCTGCTTATGTAGCAGCAAAACAAATTATATGGCTGAGGAAGATGCTAAGTGATTTAGATTGCAATCAACAAAATACCACTACATTGTTTTGTGACAACACATCAGCTATAGCCATTTCCAAAAACTCTGTGTTCCATGATAGAACCAAGCACATGAAGATCAAATTTCATGCAATCAGGCAGTTTCAGCAAGAAGGAGAATTAGAACTATGCTACTGCACTTCTGAAGATCAACTAGCAGATTTTTTTCACCAAACCATTGGCGAAAACCAGGTTTGAAGATCTGAGGGCAAGAATCGGAATGACTAGCTTTGGAACCAAGGAGGAGTGTTGAAGCTTGGTACCTAAGCTAGCTCAGAATTTACTTAGCAGTAATTCACTGTTGTATTATTTCTTTGTTTTAGCTGAGATTATTATCTAGTGTAGGATATGCTTTTGATTTCTTTGTTAAGATTATCTAGGATTGAATTAGCTTGTAAACATCTCCTTAAATAAAGGAGAAGAAGGCAGGCACGTTTCTTGTTATTGTTTTTCATTCAAATTATGTTTCTCTTTTCCTATAAATAAAAGACTTGGGATGGCAGTAACCAACAACACAATTCTGCTCTTTGTTCTTTATATTCTTTTATCAAAGCTCTGTGTTCTCTTAAATTTTATTTTTTCTTCTCAATCGTGAACTTAGTGCATTGTTCTTTTCTTTCATCAGTAAATGCAGGGCTGTTCTTTATAGTTCTTTATATTTCTACATTTTTCCCCTCACTTTTTTGTCATCTTTTCAAGCCCTGCCCGTTTGGCACTACAACTGCGGCTGCGGATAAAAATAAAAGCAATATTAAAATATTTGGTTAAGCAGAACCACAATTTTATTTCATATGGGTTCCACTCAAAAACTGAGGACCTCAGTTTTTGAAAAACAATTTACAATAGTTTTTTCCATGTTCTCCTCTCTTTCATCGACACTGTAATTAACACAAAACTTTCTCAACCCCTTCTTCTGTCAAACGAGGCTAGACCTGCACCAAATTCCCGTTAGCTCATCTCCTCTGCTCCCTTCCCCTCTGTTCCCAAATTATTGCCATTGATCTGGACTCCCATTTCCCAAATTTTTCCTTCCCTTCTGTTCCCTTCTCTCGTCTCAAACAGAGGCAATAATGGACCAAATGGGCAACACAAAAAGGAGCAGATTATGAGCTTTTAGATGCCACTGCACTACCCAAGATACACCTGAGCCGACTATGAGACCATGCAAGAATGGAAACTTGATTGCCTAATCAGGGCGTATGGGTTGCCCATCACTCGGATGTTGAAGAGAAAAGGAAGCATGCCATGGGAGTATAATTTAACCAAATACAAAAAACTGTGTTTTTTTAACTATAATTTCAAACGCAATTTTAACTGAACATATCAAATTTTAAAATGAATTTCACAAAAAATGCTTTTTATTAAAAATTTTAAAACTACAACCACAAAATCAACCACAGTACCTAACAGATGTTTAGCAATTGATCAATTTTCAAGTGAGCTGGTAAGAATATTTTATTGTGTTTAGTACTAAGATATAAAATATTTTTTAAGAGTGTTGATATAAAGATATTAAAAAATTGCAATTTATTTGGTATTGTATTAGTTTATGTTTTTAAATTATTTTTTTATTTAAGAAGATATTAAATTAATTATTTTTAAGTGTTTTGTATTGTTTTTGATGTCAAGATATTAAAAATTAAAAAAATTAATATATTTTTAAATTAAAAAATACTTTTGAAAAAATGAAATCTTAATAGTAGTAAAATGATTCTCTTAATTGCATTAAGAGCTACAAAATATTGGAACACACAGATTAATTGCAAAGAGGAGGGTAGAGTTCAACTCTTGTGTAGCAATTCCCCACTTGATGTTGATTTGTGTGGGAATTACAAATGGTTGTCAATTAGGTGTGATTTCTCCAATTTTTTTAGAGTGATCATAGTGGGAAGGGATTTTTGTTAAAATTAATGATGATCTTTGTGGAGGTCTCCATCTTTGAAAACCTTAATAAATTACAATTAGCATAATACAATCATGCACGCACACAACCAGAAATCTCATTCTCAAGAGGGATACTTATATAATCAAGCATGAATCCCACAATGTCAGATGAAGCAGTAATAAAAAATTAATTTCAGGTTGTAGTTTGTTTTTTTTAAATTATCAATTTAAATTTTATAAATTTCAGGATTAAATTATTAATTTTAAGATTTATAAAATTAACCTTATTCCCCACACAACGAGGCCCAAATAATTATATCGTATGTACAAGATTGTTTATTGAGGTAAAGCTGCTTATTTAACGCAGGGACTCAAAAAAGCTGGTTAAGGTATTCAGCTACAGTAGTGTATTTGACACCAGGATAAAGCTCAGAAGCCTCAACACCAAACGATGGCTCGATCTCGAAGTTGGTCTGATCTCCTTTCACAAACAAAGAGTGACAAATAGATAAAATCACTTTGCGTGGACCTGAAGCTTCTGCAGCGAGAGAAGAGTGTAATGTTAAACTGCCTGATTAGTTCACCGTGTTAATTTTGAACAACTGAAACTAAGAACAACAGTATCTCTAAAAATTATTCAACTCGAGGCGGCAGAGCCCGAAGGATCGATGCTAATGAAATGGACAGATTTTCATTTGAAGCCAATGAAATGATATATAATCATTCCTTGAATATTCTTCAGAAGTTGCTCCTAGTGAATATAGATCCGTTCAATTGTTTTCCCTATCTTCTTCTTCCACAAAGAAACAAGATCATTGGATGAGATGATGTTGGATGGGGGTAGAGGGTTTTGTTCACCGCTCTTGGATCATCCACCGCTTTGATAGTATATGTGGCAATATCATCTTCCTTGTTGAAAACCACTATTGATCAAAATATGAAACTGTAAGATTCTGGGAAGCATAGACCAGCTTGTTGCAGGCCACTATATGCCTTGCAAAAGTTGCCTAGACTATCCACAGGCCATAATGCACGAAACAATCCAGAGAGGGCAAGAACTGATTTCAAGGTCAGCCAACCATCTAGTAAGACACTGTAATCGAATACTAAAAGATGCTATATGTTACCTTTGGTATCTCCATCACCCAAAATGACAACTTTATCTCTAGGTGAGGCAGGAGCTCCAGGTTGTTTCAATGTTGTCGTTTCTGCATTGCTACCAATGCTCGAAGCCCTGGACACGTGGATGGAGATACAGCCACAAACCCCCAGAACTAGAGTGCAAAGCTGGAAGAAAGAAACCAGAAAAAAAGTTTGATGCCACACAAGTGTATGGAATTCCTTCTTCAGCCTCAATAGCTCGTCGAATTTTAGCCTTCGTAGCGAATCCTGTCTTTGCAGGTTCAGCATCATGCGCTCTATCCACATCATTTCCAAACTCTGATGGGAAAAATCTCTGCAACAGAAACAGTTCTTCTTAGCTATCCTGGTTTATTCGAGAACTAAAAATAAGTTGATTCGACCAAGCAGTTTTCTTCACTTCTTTTGAAGTTACAAGGAGACCTGAACCTTGGTCCGGTACGAGGCCGGAATGACAACATGCCAATTAAGCTACAATCCATCCACTCAAACAAGTTTAACTACATATATACCTTAATATTTCCAGCTTCTTTAATGGCCGCGATGATCTTGTCTTGATTATATAACTGATCGTGAGCAATGGTAGATATCACAACATCCACTTGGTTAATTGCGTTCACCAAACTCTCATGATCAGACAAATCTCCCTACATATTAAAACAAAAAACAAGCATAAATATATAACGTCAAACCAATGAACAAATTGACCATGCAATGTATTCATAAACACAACATCTGGCAGTAACCTTGTAATGTTTGTCAGTTTAAACAAAAATGACTTTCAAGGAGGAAATTGACACCAAGGTTCTTGAAGTTGTTAATGACAGTGGATTTAAAAGGGCTAGAGAGAGTGGAATCCCTGACGAGAACAAAAGTTGGGTGGCCTGACTTGACACTTGCCTCTTCAATGAATTTTCCAATGTATCATGTGCCTCCTATGTACAGAATCCTGCTTCTCTCTGCCATCGCCTAAGAATTTCTTTCCAAAGAGAACAATGTTTAAAGAAGCTTGAAGGAGTTAAAAAGATCGAGTCACCTATTTATAGAGGGATTCTGACGTGGGTGGTGATGTTTTTGTGGGTAAAGCACGCCAGGGTCAAGCCTGTTGTTTTTTCATGATGGACGTATGAGAAACTTCAAGGTATTGATGCTGTTTGATAATTGAAAATTATAACGAAGATTGACTCTCTTTCATTTTTTCAAAGAGAAACATATGTTAATCTCTCCTTTTGTATTGATAATGGCCTTTGTATTTTGATTAATTGTTTTTTAGTTTTATTTAAAACTTGTTTAATGTACAAATGTTAAATTTGATGTATTTTTATTTGAAAAAAACTCTTAAAAAATATTATATATAACGTTACCAAATGTAATAGAAATCTACGTAATTGTTAGTGTCATGAGACTTTGCATCCTACTTATGAATCTTCTGGTCCTTTATTAAAATAATAACAACAGTGAAATTAAATACATGTTGAAACTTAAAACATTGTTACCATAATTAGAATATTTGAAAAGGGTGGGGAGGGAGAGGAAGGTGTCATGGCAGGATTGTAATTTTATTCTTTATAGAATTCATACCTACAATTTCATTCTTTAATTTATTTGATAAAATTAAATATAAGATAATGTGAGTCTATATAAATTTCAAGTTTAAAAACTTTCACTTGAAAGAATATGTTGTAAAATAATATAAATCATATTTTATAATCTCATCTAATAATTTAAATTTTTAAGTTAAATTGATTCATTAATAATCAACTAATTATTTTTACCCTGAGTGGCCGGGAGAACTCAGATTATTTTTTTATTTGTGTTAATAATGGCATAATACAGATGAAGAAGCAATCTGACACTTAATATGGATAAAAATATTACAGTGAAAAAGGAGTCGTATTTGGCTGAAAACAAAGCTAGTGTTTTTCATGCAGCAAAAATATAAGCTAACGAGAAGACAAATTATTTGTTGTGCTCAGCACGGCAGAGTAATTACGCCATCACTAATAGTTTTGCAGTTGCACAGAGATTATGTTTGGTGTATTAAGCAATGACCTGGCGTCTTACCACTGCAGACAAAACCACACTGTTTCAAAAGAACATTGCGACAGCCTGTTGTGAGTTGTCGTTGGCAGCATTGGAAATTCTCTTATTCCTGTGCCTTGACTCTTTGTTCTATCCAAGAATGTCTATTGAAGCGAGGTGTAAACCATAAGGAGTCTTGGCTCTAAAAGATGATGAAGATAATATTTCATAAAGCATGGTTGGAACATAGAAGCAAAGTTTTCTATATTCCTAAGAATGTTAATAGCAGTGCAGATCGAGCTGTCAAAATAGCTACAATATGCATCTGTAGACGTGTGAATTACCTCACAAGGCCTTTTGTGCTCTGATGCTTCAGTAATTGAATGAGTTTCTTATTTGATAAAAAAAAAAAAAAAAAAAATGTAATGGAAGTTTTCTTCACTAATTAAAGAGAGAATGAGTATAGTATGGTCGATATCAAGCATTCCATTGACAATTTTTCATGTTTTTCTCTACACAAAATCGAAGCTAACATCAGGAAGAAATGCTCATCTTAACTACTATAATTTTAGTGAAGTATCGACTGCAACAAGAAATTACAAGATTGAAGGAAAATGGTTAATGGAAAAAACAGATTGCCTGCCTCGTCTTTCTACTGGAAAAAAAAAAAAAAATAGTAGTAGTGATGCTCCTTTCAGAGTATGGCCTCCCGCCACCATTGACGCCTAAATAGTTTCACTCTGTGCATGGTCTCCCAAATATTTAGTTTCTGATGTTCCGCTACAACTTCAGCTACTCAGCAGAACAATCTTCTTTGCTGCAAAAAAAAGACATCATTATTGTCATGCTTAAGCATCAATTGAACTGTTGTGAGAGCTAGGTAAATGATTCAGCCTCTAATTACAAAATTTTAGTGCAAGTCAAAAAGACAACAGACTGCCATGAACACATTGAACAAAGCTTGCTGTATGTGCTCAAATGGAGGGCTCCCTTCATGTTAATAACAAACTGGAACATGGGAACAAAGTAGTTCCTGCCAGGGTTCAAGCCTCACTAACCCTCATGCAAGGCTTGAATGAAAATCCCAGATAGGGATAAACAAAGAATAAACAGCTACTCTTCATACATGAGGTTTACTATGGATATAATTGAACTACGTACACGACATTTAGACTCCCGTAGATTGTCTAGCAGCTCAGTGATCTCAAGTTGCTTTACCACTGTAGTATGCAGTACCTGAAAGCACAACGATTGTCAAAAAATTTGCATTCAGTACAATTAAAAGCCCAACTTCACAATTATTGAACCATGTAGAACAGGACATACTCTCTTTGTTTTCTCAAGATCAAACTCCACAGACTTGATCCTCTCCAGAGATTCTGTTAGCATTTTCTCCTTTTCCAAAGGGATTCCAGCAGGTTTGTTGCTAAGTTCCTCAAATATTTTCTCTAGTCTTTGAAGACGTTCTATACATGGACGTACATGATCTTCTTCATTCACAGCTTCAAGAGCAGTTGAATGGATAACTGTGTTATGTTCCATCAAATTAGATGGATAAATGTTGTTCTGCCTTCTCAAATACTCTAATGGAAAACTACGAAAAAGTTTGACCACGAAAGATATCAGGGTTCTTGCTGCGCTTGGGATACTTGTTTTCCCAACCTTTTCCTTTACAATGTCAAACCAACGGATGAATAAACCTGAAATTAAGATACAAATCCCAAAAGACAGCAACAATACAAGTCATATTCAGCAACTATATGGACTAAAATCAACACATGCAAGACTAATTCCAAAAGTCTTTTATATAGATCTCCTTTGCCATGAAGCAACGAGTTTATTGGATCTGAAATGGACGAAAGAAAACTGATCAGCAGTATGGAAGCATGAACAAATACCTTCCAGATTTGATGTCACTTGAAAGGGAATGTTCCCCAAATTGTTGATCCCAAGTGATTGATCCTCAGAACACCCCCCTCTATGAACAGTCTTCTCAGCCGGAATAAAATTGTCATCACAACTGTAGAAGATACTTGGATCGGATGCCCTCACCTGCGAAGATCAAGATTCACTTATAAGGATGTGCACGCATCTCACTTGCACAAACAAGCAGCCATGCAAGCACAGACACATGCAAACTGGCATGCACACTCGTCCAGACATAAGTTCATTGAGAAGGGAACTGTACTGAAAGAAAAAGCTAGCTACAGGTTCTACAGCTTACCTCTTCATCAACTGGGGTCAAGCATGCAAATGTAGAACTCCTTGGTCCAAATGGAGAAGAATGATCATCAATATCTGACCCTGATTTTGCTGTTAATTTATCACTGCTTTTTCCCTGGAAGACAAAATAAACTAATATATATCAGAACAAGAGATATTGATGACCACAAACACAGTTGGTTATCATGAGATGGAAGACTTGCCTTCAGAGGGCATACCTGATTGTATGAGTCAAATTCCTGCTTATCATTAGACACTCTGGAGATTTCCCTCACAACAGCTGGTACTGCATTATGTACAAGCTGCGAAAGACACAAACCCCGGTTAATTTCCAAATACAAGTTCAATATAAAAATACAAGCCTCCTTTCATGCTTTAATAATTCAACACAGAATCAATACAAGAAATTCTAATAGGATTGCCTACCTTCATTATTGCAGGATCATTCCATGGACCTTTATTGGATCTAAGGCACCCTCCTTCAGCCGAGCAAGAGCAAGAACCACCCAAGAAGTCTGGCAATTGACTGAAACAGGAAAGGAGTATATTAATAATTTATAGTTTCTATAGAAAAACATGAGGCACGTATAACAGTTGATACACACCTTGAGTCAATAACTTCCAGGAGCTTAGGCAGGGATTTGGGCTCCAAAACCTGCATTTCAGAAATTGAGTACAGCTAATCCGGATTGCAGGAAATGAATGATGAGAAACTATATGATTGCAGTCATATCTCTTACCTGTATCTTTGCAATAGTCTTTGCATCCAGAAACTTCTGTGCTGCTGGCCAGAGCATCTTCTTAAAGCCTGGACCAGCATTAACAACAAACATACGATGCAATGTCTGTATGATGTGTGGACAGCTATTAGAAATAAATTAGATAGTGAAGAAAAAAACTATCAATTAACTACAACACTTTCATACCTCAGGGTAGTAACTGTTATCTATCTTCGTTATGGAAGCCAAAAGAGTTGCAGCAGTACGAGTAAAATTCTTAATGCCCTGTTTTTAACACAGCATTAATCACCAGTTCAAACTACGCAGATAACCAGTTGAAAGAAACATAAACCACCAGTGACAGTGGAGGAAAGTAAATCTATCAACATCCTACATTCCTACTAGTACACAAATTAATCTCTCAATTGATTCAATAGAGGCTGCTAGAAAACCTACAATGAGACTAAATACACTCTAAAAGTAGATTTCAGAACAGATTTCACAGAGCTCTTTAAGGTGCATTGAGTAGGGAAATCATTACAGGTTGAAACAATTTCACAACATGTATAATTAATTCCTGCTTGAATGGATTAAGGGTTTAAGACCAACATCAATTTGAAAAGGCTTGTCTAAAACAATATTCAATTCAACATACCAAACCTTGCACATCTAATATGGTTGTCGTCGAACATATCCATCTCTTTGCAGCAATAGAACAGGCAGGGAATTTCTCCTGTATGGCCCTCTCAAACTCTTGGACATGGTACTTCAAATACCGCTCTATAGTGGTGATACGCATTAGCCTGCTCGGATAAGCTTTCCCAAGCCTCTCAATGTAAACTGGCCGCCCTTCCTTATCAACTCCATGGTAACCTTGAGGATAATATTGCAAGACTTCCTCCGCCTCTTCAAACTCAAAATCCTAGCCATTGACCACAAGATCAGTATACTTGTAACATCAAATGACAAGGAGTAGATTAAAAATTCTAATTCTGAATCTAGAATTAAGATCAAAATGTTTAGTACAGAACCATGAAGTATGCATGCAACAATGAATTCTATGCAATGGATACTTATCAAAAATGCAATGCAACCAAAATTTTTTGCCCATGTTGTTTGTTACCAACAGATGCAGTTTTGAGCTTGTGATTAAATGATTATTGAGATTGGCTTAAGGAAACATTGAACATAAAATTGCTGCTTTTAACAGGATAAAACAATAGGTTCCAAGATAACCATACCACCAGCAACAAGGTTAGCAGGATAAATCCATTCCATTACCTCTAAAATTGTGTCTGTCCCATATTCTTTCCTCCAGTTAAGCATTTCTTCCCACATCTGGATTGTTTTATCAATGTTAAACTCTCTAGCTTTCAGAAATCTACAAGATTAGAGATGGCAGTATTAATAAGTGAGTGCATTATAGTGGGGATTTAAACAGGCCAGTCAAATAAACTGTTCAAGTTTATAAAACGGATGACACTGAGTTCTGAAATTATTAATAGGCTGACCTTAACAAAGCATGATAATCATCATGCCTGGGAGGCAACAAATCCCTTTCGAGAAGCTTTTGGCGCAAATCATGGACAGCACTCTCCTCTTTTGCATCCCTCACATCTTCTATGGAAACTGAAGAAACCCTATAATCTATTTTCCTTTTCCCTCTTTTCTTAAGAGAATGGGTGAACTTATTCGAAGCATTTAGAGCCTTTTTCTTGAGATTACCAATTTTTGACCGCCGTCTTTCATCTTCAGAGTTCTCAAAATCAGATCTTCTCTCTCTATATTCATCATTAACCACAATTCCCTCAACACCTTCAATCGGACAATGGAGATTAATATTAGTAGTAGCCAAACAACATGCAACATCACCATAATAAAATCAAGCATCAGAAACCATTCAATTTAGGTCATTCGCTATGTGATTTGCATTAAAAAGGAAACTGTCAAATTATCATACTTGACATTTTGCTGAAATGCAAAAGGGAATCCTAATTTCCAGACCAAGAAAGTAGATTCACAGCAAACTTGCCGCCATACATGCCGCTCTAAACTGTCAAGGGCAAAAGCACAAAAGGAGTTACTATCATAATACTGCGGGATTGCAACACAGAAACATTAGAAAATGACGGCAATTTATTTAAATTAAATCACCAACCAATACATGCCTCGAAGGTAGAGAAACCAAACAAATACCTAAACACTAATCTTTACTAAAGCTCTCAACTAGATTAAAAGAAAAAAGGACAAAAACAAACGAGCCTTTTTGGCTGCATGAGACAAGTTTTCTGCCCTTGAATGAATCCCAATCAAATATTAAAGCATTCCAGTTCCTTCAAATCCTCCAACAATCAATCAATGAGACTTGAAAACCTAAACCAAAAAGGAATCAAACTTCTCACTTCCAATCACAACCCTTCAGCTCACTAAATCACAATCTCTAAAATCCCATAACAAAACTCTTAAAAATCATTAAAAACACAGATCCAAATCTACTAAAAATCCCAAAGAATAATAAAAAATCCACACAAGTAAACCCATTTATTACTTATTCATTCTCCATCAACATAATAAACGCAACAAGACAAGATAGATCAAACTTTAGCTGACACCACTCACAGTTAAGAGTTGAAAGTAACAAATTTCACACCGAGTATTCACTGATTTCTAGATAGAAACAAAAAAAAAGAAGTGATGAGCTTTAAAAAAAAATTAAACAAAGAAACAAAAGGAGTAGTAATAAATAAGGGGAGCGAGTGAAGCCCTTTAAAATCAAAATCAAATGAAATAAACATCACTTATACTCGAAATAAATTTAATAATATTAAAAAAAGAAAAAAAAAAAGTGTGCCTTTAATAACCTGAAGAATCCATCAAATTAAATAAAAAAAAATCCCAGAAAAATAACAATGCAGCTCGATACCAACTGTACGGATCCGGCCCTCTATTTCATTCAATCATTCCCCATTATTCATTTATTTATTTATTCATTCCTTGACCCAATAAAAAATATTCAAAAGAAACAAAGAAAGAAAAGGCTTGATTTTGAGTCTGGTTTGGATTTGAATTAAAAGGAAGAAGATTGAGTGAGAAACAAGCAAAACACACCCGTATCAATCAATCAAAAGAATCCCCAGATGAGTAGCTGCTGATTGAATGATAAGAACAGTACTGTATACTAATCTCTCCCTTTCTCTCTCTGTGACTGCAGAGAAACAGAAGAAGGAAGGAAGGAAGGAAGGAGAGGGAATTTTCTGGAGAAACAGAGAAGAAAGCGACACTGTAGGAGAAACAAGATCTGATTTAGGGATGAAGGTTCTAGCTGAAGCTGAAGCCGAAGCCAAAGGAACCGAATCTCTCTCTCAGTTTTGCTCTGTTCAGCTCTGCTTTCCCTTTGTGTTACCTTGCTTTTACTTTGCTCATGACATGTGTCACCCGCTCCTCTGTTTTCTTGCTTCCTTACGTGTTCCTTCTCTCTCTCCATTTTTTTTATTTTACAATTTGTTAATACTTTATGTACTTGAAAATGATTTTATTTAATTTTTTATTCAAAATATATCCAACAAGTAAAACCCACAGTGATTGGTTTTGTTTATATAAATTAAATTTATTTTTAAAGTCAACTTTTAGATATTTATTAGATCATGATATTAATGTGTAATATATTTTTAGACTATAAATTCTCGATTGCACATCCCTTGATTGAAGTATCTAATGCCTCTCTCCACATTTATTAACTACTGGGTTTGGGCTATCCTAATAACTAAAAGAAAGGCTTGATTTGTCTAATATTTTCCCTTTTCATCTTAACATATATATAAAAATTGGAAATGTCGGCTCCGTAACAAATCTTATTAAAGCAAATAAGATTTAATTATTAAAATAATTTTTTTATTTTTTAAAAAATTATTTTTGATACTACCATATTAAAAATATTTTTGAAACACAAAAAAAAAGTCATAATAATAATATTTTACTTTTTCTTAATAAAAATGTACAATAATGTTATTTTAATTAAAAAAAAACATAATAAATCCGTCGAATACGGCACTGTTGAACTACAAAAGCAAAGCAGGCAGCAGCCTAGATAGCTAGCTAGCTGCCTACCAAGATTGCTGGGGAGACGACATGGTCTAGGCTGGCTATAGATTCGAACACAAATCACAACTAAATCACACAGTCTGATCTCATGATAACTACCATTGACCAGACCAAACTGATGCCCATGCATTCCCCCACCTGTTCTTGCTCCGTGATTTTCTTCTTCTTACCTCTAGCCATTAATGACCTCCCTTTATTCATCTTGGCACGTGGACACGTCGACAGCATTTCTTGGCTTTTCTCTTCAAAAAGAGAAGCATGGAAAAAGAAATTCATCATGCATGGCGCTGTCGGCTGTTTAACCAAGACACCACCACCTCCCACAAAAAGATTGATTGAACTCCCTAACACGATGGTGGTCAATGAAGGATTATTTAATTATTAATTTTTGAAGTTCTGGAATTAATTAGATACATGTAAATTAGTTTAAATATATATATTAATTAAAAAAAAATTTGTTAACTTTAATCATATAATAACTAATTCAATAATAAGAACTTGAGATTAAAAGATTTATTTTTTATATGATCTCAAGTTCAAACCACGTGGTTGGTAATATGATAACCAATAAAAATTTACATGTTCATTAACTTTAGAGTTTATAAAATTAATTGAGATACACACACAAACTGATTCAAACACCCACATGAATAATAATATATCGGTGATTCTACTTCCCTCCTAACTTTACAAGATCTTGAGGTTTTATTTTATCGTTCTTCTCTTGTTGTTTCGATGAAAATTATTCAAAGATTGGTTAAGAGGAATGCTCAGCCAAAGCATGGAACTGTGTGAGACCTTGGTATCGTATCGATTACAGGGGATTACTCCCTTTACGTGGGTCAAATTGAGATTCTAGAAAGATCATGACAGGCCTGACCTAACTTCATATCTAATTTAAATGGTCCCACCTTAATATGTCTCCTGCAATTTCCTTACACGTTTGTGTAAATAAGCTAACCAGCCAAACTTAATGGTGGCAGACACTTCATATAAATCTTTCCCTTTTCTCTTTTGGTAGCAAATTGCTGGGTTTATGGGTTTAGTTAACCTAACAATATTAATGGTTCGAGAGCTAGCCTGAGAATGGTGGATAGAGTTTGATTACCTAATTATGAGTTTTCCGTGTACGGTCAAGGCACAGAGGAAGGTTGCTGCATGCTGCGGGACTATACAAGTATATATATTGGGAATGGAGAAGGGTGAAAACAAGGCTCAAGATCCATGGATGATGATATTGATACTGTCGTCGTTATTTGAGTATTAAAAGCCTTGACAAGCTGCTAAAACACAAGTACTGTAATTAATGCAAGACATACAGTCAGTCCAGCAGCAAGATAATAATGATAATAATAATAAAGCAATGATCATATCTTGGAAGTATACTCGCCTCGGTGGATTGCACCCAATCTACAAGAAAGAAGCCAACATGCAGGTGCTGGTTGCAGAGGTCGATGAATATTAGAAATTGGAAGAAAAAAACAGAGAGAAAAGGGAAGAAGAAACTGTATGGGTATGGGCATGGGATATCGGATATTGCCTACCCCACCAAGTTTAATTCGAATGAGTAGTCTTTCAGAACAATTACAGATAGTCCCTCAACTTATAACTTTGTCATGATCGTTGTCCTGTTAAAAATGTTTTTTTTTTTTTTTTTTAAATGAAAGTTCAGAGAAAAACCAATTGATATTTTAAGAAGACAACGATAAGCAGTAATTAAAAAAGATTTTCAAACATGGAGGACTAAGTTATATTTTTTAAAAAAATCAAAGATTAAATATAACAACTCCCTCCTTTCAAATTTTTTTCTTTCTTTGTTTTTTTCTTATAAATCTAATGAAAATAATTTCATGCGGGTGGAGTGGTAGTTTTAGACTTTTTTTTTTTAGATTGACGTGGTGTCTTGGTCAGCTTGCACGTATCACAACTAATTTTATGAGTAATAAAGTTAACAACTATATAAACATTCAGTGACTTCGAGATTTATGAAACTCAAGCTAGTGACTTTTAGGGTGAACTCAAACTAGAAAAATAAAGATCTAACCAGTTGAGTTATATATTTTAGAGTTAATTTTAGACTTTTTTCATTTGAGTTGTGATGCTATGTTGATATTATGGGTTCTATGTTTTATTTCAATAACATATTTAAAAATATTTGATTAATTAATTAATACACAATGATTTTGCATTGGTACCACGTAAAACTCTCTCATGGAAAATCTTGATGGAAAAAAATCTATAATTAATAAAAAAAAAATTAAATTTATTTTTTCAAATTATAACCATAAAAATTACCATAATATCACCCCTAATACAGTTTATAAATTACAGTAATACCTACTCTCTCTCTCTCACTCTCGGTGCCAAGAGATAGAAAAGAACAAGGAAGAAGCGTCGGCAGAGAGAGAGAGAGAAGTCAGTTTCAAGAAGACAACGACCTCTCCAAAATGTCCTCCCCTTTTCTCCGATGACGCTAACCCAACCCCAAGAAAATGCTTCAGTTACAAGTCCCTCTCATGAATTCTCTCCTCCTCCTCTTGGGTCTCTATACCATATACTGAGCCCCCACCTAGCTAGCAGTTGCCCTATATACGACTAATATATATATATATATATATATATATTATGTGGAATAATAAACAAGAGACACACAGAGTGTAGACTAGACGATAAAAAAAGATTGAATGAATGCATACTGTCTAGTCTCTTCCTCGATGCTCACTGCAACACATGCAGTGTGTATAAATGGCAGCAGCTAGCTAGCAGCTCATAGACAATAGACATGTTTGTCTCAAAGATTGTCGCCATTTGCTGTAAACTTAATTTCACATTCCTAGCTCTGTGAAAAAGAAAGTGACAGTTGCATGCGTCGTCCCGCCTCTCCCTTCCTTCGATTGCTCTTACTTTTAGATCGTTTTGGGGCTTATCAAGAAGTTCATAAATTAACCATAAGGGTTTCATACCCCATTGGTTAAAGAACTGTGCTTCTTCTTGTCACTGCAAAGACATGCATGCATTTACTGCTTGTTTCTATTATTATTTTGAGGCGTTGTTATTCTTTTAAAGAAGTCATGGATGGCTAGGGCAAGATTCAAAGCCTCGTGATACTCTGTCTCTGACATGTGTATCTTGGGGCTTTACACAGCATGCAATAAATTAAAACGAGGAGGAAGAGACAGAGTAGTCGATCGTAGCATTTAATATTATTATTCACAGCAGAATTAATGTACATTTCTCACCTCATCTCCTTTTTTCAACGCTATAGCCTAGGCATTAATATTGTAGTTATCGTATAAAATATTTAGCTTTAATCATGCGCTTACATTCTCAAGAATAAATAAATAAATAAAAACATTTCATGCTTGAATAAAGAGAAGTGAAGCCCACCTCAAAGTACGCATAGGGTACAGCATCGACCGACAACTTTTGCTACGATAAGATACCTAAAGAGAATGTAGTGTGCCCTAACTTTTTTATTGCTCTTGAGAAAAAGTTCATTTGCATCTTTACACAAGAAAAAAAAAAAAAAAAGTGAATATTGGTGCCAATGGGAAGGGAAGGGAAGCGAGAGGTCGCTTCTCCTCCTCGAGAGTCAAATCTATGTATTTTTATTGAAAATTTAAGGCATTCTAGTTATAATATATTACTGGACAACGCCATAAAAATAAGTAATACAGATTCCCTTTCTTATTAAGAAGTTATTTTTTTAATCGAAATCTGTTCCCAAGTAAGAGGAAAGAAGAAATGCTCCATCACTAATCTATATTGAATTGTACATGTTACAAGAGGGTTAATTTCTTTCTTTTTTTTATAATTATTAACATGGATTTTCGAGTTAATTTATGTATATCTTGACTAATTTTATAAGATCATATAAATTTATAGCGGTCTTGAAAAAACTCAAAGTTTATAATTATTAAAAAAAAAATCTAAAACTTAACTATTTAAGTTATTTTTTGGGACTAAAAAGATGAATCTTATTGCAGGAGGACTTACATCTAGTTAAGTTATTAAACAGCATAAATAATTTTTCTTGGTAGGACCAACTTGAGTGAACTTGTACGTACCCACTAGCTTTGGAGTGTTAATATGGAGCCATGGCCATATACAGACAAGAAGGGTGGGAACAAGGAAAGGGTGCTAAATTATAAACGCAAGGGTCCAAAAGATTACAGTTTGGAGTTATTGCGACTGCAGGCAGAATAATAGACAACATATAGGGACATGTCGTGGGAGTTCTTTCTGCCTCATCAATTGCTCTCTCTTTACTATATATATGGTGCGTGAGAGTTCTATAGTTTGGTAACATTTATGCTATACATTAAATAATCAAGATATATGATATAGTAACACTTAGATTTTGGACCACACAAGCTTTTTTTCCCCAATTCTGACAAAGTAAATGCACGTTTTTGTACTAAGGTAATTTCTGGGCTACGGTTCGAAATCTTAAGAAAATAAATGGTTGAATGCTTTGTTATTTCACTGACGTCAAACAGTACAAATACACACACTTCTACCAATCCTATCGTTAAGGCTTCCAAGTCGTGATCCAATATCTGTTGCATTTGACCTTCACTAATTTGGGCAGCAAGTAAAGATATTACTAATATTTTGTGCAAAAATTAAAAATTAAATCCTTTGAGCTAACCCGATCAAGTCTCATTCAGATTTAATCAAGATTTGATCAGATCAATTAAATCACTCAAATTTTAACCAAATCAACTCTTAACCATACTTGAAAACAAACCAAACCCGAGCTAGTTTCCAAATCAATCACAATTCAGACAGTCTGCAAACCAACCAGAATTCCTTCTTTCGATTCCTGTACGTAACTGTTATCTTCTTCAACTAAAATTTATAATTCCAAGTTTAGTGTGAATGCAGCATGAAATGCAAGACATGCTGAACCACTTCCAGACACCACGACTCCATAAACTTCCATTTGTTGGTCTTACACGACATGCATGCAGGTGAGCAAACTAGACTACAGGTAAGAACAATCTAAAAGATGCCCACATGACCATTTCTACCCAACCCCATGGGAATCCGAGGCAAGCTGCATATTGGGAGAGATTTTCCCACAGTCAAAACAGGAAGCTAATTAATTGTGTACCCAAGCTTTTAACAGAGATAGTATGAGGGTTGATCTCAGGACAAATGCCTATTTTAGACTAACATCTAAAACCATCATCAGCTAGATGGACTGCACTCCCGAGTCCAATGCAAACCTGTTCCCAGGCCAGGCCTCGGCCCAAGGAATTTCAGGCAGGCCCATTGAAAATTTGACAGGACCAAGAACCGGCCCCCACAATGATGAATGAACAACTCCTCTTCAAATGCCCGTGCATTTGATGAGGGTATAAAAGATAGCTGTATGCTCTTCAATCCCAAACACATAGAATGAAGCAGAGCATAGATAACATTTTGCATTTCTGTTTTCATACAACTGTTATAGAACATGCATTAATAAATAAACTCCCACTGATCTTCAGAAACCAAGACAACAACGGCAGACCAGGACAACGTTTCTATTATTTACTAGTACGACCATGGTCTTTTTTGTTCATCCTGCAAATGTAGAACCCTAGCCCATGGCATATTTCTGGGTCCAGGACCGTGCAGTAGTTTCATACTTGGCTCTGTCTGTCTTGTACATGTGAGCAATTTCAGGCACCAGGGGATCATCCGGGTTTGGATCAGTCAGCAGTGAACAGATAGACAGAAGAACCTACAAGAAAGATGCATTCTTTATTCATACCAAAAAGAATATACAAATCTAATGTCATTGTACTACAAATACAAAACTATAATCAGATCTAGAGTCACTATTGCATTACAATATAACCACTGCATCTTATAACAGAGCCATGCCATACACAACTCTGGTCAAGGAGGAGATGGACCAACACAACATCCCATGTACACAAGAGAGAGAAATAAAACATGAGGGAAGAAAAATCATAGTACCTTGGATATCGTAAGGGCAGGGCTCCACTGCTCTTTGAGAATGTCAAGACAAATGCTTCCATTGCTGTTGATGTTAGGGTGGAAAACCTTTGTACGGAAGGAGACCTATCAGAACATAATCAAATCAGACCAAAAAAATAAATATTTACATCCAGAAAGAGAACTTTTAAATCCTAACACATCAAATGCCCGCCAAATTGAAGAAAAAGAAAAGATACAACCAGAAAAGCAGAGAGAGTCAAGTTTCAAATCCCAACACATCAAAAGCCCACGAGAAAGATTGAATCACTAAGCTAACAACTGCCTTCTCTTTTTTGGAGAGAAAAAACTCTCTTAAGGATTAGTGTGTCATAACCTATGTGGCAAGCAACCAAAGCTATGGGGATGATAAAAAGCGCTTCCATGAAAGCCTACGAAGCTCCAGGATGTGCATTACATGTCCTACAGACTGGCACCCCAAATCAACCAAGCAATGCAAATAGAGAGAGAGGCCAGGACCAACACAAGGCCATCCTTGAACCATTTATAGGTCCACCGCTTTATAGG
The DNA here is from genome assembly GCF_005239225.2 of Populus alba. Taxonomy (NCBI): domain Eukaryota; kingdom Viridiplantae; phylum Streptophyta; class Magnoliopsida; order Malpighiales; family Salicaceae; genus Populus; species Populus alba. The sequence goes on along the minus strand of NC_133294.1, from coordinate 23,194,104 downwards.
GGGTGGGAGGATGAGAAGGAATGCAAGGCAAATGGTATCAGAAAGATGAGCAAATTGATAACCTTGGGTGGCTTGAATGGGTAATCTGGAGGAAAGTGAATGGACACAAGGAATACACCACCAGTAAATGGGCTGTCAGCAGGGCCCATAATTGTTGCTTGCCAGTGGAACATATCATCAGCAACAGGACCTGTACGCATGCACAGTATGTCACAAGCCATGATTCAAATCAATAAACTCTAGTTAAAACAAAATATATTTTGGCCGAATTCATCAGCTTCAAATTAGTTTGCAGACAAGTCAAGGCTCATGAATGAAAAAGATCAGCGATCATCAATCTACACAGCCATGTCCACAACACCACATTGAAATATCAAATCCCAATCAACTCACCACAGAACAATTCCAATGATGAAAACTTTTTAGTTCACTCCCGCAAGTGATCAACACACAGACACCACACTTACAGATAGCTGAACCCCACTCAATCCAACAAACAGTCTGTATTTCATAGCAAATGTAATTAGATTCTCATTGATTACTCTTTTAAACCAATCCCTCGTCCTTGCTACTCAACCACATCTAACAACTATCAGATCAATGTGCTCGTGCAAGTTAAAGCAAACACAACGAAAATTTACTGGGGTACCTATATTCAATACAATCCCATCCCGAGTTAACTAAGAACGCATGTTGATATCGTAATTATTAAACCAAAGAAACAAATTTATAAGATTAAAACTGATTCAACAATCAAGGGTAAGTAAAGAAGCGAACCAGCACTGCATGAAGCAGGAGGGTCCTTCTGCAGGTCTTTCAACTCCTTGTTAATCCTCTTGGAAGCCATCACAAATTCTCTGAACCTTTAAAAACATATATTTTTACTACATATTAGTGCCCGCAATATAAGTCATCCACATCCAATCATCCAATTAAAATACTAACAAAACAAAAAAATGGGTTTAATTTTAAACTTCATATAAATAATAGCAAACCCATAATTTTTTAAAAAGATCCTGAAAAGTTCCCCCCTCCAAATGATCTAAGAAAAATAAATTCTGAGCAACCATACAGGGGGCCAAATTCACCGCCATGAAAACTAAAACCCTTCAGAGTTCAAATTCCTTAAATCTTCTCGGTAACCAAACAAAAAAACATTAAAATAATAATAATAATCATACCCCAGGAAACAAGAAGATCGGTTAACAGGAAAAACCCTTAAAATACAAAAAAGAAAAAAGAAACGATTTTTATTGACCCCGTAAAGGGAATAATTAAATAAAAAATAAAAAAAGATTCAGACAAATTTAATAAAAAAGAAATTAATGACCTCCTAAGTTGTGTTAGGGTTCGGGGTTTGAATCGGCAGTAACAGAGACAAAGAATAGAGTGTTTGTTTTGTGTTTGATAAATATATTTATAAGGAAAAACAAAGAGGAAAGAAGAGATTCCTTGTAGTTGCGTTGTGGCGGTCTCTCTCTCACACGAATGTCTTTCACTTTTCACTTTCTTATTTGTAAGCCTTCCTTTTATTATTTATTTTTGTTATTATAGATAATTATTAGTTTAATACCCTACATATCTGATTAAATTTTTTTAAGATATATAAAAAAAAAAATATCTCAGAAGTAGAAGAGAATTATTTAATATTATTATTAAAATTGATATAATAAGTTAACTTTGAAATCACTTTCTAATTTTTTATATAATTTAAATTAAAAATTGAATTATATAAGAATTGAATCATAGTAATCCAGCTACATTGATTAGTTTAAAAGTAATTTGACTCATCGGTAACTAATAAAATTTAAAAATTGACAAGAAAAACCTTTTGATCCAATTTCTTTTTTAATCCAAGTGTAAAATTAAATCATGCTGAAATTGTTTTACCATAATTTAGTTGATTTGTTTGGTGTAAAGATAACCTAATTAGCCAATAAAAAAATACAAGGATAAAATTAAAAAATAATAAAATTAATATAAAAAACCTCTTTTGACCCGACTTCTTATTTAACACGAGTCTAAAGTTAAAAGTGAAAGTGTTTCAATGTAATTCAAAAATAACTTGAATAATTTTTAAAAAGTCATGAGAAAATTTTTAAAAAAAAAACAAATGAAATCGAAAAAAAAAAAAAAGATTTAAAATTTGCATGTTTCGCATTGCACTTTCAAAAGCGTTTTTAAAAAAAAATTAAATTTTTTTCTTTAAATTAATATGTTTTTGATATTTTTAAATTATTTTAATGTGCTGATTTTAAAAATAATTTTTAAAAAATAAAAAAAATATTATTAATATATTTTTCTAAATAAAAATTATTTTAAAAAACAACTAAAACTATACTTTAAAAATATGTGGTCCAATTGAAGCTTTCGACTGTTTATCATATTCGATGACGACGATGTGTACTTCCCTTTTCCCAAACTTGTGACCCGTAATTATACGGCCAATCTACCTTCTCAGTTCTCATAACTCTGATTATGCGCTAGGTGGGATTAATACAATTTTATTAAAAATAATACTGTTTCGTGATTTAAAAAAAAAAAACAATAAAACTATATAAAAAAAAACAATTTTAAAAATTAAATAATATTTTAATCGGGTTACGAGTTACCCTACCAGCCAATCAAGTTATATTAAATCTATTTTCTCTTGATTTTAATTTGAAACATGACCCCGACAGATGATTCGTTGTGTGTGGGGCAAAGTTCAATAACAGTAACTCCACGGCAGAGTGCAGGATGTCGGCAACGACCAGTAACAGGAGTTCCTGACATGCAAGAACTGGAATGTAATTACAGCATGGAAAAAACTAAATCTAGAGGTTGCAGAAACTTCCAGCAAAGTCACGGAAGAAGAAATCTCAGCAGCAAGGTCGGGGGAACAAGTCCTTGCGAAAGGAGGATTTGCAGTAGCATCAACTCGGCAGCCAGAGGCAGTTTGCAAGCCGCAACTGCAGAGGAAGAAAGAGAGTTTCCTCCAAGGAAAAGGGGAAGGAAAGTTCAGATTTATGCAGCAGAAACAGCCTCGAAGCAGCCGCTCAAACCGGGAAAAACCTGGTTTCTGACTTGAGTTACAGGTTCTGATTTAACACAACCATCTTAGATTTACTGTCAAATATACAGAATTCCCCCAGAGTTTCGATGACAGAGAAACCATGATTCCTTGAAACTACATTAATAATGTGTGGCTGCTCTGCATCTATCAGTATTACAGGTTCTATCTATCACCGTATTAAGAAATAGCATTAAGACCACAGCCAGGAAAGACAAGATGCATGTTCAGGATCGAAAAGCCAACTCATTATTAGAGATGAACAATCAAGTGATGCTGTAGCTATGGTCACAAGGAGATCATTACAGTAACCTCAAATCGAATGCCAAGAGCATGATCTTCATCGACCGTACCCCGGTTCATTGCTTGCTATCCTTCCTCTCTGCAAGGGAGTCATCTTTCCGTGTCGAAAGCTGCTCCCGCACCATGCCCAGCACCTAGTAGATTCAAGGAGAAAGGAGCCCATGAATCAAAACTTTGTTCTTCCTCCTCTATATCAAGCTTTTCTAATTGTTGTGGACAATTAAGTGATTTAACCAGTCCACACTTTATGAATTACGTCATGTATTAATGTTAAATAAATTATACCCCCAAAACAAGAACAGAATTTCCAGGTATATATCTAATTGTGGCCGTACATTTAATTGCCCCTTTTTTCGCATTAAATCACACTATTAATTCTCTATTTTTCTCTTATCGATAAACTCAATATGACTGGTCGATAAACTCAATATGACTGGTCAATTTGATGGATCCAATTTAATTTAAATTTTAAAACAATTACTACATTTTTAATTTTTTTTAATTTTGGTATTTGTCTTTTTAATGTAAATCAATATATTTAATATTATAATACAAGTTATAAATTACTTGTTTAGTTGTGTTTAATGAATTTATCTATGAAATATTTAATTTGTAATAAAGATTAAATAAAATAAAAATACTATGTAAAGTTACACAATTTAAAAATATTATAAAAGATAAATATATAATCTATATAAAATATACAAAAAAAATTACATATAAATCATACTAACCTATGAAAAAATAAACACCCAATATAATTAAAAACTAATTGCTATTCAACAAGGACTAAAAAGCCCTGAAAAATAATAATTAAAACATAAATTTAAAAATTATTTATAAAAAAAAAAAAAACCTGATCGACCAGCCAGGAAATCGTTCCCAGTTTCATGCTTGGCCGTCGATTCCAAAATAGCATGAAACGGCTCTGTCAATCTCAGCTTACCCCAATTCCGAGTCGAATTCCATCATCAACCCCTAATTGCTTACCAGCACACCCGATATAACTAGAATAACAGCAAAGTAGAAATACCACGAAAAGGATCTAGGAAAAAAGGCGGGGAGAGGGGGGCAGCTAGAGAGCAAATACAATTATTGTAGGAGACGACAAAGAATGCCTTCGACAAATTCGAGTACAGTCTACACTTACTAGGACAACACTCCAAACCAGCTGAGGTGCATTTGGGTAGACTTATTGATCATTACTGTATACAGAATATTCGTCAACTTCCTCACACAAATGCCCATCAACTGTCATCACAAGCTTATATAGTAAGGCCCTATTTTAATACATTGGCAATCTTTGATTCCAAACTGCCTAAAGCAACATACAAACGCAAAACCCCAACTGAACTGTCCCTTAATATGCGACACCGTCCCTTAAACCTTTCCCCAAACACAAGATAAACACAACACCTCATATAGAAACAAGTTAGAACTGGCACAAGACAGTGCCAGTGCCCCGATGGCAGTTGGGAGCATTGGCTGAAACAGGAACACCTTCGCTGTCAGAACCACTGATCACTGGCAGAACTAGTAAACGAGCTCCAAGAGCCCACTAGGTTCAAGAATCCATTACCCCCTGGTCTTAGCCCTCTTCATACCAAGGCTGTTGTTGAAGGGGGAGACAGAACCTGACATTGGAGAACCTTCCTCACGAAGTGTACCATTGATCATTGCTAGCTCTCGCAGTTGCTGCTTCTTGTAGTAATCCTGTGATTCATCCTGAGCATGAAACGAGGAAAAACAAAAATTAACCCTGACAAAAAAAGAAATGATGATTGCAAGCTGGTCATGAGAGAAGGAAGAAGTTAATTTGTAAGGTAGACAAAAAAAAGCGAGAGCAGAAGTTCATTTACAAGCAAGATACGAGGAAAGGAGTAAGCTAATTACCACAGGCTTCAACAAGTCTTCGAGTATCTCACGTGCCTGCATTAGCCGAGCATCAACTATCTCAACTGGCAATTCACCCTCAACTAAGATGTGGAGAGGTTCATTGAGATGCTCATACCCTGGTTTCCCTCTCATCATTTCTTCCTATAAAAAATGAACAATATATTGTTCGCATCATGAAACCAAGATAAGGGGACATAATATCACAATCTATGAGAGAAAAATTACACCCTAGAAAGCAGAAGAGGGCAATGGTTGGACAGAACTACTGATAATTTTTTACACAAATTCTTTCTTTTTTTTTAATGTAAAATTTATTTCCCAAAAATTGAAATGCAGATTTGCAGAGTTTTTCAAACAGTACATGCACATTCAGATTTTCTAGAGACTATCTTGCACCACAATCATCCATAGGTTCCAAGAAAGATTATTCGATCATTAATCTCGTGATAAAATATTTCCTCTTCCCAGTTCTCTTCTAACTCAAAAGTTTGAAGGCATGCTTAAGAAGGAAATATCCTTAATACCTTGGCTGGATCCTTAATGCTTCCACGGCCTCTGATCAGGACACGGCAATCTGTGCTAGCTTCCACTCGCTTAAGGGAGTTCCCCCTAGGACCAAGAAGTCTCCCAACAAAGTTATACTACAATAAGAGATGAATGTCAGAGGCTGCAGAAAAGAAAATGCAACAAAAATAATAATTTGCAAGGAAAAGAGCAGATGATTTGTACATTAGGATATTTGTCGACAGGAATATCCACTCTAATAGTTCTCTTAGCAGTAAGACCGGATGAGCTACCTTGAGAGCCCAGCCAGTTTTGTGCTGACGAGGACTGCAACATACCTGACATCTGCACAGCATAATCCCAGATTTTGTCATAAAAACCACTATCTATGTAAATGCGGCTTCCGGCTTTGGATGGTGGGAAGTACAGGAATTAAATCCCCAAGGTTCAGAGTGCCCCATAAGCATTTAACAACTCCAATGGAAGAACATATTTAAGACACTATAGCAGGTGAGGAAAGAAACACGCAACACAGATGACAGCTAAGTGAACCCAAAAAAAATGTCAACGCAGGAACTGCATTAAGGGATGCCCACCAAATATAATGAAAGTAGAAGGCTCTAAACCTAGAAACATATGTATTAGTGTGCTCAACAGCCTTGTCATCTTTTTCATTGGTTAAGGCACCAGGATATCTGCTACAGTGCCATTGTGGGTTAAACAACTTTTATAAGTTCAAGGGTCAGGATTCTACTCCAAATTACCAGACTCCCTCTTAACTAGAGGCGGTTTCTTCATACTCAGCATGCCATGCATCCTTCATAGAATGAATTGCAAACCAAGCCAGAAGTAATTCTTTGAAAATGAAGGGTATTGGGTCTTCAATTTTTTTCACCAATGAGAAAGTTTATTCATGTATTTCATCTTCATTATGTCTTCACAATTTAAAAGGGCATAGTGAATGTGGAATCATCTAATTAAGAGTGATACTCTGGAAAGGTGTGCAAAGTTAAGATCTACTTTTCACTGCTTGGTGATGTTAGCTTCAGACTCACTACCTGTCAATTCAAACTACAAGCTTAAACAAAAGGTATAAGTTAGGAGTAAAAGGAAAATATAGTCAGAAAATGCTTCTAAAAACAGTAAATTTAGACGAAAAAAAGGTCATGTTAATGGTTAGTATCCGTACTTCTGATTGAAACCGTGATGCCCATCCATTTGCATCAGCTGCTCCATTTGAAAATATTCCTCCAGAAGCCAGAGGACTAGCATGTTCAAGCCCACTTTGACCTAAAACTGACGCATTCCCGAACAGTGTAGTTACACGCAATATTTCTGCTCCAAAATGTCAATTTTCAAGAACAAGATGTACCAGTTAGCATTGGTTATTGGTTAGCAGTCACCACAAAATGGACGGACAAGACGGATTGTTAACTTAGTTAGTTAAAAATCAATGCTTGCCCCATTAAATATACTTAAACTTTCAGAAGAATATAGTCTGAGATGAAAGGTTAAGGACCACAATGTTAAGTGATACCCTAGCATATGCATCATTAAACAAAAAAGAATGTTAACATTATCTGCTCTAATAAGTTTGACAGAGAATGAAGCAACTAATAAATATTAACTATTCAAGTCACACAAGTAAAAAAAATCTCAAGGACATTGTACATCTACCAATTTGCAGCCTGCATAGAAACAACACTATCTAATAAAAACCAGAATTTAGCACCACTGAAAATAGGAAATTTGTCACATATATTTGCAAAGAAGGACAGAGAATGAAATTGGAAGAAAAAAATTTATCATATCGCTGCAAAAAGGAAGAGGATAATGCAAGAGATAAGGGGGGAAATAAAACCATGCTACAGCTGAAATTGTTTAGAATCAGTTCAACCAGCTCATTTCAGCTATAACGCCAGCATCAGAATTTGCCAAATTTAGTTCCCAATATAAGCTGAAAACGGAGTTCTATAAAACAACCAAGCAAAGTTTTAGTTAGCTCACAATGACCATCAGCTTCTTCAGATGTCAAATATGCCCCCAAGTGATAAGGTGCTTGGCCAACCAATAACACAACTATTCCTAGTCCACTCTGTACACTGGAAGATCTCTTTCTGCAAGATGAGTGAAAGATCCTATGTGCACAGCCCCATTTCGAAAAAACACAAGCCATCCTATTGGCTTCCTTTATAATCTTAAGAGGTTTTTCAGTTTGCCATCAATATCACCCACCCCAAAACATCAAAAAAAAAATTGTCTTAGTTGTTGATTCAGATGTCTGAATCCTCACCAAAGATGATCATGTTCAACACAGAAACCCAACACTAAAGATAAAATCCTGTAACAGACTATAATTGAAATTAATTTCCAACTCCTAAGCAAAAAAAAAAATAATTCAAAATGCTTTACTCTATGCCAAACACCAATGAGCTCTTTAAATCATTTCTGGCACCCTCTTCAACCATCATCTACCCTATCACAGCCAGAGCTCAAAAGGGAATGCAAAGGAAAAGGACCAGGATATGAGGTGGGGAAATTGAATGGTTCTAGAATGTGGATAAAACCAGGAGCACACATCTAGGATGCCAGTCAAACAACAATGCCATATGAGAAATATCATAAAGATACAAATACACAATATCCCATGGTTTCACAAGAATGCAAGCCAATTAGCCAATTCAACACAATCAACTGACAAAAGCATATATAACTAGTAATCTAGAATAAATCCTCTTCTTTGCAAGTTACTATCTACACTTTCAAGTCAATCTGCCATGAGCAATCCTGGTGCTCCTCTAACAGGCCCTGCTAAATGCTTATATAGCATCCAGTTGGTGAGAATATCTTTTTGAACCCTAAGAGCCTTCGCAAAGCGAATTGGTGCTTTCCCCAAAGCCAATATCATTCTTTAATTTCAGAGATATCCATAATGAGCTGTCAATTGATGAGCTTAATGCTAATTTATGCCTAATCCACCAAACTAAGCATGATATAAAAAATGGATTCCGGGATCATAAATGAGCTTGCCACAGGACATGACTGAAGTTTCCACTCACCTTGGACATTTGTCAACGCAAAAAAAATCACTCCTTTCATCAAGAAAACAGGAAAGCGAAGAACCAACAGAACTCGTGCAAGCAATCTATCCCTAAAAGTTTTACATAGCAGGACAGGGACATTATATGATCTTCAACAATGTTATACAACCATTCTACACCTAATCACTATTTTACCAAACAAGGTGGAATGATAGGACCTTATTTCCTTCTTTCACTTAACCGGAATGACTTTATTGGGCTTTAATTTGTGGACCATTCCTATACTGATTTCTTTATGATAGTTTTGTATAAATAGCAGCACAATAAATAGCAGCAGTCAGTAAATAAATATCTGCAATTTGTGGCATATATCGATCATCCAATGCCTATTAAATAGATTTAGTTTCCATTTATAATTGTATATACTGTACACACCATATACACGTTGCTTTCCACAATTGCTATCATTCCATATTCTTGTAATCATAAAAGGAATCCATTGGAAAAATATCCACTTCTGAATATCATACATGGTTTGATCTAAGTGTATGAAAAGGTGATGTGCAATGGACCTCACCTTGGTTCAACAACCGATAGATATTAGGAAGCACAGGCATAAATGGACTAATCTTGTGACGCTCTGCCAACAACTCCGACAAATACCTGCTCAACAAAAACACATCAAGTATTAATTCACCATGCCGTTGCACAAACATGTTCATACACAAAATCATTACCATGCTAGAAATATATGTATATATATATATATATAAAAAAAGCCACTAAAAACATAACTAATCAATCATTTAATAAATCTACCATCAGAAATCATTTCAATTATCAGAATTGAGCTACAAATCAGCGATTCCAAGCTCAAACAGATACAAAACGAAACTATAAAGTTTCAGAATTTCCTGCTTAACACCACATGAACACATAAATCAACAACAGACAGTGAGAAAAACAGTAAATGAGTTGATTTGATTCACAAAGAAACAAACCGAAGCACATATCGAGTTATTGCATCAATTTAGTGACATAAATCACTAAATCCAGCAGTAAAGTAATTAGCGAAACAAACTACACAGAAAAACAGTATCAGATTCCAGTCACGTAATAACAAAACCTAGATCGGCCTAGATCTCAGCTACTGAGATCAAGGATCTAGATCTCTCTAGATTTGTAAAGCAGACAGTTAAAGTGAAACGAAAGAGATAGATTCCAGCTATATATATATATATATACTTTTCTTGCTCGACTACGAGAGCAGAGGAAGCTGCCGATGAACGAAGACCGGAGATATGAGGGGAGTGAGGAGCAGATGGAGACGGAGAGTAAGCCATAAAGCGACTAGCACCAGCACCAACGCCGCCGAGGCCGCCAGTGGTGGTCATTTTATCAGTACTCCAATCAATATCCTTATAGATATCCGTTTTGTTAGATTTTTTTAAATCAGTTAAAATTATTGATAGAGAGAGAGAGAGAGAGGAGCGGCACGGCAGCGGCGGCAACCAGATAGAAGAAAATAATTGTTTTCAATAATGTTTTTTTTTTTTTTTTTTTGTGGTTGTGGTTACAGCCGCTACCAGGCTCACTTTCTCTCCGTTTCTTCTCAGTTGCGTCGGTGGAATATGTATTTATATATGCGTGTGAGATTAAAAAAAAGAGCTGCCGTTTTATTTAATTTTTTAACTTTTACTGTTTACCGCCCCTTAAAGAAACGAGAACAATCATAATGTATGGACACATGGCGCAAGTGAAGAATTGAAGGAGGACTCTTTATCTATATAAGTCCTTGAATTTTTTGTGCTGTTCAATATTAGTTGTTTTTCTTTTGACAACTATATGATAACACCCTTCAGCTTTTTCTTCTTTTTTTGTTCACGGTGAAAGTTTATATTTTGGGTGGGAAAAAATGTATTTTTTTTATTAATATGGGTATCCAGATCAGTTTGCGTGTATCTCGACTAATCTTATGGATCCTGAAGTTAACGACTATGTAAGCTTTCAGTAATTATCATATTAGCAACCATAAGGCTCAAACCTAAAACCATAGAGGAAGCAAATCTTTTAGTTTTAGGTTTTCATTACCTACTAGATAGTTGAAAAAAAAAATATAATTTACATTGATATCTTTATGTGATTTGGGATTAATGTATGGTATGCCTAGAAATATTTGTATTGATGATGATGTGTAATTCAAACCAGTTCTATTTTAGTAATTAATTATAAAAGTTTTGATTTCGAGGTGTGGGTTTACCGTGTATAAAATGTTTCCAACATAACATATATAACTAGCTCACGTTTTTTCAAAGATAATTCGTTTAAATAATAATAATAAAAAAAAAAAAACAAAGTTAAATGGTTTTATTATATTTTTTCCAATTTATAAATAACTTTAATACTAACCGAGGAAATAGGTAAATTCATATGCTAGGGAACCATTTAGCACTTTTTAAAACATTTGCTTCGCTAAAATCAACTCTTTCAAAGAAATAACTGAAACATCTACACAACTACAAGACTAAAATAAACTTTGGAGGACGTGGCTTCCAACATAATCAGTAAAATTCAATAAAAATAAAACAAGTGTAGTAAATTTCATATACACTATTATATTAGTTTATTTTGTCGACCAAAAAATTTTGGAAACAAAAAAAAAAATAGATTGCAAACAATTTTTTAATATTGTTATTAAATCTAGCCTATTGAGGCAATTTTAAAACTTTCTAACTTGATTTCTTGCCTCGCTCGAGTTTTTTTATTAAATTACTTGGGAGTTATCTTAATATAGCATAATCGACTTAGTAAGTTCAAAAATAACTCAAATTATCGATAAAAAAATGTTTTTTCTTTTAAAAAATATTCAAGATAATATCTTTTTTTTAATATTAAAACAATGATATATTGAATTGATATAAACTTCATATCTTAACTTGCCAAACTCATAACTTGGATTATGAACTTCTTTAGGTTTAATAACTCTTTGTTTAAAACTATATTTTTGCCTCGATATGATTCAGTCAACACGACAAGTGCAAAGACTACTTGAATAACCGGTAAAAATATGATTTGGCTTTAATTTTTTTTAAGATGATTTTAAAAAAAAAAATATTGAGTCAAAGACAAATTAAATCGATTAGAGCTCCGTGGCTTAATCTATCAAACTCATAATTCAAGTTATAGATTTTACTAGGTTTAATAACTATATTTTTTTAAAACTATTTTTAATTGATCATATAATAATAAAATAGACGCTTGCAAGAAAATTAATTGCTAATCAAATATCAAAATATTTGTTTGAAACTACAATAATTTTATAGAAAGCAAATTATAATAAATTATGAAGGTCAATTTAAAATTAACAAATTATTATAGGAGAAAATTGAAAAAGAATATAAGGATAGATTACTTTGAGTATCTCATAGTTTATTCATTTTTTTACTTTGTTTTTTTATATAATCATCAAAAATATATTGAAATAATGATTAAAGCACCCTTGAAACCTAAAAATAACATAAATATCACCAAGTTCACTTTAATATGCACTTCTATAACTCAGCCACATAATAATCTAACAAGTAAATAGATAAGAAATCCTCAATCCGCATTGCAAGATAATTTCACATATTAGTTATGAAAGGTTAGCTTGTAAAATTAAAACCATTTTGCATCATTCATACGAGAAGACATTTTATAAATTCAAACCATTAATGCCTTTACGGGAAAAAACTATGAATATTTGATTTATTCCACCATTTATATGTATGCTAACAATATCTGCAACAACCAAGCACCTTCTTCGGTCCTAGAAATTATAATCATGCTCAAAATGTTAGTAGAGAAAATCACACTATACATGTTCTAGCCAAGCACCCTTTTTGGTTTGAGAGTGTTTGAAAGTATAGTAATAATTGCTTTTTAAACTGTTTTTTATCTAGAAATGCATCAAATTAAATAATATTTTTTTATTTTTTAAAAAATATTTTTGATATCAACACATTAAAATAATATAAAAAACATAAAAAAATTAAACCAAAAACAAAATTTAAAATTTTTTAAAATATGATTTGCACCACATCTCTAAATAATATCTTATTTGATAAGTAATTGTTGATTTCTTATATCATGAGGGGAGGGGAGGGGAGGGGGGAGATTTGTTTTTGTTTTGTACAGGAAGATTTGTTGGAGAGGTTGACATCCACATTGATCTTGCTGCAACCATCGACAATATTTATGGTTATTTTTTCACTCTTTAATATATATGGAGATATTATTATTTTTTTGTTAATTTTCAAAATCCACTTTGACCAAAGTTGCAAAGTGTAATATTAGAAAATTCGGTTGCAAATTGAGAAAATGACTAAACCATATGATGCTCAAAATAATTTATCCAAAATTAAAAAAAAGGACTTGCTTCATGTGAACAAATATGAAAAGTGTAAGCATGAGATTTAAACCTCATATGTTTTAGTGTTGTTGATAATTCTAGAAAATCTCTCTAAAAAATAATATTCCATACAAGCAATTAATTCAACATTTTATCTCAAATATTTTATTGTAAATCCTTATAGATACATATACAAATACCATGACAATTTTGAAGTGGCATAAATTGCTTAAGAGTTAGATAAATGTTAATGTTAGCTATTCTAATTTGTTTACAAAACAAATGACTCTTCCAATTTTAAGAAATAAAAGGATTAGATAAAAAAAATGTTTAAACTTTAGACACTTTAGTGTAATTTACCCAAATAAAAATTGGAAAAGCCCAACAACATTGCAATTTAAACCAAATAATTTTAAAATTATAGACGAAGATGAAATCAGTTTCAATCATAACTCCACATCTCATCACACTATCATATCATCAAACATATCTTTTATTTTCTAGCTAAACAACGATGCCCCAGTTCATCTCCAATAATGTATGCCCACACCTGTATAAAGCAGGCTCCCAAAAATTATTATCTCAGCTGACGGTCAGAGACTCAGATCCACATCTTGCAAAGGCACCTCCCTCTTGAGGAGAGAGGGTAATCTTTATGCTTATGCTGTATAAGCAACCAAGACTCTTCTCTACTGGTTGAAGTGGGATGGTGACATCATCGTACCCTTCTAGATGAGAAGCTTGAAAAGCACAATATTAATGATAATGTATGCCACACCTTCAAGAGATATTGTCTTAGGTAACAGCCTAAAGCCACATTCTGAACTTTGTCCTGACAAAGGATCCTCTTGAGAAAGAGATGACTTTTGTCCAATAAGATTCTTGTTTCAGCCGATGTGAGCTAATTAATGGCATCTTTAGTGTTTGCTCAAAGTTAACATTGCAGAAAATTGATGCTGCCACATGATTGAAGTTCTTTGAACGCCGGAACCAAGATGATTGAAGTTGCACTTGGCAGAAGGGAAGCGGCGTTTGGCATCATTGATCTGGTATCATTCTTATCATATCATATCCGCTCTGGAATTCAGGGAGGAAGAACCATATGACCGATTTCCTTTTTAGCCCGTAAAATTATGACTCCAACTTGTAACAAATGATCCCCTTGATGAGATTAGGCAATGCCATTATCACGCCTCTAAATTCCAGCACTGCAAATGCTTGTATGAATGGTGCACAAGAGATCTGACAAGATACAACAGAAAGACAAGTTTAGCAACAAGAGCTTTCATTCAATTACCAAGTTTTTGCATGATTTTGCTGTTACCTTCAAGTAATTGAGCCAGAAAATTCTTTGTTGTTGTAGATTAAACAAGATCATTACAACCTGCAGGATCAACAAAGCTTTCTGTCAAACCTCAACAGCTTAAAAGAGAGCATCAGGGGACAAATTATATATCTGATGAATTGAGTACCTTCATGCTTAGACGCTGACTTGGAGAAATCCACAAGCTAGCAGGCTTCCCTGATCAGAATCCGCAAAGGATGAATTTGGAAGCGGGAAACACCAAACATGAGAAAGAAACAAGACAAATCGTAATCAAATACTGTGAACACCAAGTAAGTGGCTTCCATTTGATCTCAACGCTTGAGCTCTTTATTCTCTTTCCACTCAGTGGTTCCTTGGACAAATCAAAACTAGCGCCTTTCATTCTCAACTCTTGAATACACTTAGTAAGAGCTCTATCATTATTCTTCTCTCTTTGCAACTGCCTGGACACCTTCCAGTAACTGCAAATCTTAACCTGAACCAAAGACACAAACACAAGCGAAGTGCAGACAGACACAAGAGAAGGTATCCACCAATTCTTGCAAGTATGCTCTTTACAGACACAAGAGAAGGTATCCACCAATTCTTGCAAGTATGCTCTTTACTATCAACAGAAGAGGTAAACAAAATGGTTAAGAAAATCCCATGAAGGACTAAAAAGAAGCAACAAAGTTGAAAGATTTCGCGCTTGATAGAGACCATTCTCGACTCTTTCAAAGCAATTCTACGGCCGAAAAGATTCTCTTCGCTTTGCCATAACTTAAGAAGCAAAAGATGACCTGGACAATTAGAGATTTCTGCTAACGGGTGGTTTTGAATTTCTGCTATTGTGTTCATGGCAAATATCAGTTTCTGTTGGTGCTCTTCATCTACTGGGATTTCTACGATATGGACGTCTTTCATTTCAGCCATTGTTGAGCACAAATGAGATAAAATTGAATTATAGCAAAAGCCAATAACACAAGAAAGGAAACAAAATAACGAACCAGAAGATTTTGAAAAAAAGGAAAAAGAAAGAAAACCAGAATGGGAAACCGCTGTCAAACAAGGAGATGAGAGAGCTGGAAGAGCTGAAGAGAGATTAGAATTATAGAAAGCAGAGAGAGGTTAGAATGCTGATTGATTGTTGTGAGAGGGAACGGGTTAAAACTTTCAGATATTTAAATAGTTGAGACACGCCTGGATACTCATGAGTTACCCTTCATGCTCCAACGGTCAGGTTTCTTATCAACAGCTATATTTCAGAAGCTAACAATGCGCCTGCTAATTAGGGCTCCAATAACTGTCCTGAGGATCTTACTTGTAAGTTTTCTTTTCCCACTTTTTATTTAATATAATTTTATTTATTAACAACTGATTATTTACGAGAAAAAAAATACTATAATAAACGTCCAAGTTACAGGAAATCTTAGATTTGAAGTACTATAATCGAAGGCTCTTTTTGGCTCAAAAGCAGGCCGGGGAGAGGACGTGTGGAGGCAATGGCGCAACAAAAATATACAGGGAAGCTTATCACTCCTGAAGATGAAAGGAGTTCAAATGCCCCGATGATGTCCACATCATTGACCAGGCTGAAGAGGAAGGCGTTGACCTTCCATGCTCATTCAGGGCTGGGGCTTGTTCTTCATGTGCTGCCAAGATTGTTCAAGGGACTGTGGAACAGTTTGATATTAGCTTTCTTGGAGGTGACCAGATAGAGGCTGGTCGGGTTCTCACCTGTTATGCTTATGCTATGTCTGATCTAGCTAGTCATCGAGACACTCAAAGAGGAAGAGCTTTCTTCAAGTTAATTTACGTGCTTTAATTAATTGTTGATAACTTATAAGCTAGCCATGTCCTTTGTCTTCTCCTTTGTTTCTGTGTGTTGGCTGTCTCATGATCTTGCTTTTTACTGGGTATTGCCAAAGTTTTTGCTCTTTCATTTGTGATGGCATGCAGATTACATTTATTAGCGTAATTTAATTTAATATTCTCATTTTTTTATATATAAAAAAAAAACACACCCACACACTCGCATATCACATAATAATTAATGATGATGCATGATATTGTTTTGCTAGCTTTTAGTGTTGGTATTATTATTTATGGTTTAAATTTTAGGAAAATTTATATATGGTGTTTAATTAAGTTAAGAATAAGAATTTCATATCACTACATCTGTCTAAAATAATCTTTACCATTAACAAAAAAAGGGCACAAACGTTGGATTAATCAAATCAATGACAAACAGATAGAATAAGAGCACTGAAGATCTAGCCTCTCTTTTACACCCACCGTTAGATTAATTACCATGAAATATTCTTCCCCACTCACTAGCTATTTAAAGTTAAAAGGCAGATTTCAGAAGCCTTTCATGTATTATATATAATTTTACGTCGAGGTTTTAAAAACAAGTTTGATAAAAATTATAAATTATAATTTTTTAGTAATGAAATGCATGTAAAATTAGGATGTATTAACGATTCAAATATTTTTAAAACTATAATAGAAACAAAATGCAATTTCAATGGCATATTATAACATAACGGGATGGATACTTGGGATTTTATTAAAATCTAATACAGAAGCATTTTATTAAACAAAAGAAAAGTTTTTTGAAGAGGTCAGTGGATGGTGACGCCAGTATTCTGGTTTAATTAATTATAGTATCTTTGCTTTATTCCTCATTCCAACTCTATTTTTGCACTAAAAAAGATGAAATTCCTTAAAAACATTTCGTTATTCAAACGTGGGTGTTTAACGGATGATTAAGCCTTATTTGTTTTTATATTTTCATAGTATTTTTTTAAAAAATAATTTTTATTTAATTCAAATTAATATTTTTTTGTATTTTCATATCGTTTTTATGTGCTAATATCAAAAATAATTTTAAAAAAAATAAAAAAATATTATTTTAATATTTTTTTTAAAATAAAAACATTTTAAAAAATAACCACAATCAATTTTAAACACATCCCAAGAGTTTGCCATGATATTTCTTAGAAAGGAAAATAGTATAATTACAGTAAATTTCTTATTTAATTTTATACCAAATAGTTTCAATAGAATATCATTTATAATCAAGCATATTTAAACAAGAGATTAAGTAAATTTACCAATATCAAATCAAAACGAATCGTAATCTCATGAAAAGTGACTGAAAGTGTCCTAACCCTAAAAAATGGCTAGTATGAACACATTTGTTCTTCTTGTTTTGTTAGTAACAGGAATTATTCTTCCCGTTGAGATGCGTACCATACAAGAAGTGGTTGAGCGTTGACAAAAAAAAAAAGAAAAAAAAAAAAAAAGAAAAAAGGGGCCACTTGTGAAAGATCAGAGCTTTATGTCATTTTATGCTTCACCATTTGCTGGCAAAAAGGCCTCCTCCCTTCAGTGGCAGTACCCCCATTATAGACGGCCAGTTGTGGTTGGGATCTGAGCCTAGTGGGCCTCAACTCCGCACAAAAAGTCATGGTGTTGTCGAAGAACAGGTTTGCTGGGAAGTTTAATGGCCAAAGTAGATGCCACGAGTGTGTACTTGGGTGTTATATTTTAAATTTTTTATTTAAAATAATCTTTTAAATATTTTTACATCATTAATAATGTGATGCGATTATATTAACAATAATTTTTTAAAAGTAAAAAAATTTATTTTAATGTATTTTTAAGTAAAAAATACTTTAAACCACCATCACTTTTACAATCTTAAAAACGCTTTAAATTAGGTATTTGGACAGCGCTAGACATTTTGTTTTAGGGGTATATGATAGCATGGTTGTGGTTATTTTTTAAAGTATTTTTTCATGAAAATATACCAAAATATATATATTTTTATTTTTTAAAAAATTATTTTTGATATCAGCATATCAAAATAATCTGAAAACACCAAAAAATATTAATTTAAAACAAATAAAAACATATATTTTTTTCAAAAACGTTTTTAAAATGAAAAAATAAGAGGGTGTTTGGGAGTGTGGTAGCGGTTGCTTTTCAAATAGCTTTTCGTGCCGAAAAGCATGCAAATAATGTTTTTTCATTTTTTAAAAATTATTTTTGATATCAGCACATCAAAACGATCCAAAAAGTACCAACCGCACTCAATTTTAGCAAAAAAAAAAAAAAATTGAAATTTTCCGAAAAGCAGATTCAACCTCAATGCCAAACACCCTCTAAATAGACTTTTGAAGCCTGTTTAGCAAACGCAGTTCAAACCATGTTCTTCTAAATTTTGATTTTTTGCTTAAAATTATATATTTTTTAGATCGTTTTGATGTTCTAATATTAAAAATATTTGTTAAAAATAAAAATATTTTATTTTAATGTATTTTTAAGCAAAAAACACTTTGAACTGTAGTCACTGCCACTTTCTCAAACACATCCTTAGAGAGTGTTTTAATTTTTGTTTAAATATATTATTATTTTTTTATTTTTTTAAATTCATTCTTAAAATCAACACATTAAAATAATTTAAAAAAAATCAAAATTTCAACCCACAAAACAAATATTATAATAATAGTTTTGAAACCCGGCTCGATAGGTCAACCTGAGATCCGGCTGACCTGAGACCTGGTTGACCCAGGACTGTAATCGGGCCGGGTTGAAGAAAAAAAGAAGGAAGGAAAAACTCAGTGCGAATAGGCAAGACCAAGCCGCAAACCCATTGATTTTTTTTTTCTTACTAAATCGAGGTCGTTTTGATTTTTTTAAAAAAATTAACCTGACTGACCCGGTAACCCGGTCAAAACCTAGTGACCCGGGCTTTAGACCAGACTAAGTCTTAAAACTATGACTATAATTAAAGGTCCGATTGAAGCCAAGAGTCGGATGAGATAAAGTTTGTCGAATCAACTCAATTAAAATAATATCATTTTAATTTTTTTTTTTTAAGTCAAAACAACATTGTCTTTGTAAAATAAAAAATAAAAAACTCAAAAGGATTCATTTATGATTTTTAAAACTAGAAGGACTGACTTGTAGAAACAACAGAAAAACGGAGACTCAAAACATGTTTTACCGATTAGGTATCCGACTGCATTTCTAACCCAACCAACAAGTTACGAAGTCTTCTTCCTTACCAGTTGACTCAGACTTCCGAGGTTTTTTTGCCACGATGACTTTGTTGGTAGATAATTTCTATGAAACATTAAATTATATATTCATTAATAAATAAACAACTTAATTGATAAAAAATAAATTAAAATACCAAATTTTAAAAAATAAAAAAATGCTTTGACTGCTTCATATTTATTCAAACCCGAATATAACTCAAGCCCCCGAAATTAAAAAACTCAATGATTCTAGTAACCGCCAAATCCAAAAAAACTCAATAGATAGTAACATAATTGTAAAACCTGAATTGAATTGGTTAAGTAAAGTTTTTATATATATATATGTTCAAAACCTATTTTAATTCAATATATTTTTTTAAATCTTTCTTGTGAAAAAGATGCAGTTTAATTTTAAGTTTTGAAGGTATCCATGTCAACCATCTCAATCACTGAGTGGTATTGCGCGGGGTCAGGTGACAACTATGGGCAACAGGTCACCCCTCTCCCAAAAGAACGTCTAAAAAATCTCTCTCCGTCGCTGTCACATCATCGTTAGCACCAGTAGTCGACAGCAGCAAGTCGTTTTTTGCTCCTTTTCCTCTCATTAGAAACAGCCAGCAGCCCCATCCCCTCCTCCATGAAATAAAAAATCCACTCCTATTTAAACACAGACACACCATTTCTTCTTCATCATACCTTCTTCTTACCCTCAATAAAAACTGAACATCAGATGCATCTCTACAATGCGTGGCTGCCACCGCCAGTGGCGGAGGAGACGAAGAAAGAGAAAGACTCCTTCCGCACAGTGCTCAACTCCGTCAAGAACTCTTACAAACCCGATGATCCTGATTCCGTTTACTCCACTCTCAAATGGATTTCCGTCCTCGAACTGTTAGTCTCCGCCTCTCTCTCTCTCTCTATCAATTTCTTTAATAACGATTGAGTTTTCAGCTTTATTTGATTCTAATTGAGTGTTAATGATTACTTACAGTTTTATTAAGGCGAAGAGCGAATTGTATTTGGAAGATGTAGCTGAACTCGTTCAATTTGGAATTGAGTTGTTCAATATTTCGCAGAATAAGCTTTACGCTCAGGTATTATTATGATTTTCGGGTTTAATGCTGATTAATTAATTAATTAATAATTATAATTAACTTGTTAATTCTTTTTGAGTCTTAATTGTGGAATTTTGGGTTTATTTTTTTTAGGTGAGATGGGGAAATTTGTTAGTGAGAGTGCTAAATAAGTATAGAAAGAAGTTGGCTTTCAAAGTGCAATGGAGGCCTTTGTATGATACTCTTATTCATACTCATTTTACAAGGTAGGGATTTTTTTTTTTGGCTTATTTTTCTGAGTTTTTGTTGATGATTTTAATGTTTATGATTTGTATACTGGTGAGCATTATAGGAACACTGGTCCGGAAGGGTGGAGATTGAGACAAAGGCATTTTCAGACTATTACTTCACTTGTTCGGTCCTGCCGGAGGTTCTTTCCTGCTGGTTCGGCTTTGGAGATTTGGAATGAGTTCTGGTAAGTGTTTAGTTTACCTGTAATTAGGATATTTACTGTGGTTTTACTCAATGGGAAACAGAATTGTATGTTTTTTTCTATTTTTATGTATAGTTATATGTGAAGTTGGTTTTGACTGATACTGCATTCTTACTTGATGTTAAAAAAACCGAGACAAAAAGCCTGAAGAAGCACTGATTAAATTAAATGATGGTGAAATTTATCCTTTGAATAACCTGGTGACGTCATTAACTTTCTATGGTTTCTATATTCGTTGTTGAAATTTTCTTGAAATAAACTTGCAGTTCTCTCTTGGAAAATCCATGGCATAATTCATCCTTTGAAGGATCTGGGTTTTTGAGACTGTTTTTGCCGACAAACTTGGAGAACCAGGACTTCTATACAGAGTATGTAGTGCATAGTTTATGAAATTCTTATTTCTTTATAGTTTTTGGAGCAAGTTTTATAACCTATTGTTGGCATGGCAGAACTTGGGTTAAAAAGAGCTTGAACATGTGGGACTCGGTACCAAATTCCCAATTCTGGAACAGCCAGTGGGCAGCTATCATAGCACGTGTTATAAAAAACTATGACTTTATTGACTGGGAATGCTTCTTACCAATGCTTTTCAGTAGATTCTTGAACATGTTTGAGGTGAGTTTATGAATACTTCAACTTATGTTTTATCATTTTCTAGTTTAGGGGAATAGTAGTGGGTGACTTGTGTGATGTTTAGATTAGAAGCGTGGAAGGTTCATAAGTGGTAGGATTTCATTCTTCTTTGACGACTGGTATTATAACACATAATGATAGTAAGGACTTGTTAAACCATGCAGCTGAATTTTTTTAATACTTCTAAGTACCTATAGAATGGGAAGAGGAACAGGAGGAGGGAACCTCTTACCTTAAATGCATGCTGTGACAAATTGACTAAGAGGCAGTTTGCTAGGATTCCTTGTTGGAAGATTTTTATAGATATTAAAACATCAAGGAGAGGAAAGAAGTAGGAACAGTTGGAATACAAAGGATTTGAAACTCTTACTTTTCAAATTTATTGACACATTAAAAACGCGGGAAGGGAAATTGATAAAATGTCGTGTGCATTTAAATGAGGCTTGGCTCTAAATTCTTAGTCACTCCCTGAAAGAAAAATCCCTGCCTTGTTTTTCTTGGGTTCTCTGTCTATATCAATGTACTTGTTGCCATTCTGATTATCCACTATCATGCTTTAATCTGGCAATCACAGGTTCCTTTGGCAAATGGAAGTGCTTCATATCCATTTTCCGTTGACGTTCCAAGATACACAAGATTCTTGTTCTCCCATAAAACTTCCACCCCAGCAAAGGCCATTGCAAAGTCAATTGTAAGATCAGTAAACATGGCCATGCATTTTGTTGCTCTCATCAATTGATCCTATATGATTGTTTTCCACACTGTCATCCTATGCTGTTTCATTGCGAGTAGGTCTATCTGCTTAAACCTGGTGGTGCAGCACAAGAGCTCTTCGGGAAATTGGGCAACCTCTTAGAACAGTCTGTTCACTAACATATGAATACTTTAATTATTGTCTCCAACCATGTTCATAATTCTCACCATTGGCTCATTGTTGGTTTTTATTGCTGTAGATATTACCATCCATCTAATGGTGGTCGCTGGACTTATTCACTGGAGCGCTTTTTGCTTCATTTGGTAATTATGTTCCAGAAGCGCTTACAGCGTGAGCAATGGTAAGGATATGTATATATGCATCTTTTTACCTTGTATATGTGTTTTGCATTTACTTTAAAAATGTTTTAAGCTGTTACTATACAAATATTGGTGTTACAGGAGCACGGACAACAATAGACAGGCAGAAATGTTTCTTGGAAGATCAGAAAGGACTTATTTTGTCAATGTTCTACTGAAGTTAATTGATCGCGGGCAATACAGCAAAGACGAACATCTTTCCGAGACAGTTGCTGCAGCAACTTCCATTTTGTCATATGTGGAGCCCACTTTGGTTCTTCCATTTTTAGCATCTCGATTCCATTTGGCTTTGGAGACGGTTAGTAGTGTTGCATGTGTTGTTTTATGGATCAAAATGCTGAAATATGGTTTTGAACCTGGCTTCAAGGGATATTTAGTAGTCTCCTCTTCTTCAAATAATGCTTCTGTCATCACATTAACTTGTCTTTTACTTACCTTTGTGTCTAGTCAGATGACTGCCACCCACCAGTTGAAAACTGCAGTGATGTCAGTAGCATTTGCAGGACGTTCTCTGTGTCTCACATCCCTCTCAACTCAAGGGAAACAGGAAGATTGTGGTGGGGGTGATGATGCATATGTCGATCTCTTGACAATTTCACTATCCAATGCTTTACTTGGTATGGATGCTAATGACCCCCCCAAAACATTGGCAACCATGCAGTTAATTGGCTCCATATTTTCCAATGTAAGAGCTGAGGCCTTGATAATTTTCTCAATTCTTTCTTTTATGCCCATAGTTAATTAACATGTTCATTCCCCATTCAATTTATAATTACAGATTGCTACTTTGGATGATAGTACCGATCAGCTATCATTCATGCCAATGATCCAGTTTTCTGAATGGTTGGATGAATTCTTGTGTCGCTTATTTTCATTACTTCAACATCTAGAACCCAGCAGCGTTCTGTAAGTAATAGCATTTAGTATCCCATCTGTTTCTCTTAAATTTTCTGCATTGCTTAATATATTTAGACATGCTGATTTGCCCTTCTAGTCAGAACAATTCATTTTTATTGTTATAGGCATGAAGGCCTACATTCATCGGCAACATCAGGAACTTTTCTTGTCGATGATGGTCCTTTCTACTATTGTATGCTTGAAATCTTGCTCGGAAGACTATCTAAATCGCTATACAATCAGGTTCAGCTGCTGTCTTCATTCACAGTTCATTCACCGTGATCTCTCCTTGGGGAAGAGATTGTTTTTTAAATTATTCATTTCATGGTAACAGGCTTTGAGAAAAATTGCAAAGTTTGTTAGGACAAATATTCTTCCTGGAGCAGTTGCAGAGGTTGGATTGCTTTGTTGTGCTTGTGTTCATTCAAACCCTGAAGAGGCTGTTGCTTCTCTTGTTGATCCAATCTTGTCATCTGTTATATCCTCTTTGAAAGGAACGCCTGCAACGGGCTTTGGAGGGAGAGGGATTCCAGATGCCACAGTTTCAATTAAGGTTTGTTAGATGGTGTAAGTTATTAGATTTTATTTTGCAGAAAGATTCTTGGTGAAAATTGATGGCTTCTTTCCCAGGCCAAACCAACACTCTCTCCAGCTCTTGAAACAGCAATCGATTATCAATTAAAAATATTATCAGTTGCCATAAACTATGGAGGTCCTGCTCTTCTTCGGTGCAAGGATCAATTCAAAGAAGCTATCGTGTCAGCTTTTGAATCTCCCTCTTGGAAGGTTTTAATTCACCCCCAGTAACTTGTTTACTTTATAATTGAAGATCCTATTCAAATGATATTTGTTTGGATAGGATGCTTGTTGGGTGTTTTTCTGAATATTTTAAATGCTTGTCTAATTTTATTATATGCTTTACATATTTTTTTGAAAAACTCTTTCATCATATACTAGGTTAATGGAGCCGGTGATCATCTCCTTCGATCCCTCTTTGGAAGCCTCATTGTTTATTATCCTATGGATCAATACAAGTAAGCTTATATCTTTTCATCTATACATGTTATTGTTAAAAATTCTCTGTTGTTTATCTATTCAACTTCCCTTTGAATAGAAAATTGAAGAATATTGATTTTGTAGGTCCATTTCAAGGCACCCAGAAGCCATGGCATTAGAAGAATGGATCAGCGCAAAAGATTCCAACAGTGATGGACCATCAATGGGGCCCAAGTGGCATGTTCCAAATGATGATGAAGTTCAGTTTGCACATGAACTTTTAAACCTTCATTTTCAATCAGCTTTAGATGACCTTTTGAAAATATGCCAAAATAAAATACATTCCAATACAGGTAATCCTTATTTGTTCTTCTAACATAGTTTTCAGATGTTGTGGTTGAATTTTTATCTTGAGGAGCTTAGAATCCTTCTAGGTCATAAAACTCATAAAAATAATTGTCTTCTAGAAAAGCTTTGAACCTGATGACTTGATATCATTGGATCAAAATATTTTATGAGGGTTCATTCTGCCGAATCTCATATAATCATGTCCTAATATCCACGATTCAAACTGTGTTAGTACTTCAATAATAATTGCAAGTTAATGACTATATGCTGTTTCTCATGTAAAGAAAAATGCCCTGACATTGATGTTGCAACTGATATTTCATTATTTTCTTCTGCTAATTACATGCGACTTGCTAGCAGGAAATGAGAAAGAGCACTTGAAAGTGACTCTTTTGCGTATTGATTCTTCACTGCAAGGTGTTTTATCTTGCTTACCTGATTTCAGCCCATCCTCCAGGAATGGGATTGTGGAAGATGCTAGTCATATTTCTTTCTTGATAGCTGGAGCAACTGGTTCAAGTGTTGGCAGTACTGGACTGCGTGAAAAAGCTGTTGAGATTATACATGCAGCTTGCAAGTAATTTTTAAATTTTAGTTTTTATCTGGATATTGTTTACCCACATTGAGCAAGTCTGAATTGCTAAAACATTGCTATATTTACAATGCTGCAGATACATGTTAGAGGAAAAATCAGATGACAGCATCCTCTTGATACTCACTGTTCGTATCATGGATGCTTTGGGAAACTTTGGTAATGAACTATACATTCAGATGAATAGAATTCCTTTTAACCTCTTGAGATGCTCACAGTAGTTTTTCCACACACATATTTTAGACATCACCCTTTTTTGTGTCCTGATTTGTTTATTTTCATCCCTTAACCTCTGTCAAACAGGAAGTTTGGAGTATGAAGAGTGGTCGAATCACAGGCAGGCTTGGAAGTTGGAATCTGCTGCCATTTTAGAACCTCCAATGAATTTTATCGTGTCTTCTCATTCTCAAGGAAAGAAAAGGTAAGTAGTTTGGACATGAGATTGCCCTTTATTGTTGTTTGAACCTTGCATTGGTGACTGGATTCAAATTTTTAATCTATTGATCTAATTCAGGCCTAGGTGGGCTCTTATTGACAAGGCATACATGCATAGTACTTGGAGGTCATCACAATCATCCTATCATCTGTTTCGTATGAGTGGGAACTTCTCTCCACCAGACCATGCAATTCTTTTGATGGATGATCTGCTAAAACTTTCTTTGCATAGTTACGAAACTGTTCGCTCGTAAGTTCAATCTTCTGCGATCCTTACATGATCAAACTGGTTTTTCCTGTGCATATTCTTGTTTCTCTTGGGTGATAGGGTTGCTAATGATTTTTAAATTAAGGCTTTACCATGCCATAGCTTCTGCTATTTCATAGTTAAAACAAATAACTAGGAAAAACAATGAGTGTCAAAAATATCTGATATACATTGTTGACCTTTTGCCAGGCTTGCTGGAAAATCTCTGCTGAAGATGATTAAGAGATGGCCATCAATGATTTCAAAATGTGTGCTCTCTCTTACTGAACACTTGCGGAATCCCAGCTCACCAGAATATGCAGTGCTGGGTTCTTGTACTGTCCTTTCTACACAAACAGTTCTCAAGCATTTGACAACAGTAATATTCAGAACAAATTGGTTTCAATACATTTCTGGTAGTAAAATTTTCTGATATGCCATCTTTTATTTCAGGATCCAAAAGCATTATCTTCTTTTCTTCTTGGGATTCTTTCAAGGTGATCCTTGATTCCCTTTTTTTTTCCCTTTATATATTGGAGTTTTTTGATAACTGTGAAGCCATACTAACTCTACCCTGCTTTTCCTTTTGTTTTTGCAGCTCGCATCATGAATCACTGAAAGCCCAGAAAGCAATAAATGAGGTCAAATCTCTTATCAGTATTAATTCAAGGGTCGTGTCTCTGAATTTACTTCTGATATTTTTTAGTGCCCCAACAGCTTTTTGTTATGTACAACATCTACTTTCCGGGAGTGTCTAGAAGCATTTTCAGGACATCAGATAATCACATAGATGGACCAAATTTTGCAGATTTGGTTTCCCAGATTGGATCAATGAGTTTTGATTCTTCTGGTTTGCATTGGCGGTAAAATCTCACTCTTTGTTTACTCGATATTTGCAGTAGGTGCTGAGCTGCCTTCAGAATTGCCTTTAAGTTTATTATGAACATTTTTGGCCTGTTGAGGAAGGCCCATGTACTGGCAGACTTAGAAATACTGTCTGGTTGAGTATGTGAAATGCAAATATAATTATTTTTGACTGGAAATGCAGCATCTCTATCTGTTCTAAACTCTTGGCCTCCAAATAGTCATGGATTTTGGTTCATTTCATTTGTTGTTGTTTTTACCTGGCAGGTACAACCTGATGGCTAACAGAGTTCTGCTTTTGTTGGCTATGGCTTCTAGGAGTGTTCCGAACTTCTCTTCAAAAATCCTGAGTGAAACTGCTGGTGAGTACCTTTCCTGTTACTTTGTGATTGACTCCTTGCCCTTTTCATCAGCATTCTTTCCACATTTTAATGAGATTTTCACTCACAATTTCTTTGACATTGTCTTACTGATGGCTTTTCAGGCCACTTTCTTAAAAATTTAAAAAGTCAACTTCCTCAAACAAGGATACTTGCAATCTCAGCTCTAAATACACTATTAAAAGAGTCACCATACAAGCTCTCTGCTGAGAATCAATCTGCAGTACTAGAGGGTTTACAGACAAATGCCAAATCATCTCTTGAAGGGGCATTAAGTGAAATTTTTCAGGAAGAAGGGTTCTTTAACGAGACTTTGAATAGCCTGTCTCATGTTCATGTAATCACTGATATTGATAGCACTTCTTCCAGAGGAAGTCATGGGAATTCTTTTATCCAAAACCTTGCAGACAAATCAATTACCCGTTTTTATTTTGATTTTTCATCTTCATGGCCACGCACTCCTAGTTGGATTTCTCTATTTGGAAGTGATACTTTCTACTCCAACTTTGCACGAATCTTTAAGCGCCTAATACAAGAATGTGGCATGCCTGTCTTACAAGCACTTAAAGGAACACTGGAGGAGTTTGCAAATGCCAAGGAAAGGTCTAAGCAGTGTGTTGCTGCTGAAGCATTTGCTGGGGTGTTGCACTCTGATATCAACGGTCTTTTAGAAGCATGGGACAACTGGATAATAGTTCAGTTGCAGACTGTGATTCTTTCTCAGTCAGTGGAATCTATTCCAGAATGGGCAGCATGTATACGCTATTCAGTTACAGGAAAAGGAAAATACGGTACAAGAGTCCCTGTTCTGAGGAAACAAATTTTGGATTGTTTGATGACACCTTTACCTCCAGCTGTAAATACCACTGTTGTTGCAAAGCGCTACACTTTTCTTTCAGCTGCTCTCATAGAGATATCCCCACAAAAGATGCCCGTGGCTGAGATAGAACTCCATAACATACTTATGAATGAGCTGTTGGATAACATGTGCCACTCATCAGCGCAAGTAAGCATGTCATTTTCATTTATTTTCTTAATTGAAGCTGGCATGTTTTGTCACTTTTACGAATCATGATTATGTTGAACTTCCTTTTCCTTTTCTATTATGTGAATCCTAAAAGGAATGAGAAGAATAACAAACAAACTTAAGTCTTTCTTGGAGAGTGGTCGAATGTAATGATGTATGAAAATAATAACCACAATTATTTTCTGTATCCTTCATTTTCTATAACAAATTGAGTTGTTTTTCTGATCATGTTACTATGCTATATTGTCATGGAACAGGTAAGGGAAGCCATAGGTGTTACCCTGTCTGTGCTGTGCTCTAACATTCGTCTTCACTTGTCATCTGCTCACGATTATTCTTGTGAAGAGGCAAGCGAGATTGACAACCAATTGAAAGAGGAAAAGTGGGTCCTAATTCTGACTCACCGAGCTACTGATGTGGTCACAAATATTCAGAATACTAGTCCAGCAGACAACTTGGAGATTGCTGGGCATACGGCTTTTCAAAATGGGTCTTTGAATGGGGATGCACAAGATGATGTTAAGTGGATGGAAACGGTATAATTTTTCAGAAAAAAATTATATTTGCTTCCACAACTATTAGAGTGACTGATTGATCAATATATTTCTTCTTGTTTGATGCAGCTATTTCATTTTATCATCTCAACGTTGAAGTCTGGCAGATCATCTTATTTACTGGATGTTATTGTGCAATTTCTCTATCCTGTACTTTCTTTGCAGGTATGTATGGTGCATTTTCTTTGTTTGTGATACTTGACTGGTCTTTGCCTGTGATTTCCATCTAATTGCTGCATTGATTGCTCCAAATTTTCTGAACACGCTTGAATGTTTGCCATTATTCCTTTTATGCTTGTTTGGGTTGGCACACATACCTTAGGAAGAAAATAATAAGATTGAAGCTTTTTATTACATAATAAATAAGAGAAATGGGAATGTATAGCTCCTTATTTCAACTGAATAACATTCTTTTTCAGCGTGCACTTTTGGTCTTTATACAAATCTTCCATTTGGTGCTTAGTCATTTTGCTGCACAAGCTGTGGTCATCCCTTCTCTCTTGTTGCCAGCATTTTGTTTCCAGTGATTTGGAATACATACTCGGATGCAAATTTGATGCACAATATTGTGGCTTGTTTAATAATCTGGGGCATTTGATGTAGAAACAGCATACTTGAATTTATTGCCTGAACGTGCCGATAACATTGGGCATCCTGCATCTTTAGCTGACAAAGATATTATTGCCTTTGTGAAGGAAACATCAAATAAAGATTTGTCAACACTGGCCAAGGCATGTTTTGAATTGCTGAAATGGAGAATTTTCTGGGCACCTCATCTCCAGAGGGCTGTTTCAGTGATTCTTTGTTCTGCCAATGATCTGAACTGGCGGACCCGATCAGCTACTTTGACATATCTGCGTACTTTTATGTATAGGTATTGTGCATTTGCTGTATGCCTTATTTCTTACATCGTGGATCCTGTTTTATCATGTTAACATGGTAATTTCAAGTTCTTATTTCCAGTTTTTGTCGCTTATTTATATTTATTGCAGTATATTGAGAAGTCAAACTTGTTCAAAGCAAGCAAGGAATTTCACTTTTAGATTTTCCACACAAGAATATGTATTAATCACTTGTTATATATTGCAATTATATTTTCCATGATCTCATGTTTTAACAAGTTATTTGTTATAGATCGGAATGTGAATATTTTTTTATGCGTTGAATGTAATTAGAGCCATGTTTAGTATTTTGTGGGAATCAGCTTGAGAGTGTGGGTTAAGAAAGTATTTATGATTTGGATTCTTAAATTGTTGGCATGCTCTTTTTATTACAGGCATACTTTCATCCTCTCAAATGTGGAAAAACAACAAATTTGGAAAACTGTTGAAAGTCTCCTGAGAGATAATCAAGTAGAGGCAAGTTCCTGGCTGAATCTTCAATTTGATGAGTTTTGTAGATTTCTAGATGCAAATGTAGATTAGCTGGTGAAGATTAATCCTTTCTTCAATTGATAGTTTAATAATCACTGACCTGACTGATTTTTATTTGTGATAAGATGTCTGAGATTCCTGAAATAAAATAGCAGTTGTGAAATACTAAGTCAGCAGGTGCATTAGGATAGTCCTTTATGTAAAGGTTTCTTTCATCGTGGGAGTTACTGAGGGAGTGAAGTCCTTGGAAAACAGGACAAGTCATTCTATTTTTGCTTTCAACATAAAAAGCTAATTCTTGGTCAGGTAAGGGAGCATGCTGCAACAGTTCTAGCAGGTCTAGTGAAGGGTGGGAATGAAGATCTTGCTAGAGACTTCCGTGAAAGAGCTTACTTGGAGGCAAATACCATCCATAGGAAGAGAAAGCAAAGGTTATATAATGATCTTCTGTTCTATAAGTTAGATTTCTCTTTCACCGAGGATACATTTTTCACGCACACATTGATGCACCTTTTGGAGTCCATGTCAAGCATGCGTGAGGTTGGCCTTTTGCATTGAAATTTCTTTTTATCTAATTGACATCAAACTACCATCTATGTTCCTCACAGTCATCCTAATTATTGTGTGGGATCACCACAGGCATACCATGTTTTCATATCTGTTTTGCTTTTAGTACACAAGCAGCAAGTCCTGGTATGGATGATCTTGTAATTTTGACATAGAGATAGTATACCTGATTGTAGGAATCTGAAAACTGGCCAATCTATAGCATCTGTTCATGGCGCTGTACTTGCTTTGGTGGCTTCTGTGTTGTCAGTTCCATATGATATGCCCAGGTATGTTCATGTTAATATATGAAACCAATTGTATCAAGTGTTTTCAGAATTATCCTATAATGTTATTCGTTTTGTATGAAATGGTGATGATATGCAACTTATGGCAAGTTGCTTCATAACCATGTCAGATCCTCCTTATAGTGGCAAGTGGTCAGGTTATCATATTAGTGTTACCTGACCAGCTAATATGCCTAGTTGAAGTAGTGTTTTGAGTAACAATAATATCAGGCAGCGTTTCTATATTTATCAAGAGCTGAATGAATGAAGGTTGTCATTTCCTTAATGTCTATACTTCAAACTCTGCGGGTATAGTTTTGACTATTTTCTTGATGAGATTAATTATAATCCCGCTGACTATTTTTCCGTTCTTTAAGAACCATAGGAATTGCAATTCTAATCTCAGTCCTCTTGCCTTTGTGAGGTTCGCTAACTGCATAGTCATTTATTCCTTGCTATGGAGGATAATTAGGGAGATTGAATCGTGTTCCAACTCAAAATGCAGGTCATGTCATTAGTGCTTGAGGATAATTAGGGACATTGGCTCTTGGTTTAAGGTGGTGCTAATTAATCAAACTTAAAAGAAGTGTTTTTGGAATTAGCTAAAATAAGCACGGTAGAGTTTTGTCTTCTTTCCTGGGCCATGGGATTTGATGAGAAGCAAGGTCTTGTATGGTTGGTAAGATATCCAAAAATGCATGGCTGCTTAGGAAGATGGTTGAAAGGTCTGTCTTTCTGGTTCTTTTTATCTGTTCTTAATAACACAATCGTGGATTATGTCAATTATGACAGCAGAAATTGGCTGATACACTGGGGTGTAGAGGAGGAGATGTTGAATTGAAGTACCTGCATAGTTATATGGAAGCTTAAAGAAGAAATAGTTGTGCTAGACACACCGTTATCAAATGACATAATCATGGTTGGGATCAATCTAATTTGCTTAAGACCTGCTGAAGCTCTCTTGCTACTTTTTTTTTTCTGACTGTCATAACCGGCTGAGAACAAGGACTTTTTTAGAGCAAGTTAAATGGCTTCCTGCAAACTCTTATATTTACTCTTACACACGCCACACCAGAAAGCCATTTTGTGACTCTTAACTTACAGAATTTTGAAGAGATCTGATTGTTGATTCTTTTTGAAGGAATATATGAATGCATATAAAAATATGATAGCTTTGGCCCTTGTATTTTACCTGATAATTTTCATCTATTCAGTTGGTTGCCTGATCATGTTACTCTACTGGCTTGTTTTGGAGGAGAGCCTTCACCTGTGAAATCTACGGTTACAAAAGCAATCGCTGAGTTCCGACGAACTCATGCGGACACATGGAACGTCCAGAAAGATTCATTTACTGAAGAACAACTCGAGGTAGCCTTATAAATGTTTGTCACATTCCTTAGGTTGGAGGATTTAAATACCTTTGTGATTTGTAAACCTCTACTTATTTGATACTGGCAGGTTCTAGCAGATACGTCCTCGTCGTCATCATATTTTGCTTGATACACACAGCATTTTTAGCAAGAGAAGATACTGTAGGAACTTATTAATGATTAAGAGGGTTTCAACATCAATGATTTGGTAGAACAAGAAGTTATGCGATTATAGGGTATAAGTTGTATAAAAGTTTATTTACTTTTTTCATTATTTGTGATAAGATATCTGTTATTGTCAATAAATGAAGGGTATCATTGCCTATTTTGTGATTTAAATATCCTTAAACTATTGAATTCATTAGATCATCAGATGGTAAATCCCATAGAACGCAGTCTGTATTGAAGAGGGAGGAGCCATTTCTAATCTCTTTCCCACCCTGGGATTCTTCTCCATTCTCATCATCGAGCTTTTCATGCAATCTACCTTGTTGGTCACCTGCTGTGCACGTGCTTCCAGTGCACATACTCTGACTCCATGGCGATAAAGCTACTTCGTTGCCAAAAGAAGATGGACCACATAAAAATGCATTAACTGATGAAGGGAAGTAGGCGCAGGTGCCTGCAAAATTGGCAGAGGTAGCACCAGTGGAATCCCAGGTCTTGTTTGGGGGCAGAATTCCAGGTTCTTGCATGGCCCTCGAGAAACCAAGCTTGATTCTCTCAATAGTATCATCATTTTCATCATGTTTAGTGGCAATATAAGGGGATGAGGTGCTCCCTTGTACTCCATTTGTGTTGCATTGTAGCAGCTGGAAGTCAATCCGCTTTTTAGTGAGCAGGTGGAGCATTTCATCCTTGAAGCAGCCAAGGGCTGCTTCTGCAAGGTTAGCCACCTGCGGTGTTGCTAGTGTGGTGGCAATCTCTGCCATGAGGTGGGAGAAGGGCTTGTGGGTAACTGGGTCTATACCCATGCCAGAAAGCTTCCTTTTCAGCTTGGTGTTCCAGTGATTTTTAACATCATTGTCTGTGCGGCCTGGAAGCTGAGCAGCAATCAATGACCATCTGTGATGCCGTTTCGCAATCAGTCATTGAATAGCAGAACTTGATACCAAAAAAGGTTTATGCAGCATGTATTGAAAGACTGAGCAAATATATATATATATTGATCGGTGTACCGGTTGCCAACAACAGAGTGAAGCTTGACAATGGTATGTTCTTCTGCATCTGAAAACTGGCCGTGCTTCAGATCAGGCCGGAGATAATTAGTCCACCGCAACCTGCAACTCTTCCCACATCTCTGGAGACCTTAATCATACAAGGACATAGAAAAACAATAATAATCCGGTCATAAATTATAGCAGATGAATGATGATGCTATTAAGAACATTAATGTGGAGGGGGGAAAGGACAGAAACCAGCATTCTTGGGGATGAGCCGCCAGTTACGGGTGCCGTGTTGGGCGATGTAAGAAGAGAGTTTGTTATCTTCTTCAGGTGTCCATTGCCCCCTTTTCACGTTGTCCTTCTCACAACACGGAATCCTGCCCATCTCTGTGTGCTTGTCTTTTGTTTACTCTTCTTCTCTCGCACTACCCTCCTTAAGAAATGCTAATACTTTGCTGCTATAATGCTGTCTACTAATGAATGATAAGAAAATTGTCGAGTGCCTCGAATTTTGGGGGAGCAAAATTATAAAGAAAAGAAAACAAGTGCAAGTGAGAAAAGAAATGGTAAGCGGGTCAATT
Organism: Populus alba; assembly: GCF_005239225.2. NCBI lineage: Eukaryota > Viridiplantae > Streptophyta > Magnoliopsida > Malpighiales > Salicaceae > Populus > Populus alba. The sequence continues at coordinate 23,159,646 of NC_133294.1, read as the reverse complement.
CTTATATACAGAAACAAAAGTTAGGTTTGCATATGAAATATTGCATGAGGTTAAATTAAATTGGAAATAATAAAAATGGCATCGAAGGCGCATGATTTTATTAAACTATTCAACGCTATTGAGAGTGTGAGAGGTGGGCTGGTAGCTCACCCACACGACACCCGGTCAACTCTCTCACTTGTTGACTCCCCTTGGAGGTCCTTGCAGATGTTTTGGGTTGGGTGGCTTTCTGCTTTGATCACACAATTTTACCACCGCCTCCATAGTAGGAGTCTCGAATTCCTTGAAAGCAGAACATGTGAAGTTTAAGGTCGTTCCACGTACGTGTGGCTCATCATTTTGACACGCAGCCTCAAGAGAGAATGAATGGTCTTGTTCTGTACAACTTGCAAGAAAGAAGCCATTGATGCAGTAGAGAGAAGACACAACCAACTGCCCTTGTACTCTTTCTAATTACTCCGTACAAAACATCTCGCCTGAAACCTTGTTGACGGGGGGGACTGCCAATTTCAATGCCGCCAGTTAAGTGTTCATGTGAATATCTATTATCTAAATACTATTTATTATTCAACATAAAATAATCATATACATCGAAAAACAAACACAGATTATCGGATCAAGTAAAGCTTTTCCCATCTTACATTTTATATAATATTTATTCGCAGGAACCGTGCTTTAAACAATTCCAGGTTCCATGTAGTTCTCTGATGATGAATCCATGGCTTCTCAACTAAAACTTGGATCAGATGCCTTCACCATAATCAGTAATTCTGCCTCAGGACATCCCTTTTACTCCCTTGGCTCAATCTTGCACTCATCAGCCATTCAACTGATCCAATCAAAGCAAACGCTGTCACCAAAAAGCAGATGACGCTGAAGGCTCGAAGCATGATCCACTTAATTGTCCTTGCCTCAATATTTTTCTGCTTAAAATACATTTCCACAGGAAAGTATACAGCTAAGGGCCAAAAGCCGAATCCTCCTAACAATCCAATAACCTGGTTGAAGTAAGGAAACATCACTGCAATCACGGTTGTTGATACGACGTAGATCGTTCGGAAACACAATCTGAGGAGATTCAACTGGAAACGAACATTTGTAGGTGAGATTCTTATTCAAAAACCTGTTTTCTGGATATTTCTCTGCAATCCAGTTTTCAATGACCGCAAATAATGGCTGACTGTAAACCTGTAAGCACAATCAAATATTGTGAATATTTCAGGGATTGTTACTTCTACGACGCTACTACGAAGGTGCATCAGCTCATCTAGTAATCATGAACATTTTATACACTCATACCTGATAGCCACCAACTAGATGAAGCACAATACAAGCATTGGCGAAGTCAATAAGCCAGTACGGTTCATAAAATCCAAATCCTGTCAAGAGGTTCCCTCGTTATCGGAGGATCGTTGACATTTAAAGATTGTTGGAGAAACTGTTTAGTAAAACCAATTATATATATTTGCAGGATAATAAAAATATATACACAAAAAATATTAACCAAAATACAAGTATGGATATATAAAATCCTTGTTGAATTGTAGAATTTCAGATGAAAACTAAGACAAAAACCATGAATCTAAGAATGATCAGTCAATTTCACATTCATCATAAATGGTTTTAGATAATATATATAAAAACCATGTCAAATTACATGAAAACGCAAATAGATAATGAATCTGGGATTTGAGATTAACATAAATACCTCATGCTGGTAGCAGTAGTAATAGTGTAGGCAATTCCTGTCCCGTAAAAGCCTATTTGGGCGAAGACGCCACATACCAATGCATTCCTTTTTCCTGGAACATGTCAAAGCTAGTTAATATGTCAAAGACATAATTAGTTGGGATATGATCTTTCTCTGAATCTATAGCTTCAACATGATTTTGAATTATTAACTGATATGTCTAAATCAAATCTAATTAAAAAGAAATGAAGTGTGTTTGATAGTGGGATAAAATGTGTTTTCCTCAAATTGTATTGAAGTTGAAAACCATAAAATTAATGCCCTTTTCAATTTAAAATTGTCTTGAAAAACACTTTTAAATACAATGCAAATTATATTATATAAACAACTAAAAAAACTAGGGTTTTTATGGTGCCAAAACACCTCCCCAACTCTTTTGTTTTATTTTATTTTCATCATATATGTTTTTTAAAATTTCAATTGATTTTTTTTTATAGTGTAATGAGATGATATCAAGTTTGAAATTGTGGTAAAAAGACCAAATTAAACGATAGATGATTGAAATATAAAATATAGAGAAACTACATAAATAATACCAGATTCATGATAATTTTTATTTTGTTCATTTCTGGATCAATGGATTAGGAATTGAGAGAGGAGAAAGAAGCTCGTTAGAAGATAGAAAAAAAAGGTGTTGATAGTCACGATTCCAGTAGCCAAAATAACCAAGTTTGATGTCAAAAGATTCCGTACGATGAAATGAGTTTGATGATGAATATTTTTGGCTTTTATCTTATCGAAAAAAGTAAATCAAGGCTTGAAAAGTTTTGCGGTTTTAGGTTTTTTTTTTGTGATTTTAACTGAATTTTTGCTATTTAAAAGTCATAAATGAATTTTTATTAAAGTGACTAGGATGTCTTTTTAGATACTTCTCAGGTGAAAAATGAGTTAAAATTGAGTGTTTTTAATTCAAAAGTTAGAAACCCAACTTTTCAATGGGTTCTAGCCATATGAGTTGCCGTAAATTAAATTGCAGAACAAGTGATGCACCATTTACTTTATTTTTTTTTAAATAGAAAGTAATGGAAAATATATCGCCTACTTCTTTTTGAAACAAATATATAAAGGGATAGCTCAACTGATTAGGTTTTAAATTTACTTTGCAATGATCACAAGTTCAAGTCCTCTCAAGGTTACTAAAAGTTTATATGATCGTTAAGAATCTATAAAACTAGTCAAGATATATAAATTCACTCACACACCCACATTAATAATACACAGACACAAACACATGCACGCGCGTGCCAAAATATGGGGGTCTAGGTTTATAGATACAAGTGCAAATTAATTAGGGAGACCTACTAGACCTAAATGCACCCCTTGCCTCATTATTTTATTTTAAGACCTTTGTAATTAATACCCACATATGTGGTTGTATTTTTTTAATTTACATTAAGTTTTTATTTTAATTAATTTAAATTAGTATCCTTTTTCTCTCTTTGATTTTTTATAAAAAATTTAATGTTTTTAAAAAGTAGCTATTTTTTATTTTGTATTTTTATAACGTTTCAAAGATATTACTGTAATTTATATCTTTATTTTTTTTCCTTTTGTATTTGATATAAATAGATGATATTTGTATGATGTAATTTTTTTTTTAATTTTAACCTCATTTTTTTATTGAATTTTTATGTGATCTAATTTCATGAGATAAATTTTTAAATTGTAGTAGAAAGAAAGAAAATAAAAGAAAGCGAACCACAATATAAAACATGGAAAAAAGGCATGACCAATTTGGTCCAAATGTTTAATTCATTTATTTTTCAGTCTCAATTATATTTGAGAGAGAAGAGATGAACTCACCTGACAAGAGGGCGAAATAGGTTGAGAATGAGAAAAGAAAGAAGGAAGGAGACACGAGTACTAGGAGGATATTCTTGTACCTAGAGTCTCACGAACAGCTTCAAGCTAAGACCGATTTCTTCTGGGACCAAATTCAGGATCGGGAGACCGATAGCAATCGCAGAGAGGAGGGTGACTGAAGCAAAACACAACATGGTTACAGGACCTGCAATCCACCCTAACTCAGCCATGCTCCATGCCAGTGATAGCACCCCCGACCCTATCACTCCCGTTATTATGTGTGCCACTGCCGTCCATGCGGTCCCTTCATCACAATTCATTTCACAATCACTTGATTTCGAGTCAAGGAAAGATCTGATGAGGATCATCATCAAGAAAATAGAAGACAAACCAGTTCTCTTGATTCCAGGCTGAGGAGCCTGCAAGAATGGTATTGATGCCTCTTCTTCTGCTTCTACTCCCATATGATCTTTCATGCAAATTCAATTTCTTTCTTTTATGAGAAACACAACGTTGTTTTTATATATATAGGCAGCTAAGGATTCTTCTTACAATTTCAATCTCAATTCTGGTTTCTGATGTTTTTTTTTTTTTAAAAAAAAAAAAGAAAAGGAAAAGGAAAAGTTAAGGCAAGGTGCTTGCATTATTTAAAGAAGAAATAGTATCGTATCATATCATTAGCAGTGGCAAGCGACAACGACTTCTAATTTCTTAGTTGTTTAGTCCCCTCGTTGCAAATGCATGCCAGTGCCACGGAGACAACGGGGTACTTGTGCTTTAGCTCTGTCAATCCTCCATGCCGTCACTCCTTCAAATCCTAGTCAAGTGGGAGATTGCTTTTTTTAAGAAAAATCCTGATGAAGACAGCTCACTTTGGAGGCTACCTGAATCCTGCCTCAGCTAACAATACAGGGCTGGCTACCTGGATATGTAGATCGAAATTTTCGAAAAACAAACAATTTTTCACACGGTATCATATTAAGTAAAGCTTTTCCCATCTTACATTTTATATAATATTAATTCACAGGAACCGTGCTTCAAACAATTCCAGGTTCCATCTGGTTCTGATGATGAATCCATGGCTTCTCAACTAAAAACTTGGAGATGCCCTCACCATAATCAGTAATTCTGCCTCAGGACATCCCCTTGCAATCAATATCGAAAAGAGAATTCCAGATTGAAGATCTCCATACGACTGATTATCGAGAATTGGAAGATGAAAGACATTCTCTTCGCTTCTTTCTTCACTCTCTTAGCTCAATCTTGCACTCATCAGCCCTTCAGCTGATCCAATCAAAGCAAACGCTGTCACCAAAAAGCAGATGACGCTGAAGGCTCGAAGCATGATCCACTTAATTGTCCATGCCTCAATATTTTTCTGCTTAAAATACATTTCCACAGGAAAATATACCGTCAAGGGCCAAAAGCCGAATCCTCCTACCAATCCAATAGCCTGGTTGAAGTAAGGAAACATCACTGCAATCGCGGTTGTTGATACGACATAGATCGATCGGAAACACAATCTGAGGAGATTCAATTGGAAACCTGGCAACCATGGGAATTTGTAGGTGAGATTCTTATTCAAAAACCTGTTGTCTGGATATTTCACTGCAATCCAGTTTTCAATGACTGCAAATAATGGCTGACTGTAAACCTGTCAGCAAAATCAAACATTGTGATATTTCAGGGATTGTTACTTCTTCGACCTAAGAAGGTGCATCTGCTTATCTTGTTATCATGAACATTGTGTACAGACACATACCTGATAGCCACCAACTAGATGAAGCACAATACAAGCATTGGCGAAGTCAACAAGCCAGTACGGTTCATAAAATCCAAATCCTGTCAAGAGGTTCCCTGGTGTTTTTTCTCCAAAAGCTGCATAACCAAAGCCTCCGCAGCAGAGGTAGAAAAATGTGGTGACGACAACTGCTATTGTTGATGCCTTCTTCATGCTCTTGCTTTCTGATGGAGGTGATTTTAAAGTATCCTTTACGATTTCCAAGTTTCAACACATACAATTAGTCCATTAAAAGAACTACACTGGTGTTTGATCATTTCAGCTTAAAAACTTGCCCATCCAGAATCACAATTCATACCTGTATTTCTAGTACAATTAGGGAATATGGATATGCAAATGCAATATCTCCAAGTGCTTGAGATACATTCCATACTTTATCAGCTGCCCTATAAGCTGAGACTCCTGCGATCCCACCCTTAACAAATCCATTTGCTGAAATTTTAGAGACAACAGAAACTATTCAGAATAGATGGAGCTAAAAGTTTACAGGAACAATGACCCCGGCACAAGATTTGGAGGGCCAATAATAGCTGGTACTGTACCGCACCTATCACCTGTGCAAACCCAAGTGCAAATCCTATAGAGGCATAGCTGACTGACATGATTGCAGCGACAATTGATAGCCATTGTAGGTTATGGAAATCTGGTATTTGGGACAGTACAACTTGAACCACTCCAAATAGTAGCATATATAAAGAGCCTCCATATTCACAAGTAGCCTCGTGCCCTTCTTTGTGATAACAGTTTGATTTCTGAATTGCCCTTCATCAGAAAAAATAGTAATTGTTTTGTAAAGAACCACAAGGGCAATGCTCGTCATTAGAAGATCATTTACATTCGAAGATTCCATGGAAATGCAAACTTAGATGATGAATCTGGGACTTGAGAGTAGCTTAAATTACAACAGATGTACCTCATGCTGCTAGCAGTAGTAATAGTGTAGACAATTCCTGTTCCATATAAGCCTGTTTGTGCGAAGACGCCACATATCAATGCGTTCCTTTTTCCTGAGTCCATGCAATCACCAACTATTAGAAGCTAGTTAATATGTTCATAGCATAATTAAATTAAATCTTTCTCTAAATCGATAGCTTCAACATGATTTGAATTATTAGCAGTAATAGTAGCCACCATAAGAGCTTGTTTGGAAACGTGGCTACCAGTGCGTTTTAAAAAAAAATTGATTTTTTTTAAAATTTTTATGTTTATGGATAGTTTTGATATGCTATATCAAAAATAAATTTTAAAAAGTAAAAAAAAATATTTTAATACATTTTCGATCAAAAAACACTTTAAAAAACAACCAATACCACAATATCGAACAAGCTCTAACTCAAATCCAACAATTAAGTCATGCACTATGATAATATTTCTACCAAATAAATACACAAACATAACATTAACTTAACTCAAAGGGGCAAAAATTTGCATAGTTATAATCATCATAATGCATGTCAACATTTTTTCAATTCTCTCTTGCATTGTTATGGTCCAAATCAATTCTCAATATCAAAGAGCCCTCCTTCTCTTCTAATTCTAAAAAGTTATTGAAAAATACAAGCAAAAAAAAAAAAAAACAAACAAACAAACAATAATAGTGACATTTGCAAAGCCTTATAAATTTTAGCTATAATAAATCTTAATATATAAAAGAACTCCAAGCTATAATTTCTATTTGTTTAGTTTACTCTTCCATTTACTTACATTAATTACCATATTGAACGAATGAATTATTCAATCCATATAGGATTGTTTTTCCTTTTTTCATCTATAAATAATTTATAAGTTGACTTTGCAATAACACAATTATTAGCTTCACGTTAAGAGGAATCTGCCACAGTTAATCTATATAAAAAAATAAAAAGAAAAGGAAGAGACCAGCTAACATTTTTCTGGTTTAGCGGGGATCGTCAGCCTGCAAAAGCCTCGTTCTTTGTGCTTGGAGCAACCTAGCTACGCACGACATGTATATATTTATGCTATACTAAGTCAACTGTTGTTTCTTTTCATTTTGATATTCTTTGGAAAGAATCCAATGAATGTGGCCCTTCGTCACCCTAATAATTAAGTTGTTTCAATTTCTAACTCTATAGTAGTCGTCGTCGTCCCGGAAAGGGGAGAAATAAAGCTGAGGCTTGGCATGCAGGAGTCGGCCTTGGCCTGAGACCCTCAGCAATTCCGTTTGGTGGCTGCACAAATGACAAATCTTGCTGTCTCCCATCTATTTTTATTCAATTCTCTCTTGACTTGTTTGCTTCAACATGTATGAAGGGCAAGCATGACGCCCTAATTTTCAAGCAGAAATCTCAAAATCCAAATTCATTTCATGTACAAACAAGCAAGCACTCTAATTGAAACTTGCTAATGGGCATGGATATATACATAGGGGGATTCAATTGAAAAGGAAATTAGAATATTGTTGTATCTCATCTTACCTAAAGTCTCATGAACAGCTTCAAGGTAAGATCGATTTCTTTTGGGACCAAATTCAGGATCAGGAGATCGATAGCAATCGCAGAGAAGGAAAGTAGAAACAAGGGTGACTAAAGCAAAACAAAACATGGTTACAGGACCTGCAATCCACCCTAACTGAGCCATGCTCCATGCTAGTGATAGCACCCCTGACCCTATCACTCCCGTTATTATGTGTGCCACTGCTGTCCATGCGGTCCCTTCATCATAATTCATTTCACAATCACTTGATTTGAAGTTTTTTTTTTATATATATATATATATAATTAGAATGCATCAAAACTACAAAATACTTTGTTTTGAAAGTGGAATGATGTAGAGAGAAGAATCTTTGTAAGAATCTTTACTTTAATTGAAGAAGAAGAAGAAGAAGAAGAAGTTAAAAGACAAACCAGTTCTCTTGATTCCAGGCCGAGGAGCATGCAAGAATGATGATGCCTCTTCTTCTACTCCCATATGGCCTTTCAAGCAAACTCCCTTTCTTTTGAGAGAAACGCAATGTTGTTTTTATATGTTATATGCCAAATAATTTTCTTACAACTTCAATCTCAAGCCTGGTTTCTGATCTTTTGTCTTACAAACAAAAAGAGGGAAGTTTAGGCGAGGTGCTTGCATTATTGAAGAAGAAACAGTATTGTATCATCATTGGCTGTGACAAGCGAAAACGACTTGTAACTACTACTTATAGTACAGATTGTGTAGGTAAATGTTTGTAGTTGTTGATTGAAAAAGTTATTTTATAAAAAATGATTTTAATTGAAATTGATTTTAAAAAAAATATGTTTGGTTAAAATTATAATTGAATAAAAATTACTTTACAAAATAACTAAAAAAAATATATTAATATTAATAATTTTTAATTATAATATTGTAGATTTAACTACTACATATCATAAAAACAAACAATACTTGATATGCAATATTTTTTATTGCTTCATTATATTATTTGCAATTTCATCAAATATAAAATTCATACAATTAGGTCTCGAGGTACCATGGTTTTCTTGAGCGTGCAATAACATCAGGTAAAATTTTACTAGGAATAAAATTAAAATTGCGATTAAATTCTACAAATGTTATGTCATCATGTAATATTCTTGTAATGTAATTATTAGTGCCATTAATGCCATTATAATTGTCAACTTGCGTTTTGTATGGATAAACATGCATGTTTTGTAAATTATTCTATTTTGGTTTTCATTCTCTAAAAAAACATTTTATTATATTATGTAGCAATGAGTATACATGATTAAAAACTTGCTGATTTTTTAGTTGTTCAGAATGACTAAAATTACATAAGAAAGAAGATAAAAAAAATAATGATAAATAAGCTAAGTGAAAAAAAAAAAAAAAATATATATATATATATATATATAACTCAAAAAATCACAGATTTATTTAAAAAATTCAATTATACCGTTTTTATATTTGTATAATAGTAATAATAATTAATGTATACATGATGATGCTACAGGAGAGTGAAAATAATTAATTCAAAATGATTGTTTGCCTTGGTCACAGGCTCCAATACTTCCACCCACGTTATTTTAAGCAGCAGGAAAAGCTCAATTTTCCAACTTTTATTCAACCACATGTGCAGCCACGATTATTAATGGGCCCATCATAATAAAAGTTGACTGTATCATAACCAAACATATAAAAACTGTAGCTGACTTTAACCTCAGACGCAACCGTACTAACCTCATTGCAAATGCCAGTGCCACGAACAGGGCAAAGAGCTGGGGTACTTGTACTTTTGATCTTTCTTCAAAGTAGTCCCTCATAAAGAGATCTTCTCTTTTGTTCCCATTATTTATGGATAGTAACTAAATGCTTCCTAGAAGCATTAAAACAACAATTCATTCATTAGAAGCATGTAAGTTGTTTGAAAATGATTTAACTAACCTCCAAGGTAAAAAAACCTTAATGTTGATCACCGAAGGTATTTAGATATTTTAATTTTTTTAAATAGAGTGAAAATATATCTTTACTAATGGAATTAAGAAAAAATAAATCATGTATCCAAGGATTTTTTGATATTTTTACACAAGGCTTTTGTTAATTACAAAACCATGGAAGGTAATTTGGTCTTTTTAGGTTGATTAATTAATATTCAAATTTAAAAAGTTACTGACTTATATATGCATGCACAAAGCTAGTAAGAAATGCTTGTGTTATTTAGACAACATGTATTGCATTATTTTTCATGTTGTTGGAAGGGTTGTTGTGTCATCTTTCTCCTAGTATGTCACATGTTGGCAATGGTTAGTTTGTTGTTGATAAAATTTCTCTCTCTTCTTCCTCTAAAAATTACAAGTTGATCTCCTTTGTTTTTCTAGCATTTCAACTGCCAATACTTATTCTTTTATATATTCATTAAAAAAATGTGATTACTTTAGCGTAAGATGGAGATAGTAAAAGATGGATACTATCTAATTATATCAGTACAATACCATAATCTTATGTCTCACGTACGCAAAGTTGTATCAGCTTGAAGACAGGATCGATTTCTTGTAGGGCCAAATTCAGAAAATACAAGGGCGATTGAAGCAAAAACACAACAAAATGGCTAATTAAGGGACCCTACCACTCCTGTTACCATGTGTGCTGCTGCCGGCCATTCGGTCCCTTCAAGATTTATCAATTATTTCAAGTTAGGTGAAGGACAGACACATTTATTTATTTAAGAACTAAGAGATAGCTTCCATCAATCTCTTAATTCCTTTCCCACCATTTGAAGGGAGCTTGAACATGAGATCTCGAGTTCTTACTTCCTAGTAAAAATCTCAGATTGATTTTAACCATTATTATTAAATTAATCTTGCCGCCATGGTAGATAGAATTTGATTGAGAAATGAAGAAAGCAAAAGAAAGAAGGGAGACATAAGTGGAAAAAATGCAGCATAGAGTCATGGTGTTTGTGACATGAAGATCTATAAACGAAATCATAGTAATGATTCAGTATATTAAAAGGAAGATCAAAATCTGGAAAGAAAAAATAAATAAATAAAAGGATCATAATTGGTTAATAAAGGGTGATGTGCAGAACTCACAAATTAAGCTCATTAGTCAACTCTAACAAAATTAAGAAAAATAAGAGAGGATTTCATTTCTTTTGTTACAAAGGAAAATTTTGAAAAATATATACTTTTTAGTGCTTATGAATTTGATGAACTAAAAAAGTAGTATGAAGCAGGATTTAGCATAAACAACATAGGTATTGTTATCAAAGCATTTTATGCTAAAATCTATTTACTCCAAAAAAAAAAAACATTAAATAAAGAGCTAAGAGAAGCATTATCCATCATAAAAGCTTAATAAAATCAAAACTCATGAAAAGAGGTCTTGTCAAGATATCTAAACTCATTTTTTTAAGCTTAGGTACATGCTAGACCCAAACATATTTGGGTTAAAAAATATACCATACTCAATTCTTTTGGGTTCAGCTACGTGTCAAACCTAAGCATAAATAGGTCTGATATCATTTCTTTTGGGCTCAGCTACGTGTCAGGTCCAAGTGCACATGAGTTTAACAAAATGTCAACCCAACTCTTATGAGCTTGGCTACATATTAGGCTCAAGTGCATGTGGGTCTAACAAGATATCAGACCTAACTCTCTTGAGTTTAGTTAGAAGCTCAGATCAAGTGCCTTTAGGCTTAAAAGGATGCTAAACTCAATATCCTTGCATCTAAGATCGCTCTAGATCCAAACATACAAAATAAAAATCTAGGGTTACCATCTTCTTTTATCCTAGCTATGTAAAAAGTCTTCAAAGAGATGGATATATGTCTTATCAATATTAATATTGATTATAAAGATTGATTTCCCATTGAACATTAATATTATGTACGAGATTGTCATAGGACTGCCTTTTATAGACACGTGTATTCCTATCAACATTAATATCGTGTAAGAAGACACTTAATGGACTTCCCTCCCTCTTTAGATGTGAAAAAAGGAAAAGATTGTCAACCTCTTGAACAAAAAAAAAAAAAAAAAATTCAAGGTAAAAAAGATTATAAATACTCTTTTGAACAATCCAAGTAAAGGGTTTAAAATCTTTATCTCTTATCATATATACTCAACATTTATCATATACGAACTAAAGAACAAATATGCTTGTTATTAGAATTTAATGCTTATTTATTACAATTCATGAAAGTCACGAAACTTGCTAAAATAAGAAAGGATTGTTTTGTAGGAATCTAGACCTTCGCCTCATCTAGGCCATTACATTTTGAAAATAAAAAATTAACACGATAAACATTTGATTATCCCTTATCTAAACACTTAGAAACCAGTTTCTAGCTAGCAAACTGGATTATGGAGCATGAGCATCATTTGGTATGAAAATATTATTCATATAAAGTTAATGGAGAACAATATCTTTGCTCCTCTTCACTCTATCCAAGTTAAGAAACTGAAAAAAAAAAATGATAAAGTTAAAGATAAAGGGAAAAAAAAAAAATCGGTGAGGATATAAAACCTTTTCGTTAAAAAAGATTTTTCTCTGTAGCCCCCTCTTAAAAAAGAAAAAGAAGGAGAAGAAGATTCATTGAGGGAATTAGAAAACATGAAAATGTAAATGGGTTAGTATTGGAGGACCCTCCCAAGTTTGGTACATGGGTATTCTAAGTTTATGAAGGCTAGCAGATATCTATCTCCTGGCTAGATGAAGAAGAGAAGACGATGCTAAGTAAAAGAACATTGGAGGTCGCGAGCGTCATAGGTATGCAGCCAGACATTTGATACTGGATGTGGCGGCCCAGCAGCATATATAAACGATGACATGAAGATGTTCAGAGAAATCATTAGGGCATTCACATACTATCAACAAGTCCATTCCTGTAATTGGTATATAAAAAACCCATGTTTGGAGAAAAGGAAAAAGGTATTCTACAATTTAGCACTAATCAATCCTTCGATTGATCCAATCAAAGCAAATGCAGTAACCAAAAGGCAGAAAATGGTATAGGCTCGAAGCATGATCCATTTAGTTGTCCATGCTTCAATTTTTCTCTGCTTAAAGTACATCTCCACGGGAAAATATATAGTTAAGGGCCAAAAATTCAAGCCTCCCATCACTCCAATAACTTGGTTGAAGTAAGGGAAGATCACTGCAATGGTGGTTGTTGATATGACATAGGTTGTTCGGAGACAAAGCCTCGGGAGGTTGATTTGGAAAGTTGGAAACCATGGAAGTTTGGAGTTGGGATTTATGTGTGTAAACTGGATGTTTGGCCACTTCTCCGCAATCGACTTCTCAATGTTGGCAAAAAATGTTTGACTGAAAACCTGTCAACATCTGCAACAATGAAGCTGGCGCCTTTCATGTTGTCTCGAAGAGACTTGTAAGCAAATGAAAAATATACTCTAGGAGTACCTGATAGCTTCCAACTAGATGAATCACGATACAAGCATTAGCAATGTTGATAAGCCAATAGTACCGTCCAGAAAATAATCCAAATCCAGCCAGGAGGTTGCCCGGAGTATCTTCTCCAAAGGCTGCGTAACCAAAGCCTCCACAGCAGAGGTAGAAAAATGTTGTACCGATCATTGCTATCATCGAGGCCTTCTTCATTGTCTTGTTCTCTGATGGGGGTGATCTTAAAGTGTCCTTCATATTTCATGAAGTTCCATCATCTATATAATTGTCTTACAGGATCGCAAAATTGTATAATTTTGTGTTTTAGAACAAAGCTTGCCTATTCAGAATCGGGATTCAAACCTGGATTTTGATAAGGATAAGGGAACATGGATATGAAAATGCGATATCGCCAAGAGCTTGAGATATCACAGCTACACTGTGAGTTGAGGATCCAGTGATGCTACCCTTGACATATCCATTTCCTGTAAATTGAGAGAGTAGTAAATATTATGTGATATAATTAAATATGGAAATTAAACCGATAAAAAGACAGCTGATTTGTAGCTGATTCACCATCCTACCTATTACTTGGGCAAAACCAAGTGCAAATCCAATAAAAGAATAGGTGAATGACATGACTGCAGCAACAACTGATAGAAATTTTATGCTGTTGAAATCTGGTATTTGGGACAACAGAACCTGAGCAGCTCCAAATAGCAGCATATATGAAGTGTCACCATTTTCACAAGCAGCTCCATGTCCTTGTTTGCGGTAACAGTTTGATGTCTGAATCTCCCTTTCATCAGAAAATGTAATAGCACTAGTCTTAGCTACATACAAGAAAATATCATAAAATAAACAGAGCAGAATCACGGAGTGGTCTGTTTCTTCTTCAGTAAAGTAGTCAAGGACAACGCTCATTTTTCACAGATGAAAATGAAAAGGAAATAGAAGCACTGAAATTGAATATGGGATTTGAGAGGAGCTTGACAACGAACCTCATGCTGATAGCAGCAGTAACAGTATATGCAATTCCTATCCCACATAAGCCTACTTGTTGAAGAAAGCCACAAATCAAAGCATTCTTTTCTCCTAATATTACATGAACAGCTTCACGGTAGGACCGGTTTCTTGAGGGGCCAAATTCAGGATCCGGGGATCGATAGCTATCGCAGAGAAGAAAAGTGGAAAGAAGAGTGACTGCGGCAAAAAACAACATGGCCAAGGGACCTGCAATCCATCCTAACTGAGCCATGCTCCATGCTAGCGATAGCACCCCTGACCCTACCACTCCTGTTATTATGTGTGCCACAGCAGTCCACGCAGTCCCTTCAAGATTTACAAGAAGATGAATACATATATGTGCATTATTTACACGTAAGATGATTCTGAGAAGCCAACTGAGTGAACTAGAATTGGAAGGAGGAAGAAAGAAAGAAGACAAACCAGTTCTCTTGATTGAAAATGAATTGCATAGTATTGTTGACTTGGATGGGATTTGATCAGAATTCAACAATAACGGTGTCTGTTGATGATCTTCTGGTTCTTCTCCCATGGCCATGGCCTTTCAAGTATATTCCTACTGGCTAGAGCTAGCTAAAAACATTGCAAGAGTTCGTTTCATAAGCCTGGTTTCTTGGAGTTTAGTGTTAGAAAATTCATATTTGCCCTCCAGTAGTATTTTGTTTTATCTTATCCTTTTGTTCTATCTTATCTTCACCTATCCGAATGTATCAACAATATCCTCGTATGATGAACCAAACAACATATCTACAATGATAATTTATTTAAATCATTCCTTTTTATATATATAAATCTTTGATATAAGCATAAAATAATTGTGGGAAATTACAACAATTTTCTTGGACTTTCATAAAATTATACTCATCATTCAAAAAAGTTTGAATATTTTTTAGATACCCCATTTGAATTTAAAAAAAAAATACTATAAAAACTTTTGGATATACCAAAATGACCTTAATTAATTTTTTTTTTTTTAAAAAAAAGAAAAGATAAGTTAAGACCTAAACACATACCCTGGAGACTGATTAAAAAAAAAAATTGACTAAAATTAAATGGTGAAATTAATATCCTTCATCTACCCAAAAAACAATCATGATAATCTTACGAACCATATTCCTGATTAATTATGAAAATAATAGGCAAAAAATTATTAATCTTCCACTAATTTGATGACATAGATTTAAATTATTTTTTAAAAGTACCAATCAAATCCACTTAAATTTAGGAAACCTGAAGAGGGGACTAACTCATTGAGTTTAATAACGAAGTTTTGCAGCAAAAATCATGAATATAGGGATGGTGATACACTACCGGATTTAATAATTTTATTAATAAAAAAATTTATTAGTATTCTATCTATAATTATTTTATTGAATGAAATTAAGACAAAACTGTTTATTGGAGAAACGCTTATTAGTAAATTATAGTTTGTTAATAAGTCTATTGTTAATAAATTTATTTACGACTTTATAGACGAGTCATGCACGTACAAAAAAAATTATTAATTTTTTGATAGTGATAAAAGATTTTGAAAATGATAAAAAAAAAAAAAAGCTAAAAAATTCTTGACAGGCATGATTTGGGAAAAAAAATAAAAAAAATATGTTGAAGAAGATGCTAAGATTTATGGAAGGGACTCACAAAACGATTCACTCCTTTGAAGATTATATAAGTTTACAATTCTAATATAAATTTTATTTAACAATTTAGATTTTAGATTGAAATGTACATGACTATACATACTCTTGCATGATAGCACTTCATTGCTGCATCAAGGATATATTCTTGAAAATGACAGCAGGAAAATGGATTTGAAGTTTAATATTAATTGGATACAAATTATTTCCTTTTTTATATTTTTTTCATTTTTCTTTTCTTTTTTGGAAAATAAAGTGAAAGCCCGAATCATAGAACAATCTCCAAAAGGACCCAATTAAGTAGTAATAATAATAATAATAATAATAAGCCTTTCAACCAAATTTGGCACTTATAATTCCTTCAATTGACCCAATTAAGCCTACAATTGATACAAGCAAGCAAGCCAAACTAAATGTTCTAAGAACGATCCATTTTCTTGTCCATGCCTCTATTTTATTCTGCACAAAATACATCTCTACTGGGAAATATATGGCCAAGGGCCAAAAATTCAAGGCCCCCAATAGTCCCAAAACTTGGTTGAAGTAAGGGAAGACAGCGGCAACTGCTGTAGTTGACACAACATATGCAGTTCGAAAACATATTCTGAAGAGATTGATGTGAAAAGAAGGCAGCAATGGGAGTTTGAAGTTGTAGAATTTGTTCACAAATCCATTACTTGGAAACTTCTCCGAGAACCAGCGTTCTGAGAACTCGAATACTGGCTGGCTGAAGAGCTGACAGAAACAAGAAATATGGAGCATAGTTACTCAAAATTCAATGGAAACACCAAGCATGTTAGCATTTAGCTTGTAGCAATTTGATATAAAGAGGAAGTACCTGATATCCCCCCACCAAATGTAGAACAACGCAAGCATTCGCAAAGTCGATGAGCCAGTAAGGCTCATAAAATCCAAATCCTGTCAAAAGATTTCCAGGGGTGTTGTTGCCAAAAGCTGCATATCCGAAGCATCCACAGCAGAGGTAAAAGAATGTTGTCAAGATCATTGCAATCATCGATGCCTTCTTCATGGTCTTGTTCTCAGGTGGAGGTGACTTCAGAGTATCCTTCATTCAACAATATCCTCACTTCATTTTACTTCTGATTTGCTAGTGACATAACTTGTTGGATAATGAATTCTAGATAAATAGATGGCAGACCTGAATTTCCAGAAGAACAAGTGCATATGGATAGGAATAAGCAATGTCCCCAAGAGCTTGGAAGGCTAGCCATAGTTTTTTAGCTCTAGTAGAAGCTGGGGCACCTGCAATGCTACCCTTGATCATCCCATTTTCTGGAATTAGAAAGAAGAAAAAATTAAGGCAACTCTACAAAAGAATGTGAAACATGATAGTTTTTCCTGCTACATATTCGTTGCAAAAATACAGGTGAATATGATAAAATTTTATCTGATACTGCATAGTCTGCATCTTCAGATTGATACAGCAAGAACAAGCACCCACCTATTACTTCAGCAAAGCCAAGTCCAAACCCTGTAAAAGAGTAGGCAAAGGACATGACTGCAGCAATGACTGAAAGCCATTTTATGCTATGGAAATCAGGTATCTGTGATGCTACAATCTGAACAGCTCCAAACATCAGCATATTGGGAGTGTCCTTGTGTTTACATGGTGCAGCATGACCCTTTTCATGATAGCAGTTTGACCGTCGAATTGCGCTGCAATGATATGAATCATGGAATCAACTAATAATCAGAAGACAAAGAAGGAAAAGCAGATGCAGAGTTTACATAAACAGTGGCTCAAATTTCCCTATAAACGAAACACAGCAAGCTGACAATGATGGTGCTTGATATATGGACTAAAACAACGAGGCATAAATCACGAATTCACCATGGAAGTACCTCATACAAGTTGAAGTGGTAATAACATAAGCAATGCCAATCCCATACATGTACAGATATTGAAACATACCACAAAGGCATGTCTGAGTTTTGCCTGAAACATCACCACACAACATTAGGAGGCTTATAGAAAGTAGATTATCTGAACATTTATAGAAATGAACAGATAGGGAATATCAGAAGCTTTCGGTTTGTAAGAAGAGGGTGTTCTGCTACCAAGATTCACTCTAACAGCATCCATGTAAGAGTAGTTTCGTGTTCCGGTTACAGGGTCGGGACATCTGTAGCAACCAGAAAGGAGCACCACAGAGACATAGGTGACAATAGCGAAACAAAGCATGGCAATTGGACCTGCGATCCATCCTAGCTGTGCTACACTCCAAGCCAAAGATAGAACACCAGAGCCGATAACAGCAGTAATTATATGAGCTATGCAACTCCATAAGGTTCCTGGTTCAGTTTCTCACAGGGGTAAATTCAAGATAACACAAAATATATAAAATAGAATTGAAAGTTGAAAGTGTCATCACCAGTTCTTCTTGGACGCCCATCATCATCAAGCAACGAACCATTCTCTTGCTCATGTTTGACTGCCATGTCGATCAAATTCAGGGGAGGCAATGAAATTTGCTACAAATTTCCTACCTGTAAACCCAAAATAACAAAATATAAGGACCAAGTTCAACCAGATCTGAGTACATCACTAAACCCTACACATAACAATGATGTAAAACACTATACCTCATGAAACACTACGCCTTGCACACATCATGAAAGTTGATGTGGTCTTTTCTCTTGGTCAGCAGTTTAGTTAATGACAACTTCACTGAAGACATGCTTATGTAGGATCTTTGAATATTCTTTACTGAAGATATGCTTCTGTAGGATCTTTGAATATTCATGATCTTTGAATTCATGAACTTTCGTATCAGCTATACTACGGAAACCACAGAATTGGAAACTATTGCTATACCATGGAACCCACGGAATTGGAAAATATTGCCATGGTGATTATAAGGCCTTGTTTGTTTCCTAGAACACTTTCCCATGTCATGTACGGTGAAGAAAGTAGTTTACTCATTTGTGATAAACTTGGAAAAAAAAAAATCTAAAATAATAATAGTTTATTTTACATGGTATAAAATACTGAAAATTAAAAATATTTTTTAACAAACAAAGAAAACACATAACTCGAATCTGTTTGTGATTGGAGGTTGACCAAGAAGTTCTACCATGCAAAATATCTTAACACAAGTTGATTAAAGAATGGGATATACATCCAAAGGAAAACACTGTTCCTCCACTGAGAAACCATGGGTTGTAACAATGTTTTTCCCACCCTTTGTTTTAACAATAATTGCAAATAAAAACAAAGAACACAGGATTGCAGAAAGATTGTGGGAGGAAGTACTATTCAAAGTTGATTTTAACAGTGTTTTCACTATCTTTTATAATCAAAGCCTTCATTCCTACATCCCACGAAATATGGAAGGAAGGAGGAGAAAACAGAGGGATTTAGGGAAAAGGAGATCCAGGAAACATGGAGGGAAAGAGGGGAAGACTGAGGGATTTAGGGAAAAGCATTCGAAGAAACTTAATATCCCTGGGATTACAAGAAAGCACTCCTCTCTTGCCTGGCTCATGTGAATCAAGGGATCTCCTTATAGCTTGTCATAGAAACTTAAAATATCAGTTTCTTCTATTTCTGCTTCATTCTAGAACTGTGTGCTTCTCTATGGTTTGAGTGAAATGCAGATTAATCAATGCAAACAACCATAAGCAAAAGAGAGTCACCTCGATGCATCCGAAAAATTAACAGCAGGTTTTGCTATGATGAATTTCTTATTTACTGTGACTCCTCTTTTTTATTTTTTTCATTTTTTATTTTCGCTTTGTATGCATCTCTTCATGCTATGATTTTATTGCGCTGAAAGTTGCTAGTTCATGTTCTTAGCATATTCCAATCATGTCTAAATTGTTAGAGCTACAACACGACTGATCCCATTGGATAGATCAGTTGAGAGTGGCTGTTGTGTTAAAAGAACAAAGTCAGTGACCTAACCATATCAATTTATTCTTCTATTGTATATTATTTCATCGTGGAGTCTCTTGAATTCACTCCTCCTTATTAATATTATTTTTAGAATTTTAGTTTTTATTAACATGTTTGATTTTATTGAGAGTTCCTATTATTTCTTTGTATTAATATGTTTTACTTATTTTCAAGAGGCTTTTTTTTTATATATCTTTTTTATTCAATATCTTAAACGTTCTACCATTGCACTATTTTATTTAAAGTTGGATTTTTATATTGTAATAAGTATTATGAATTATTATTTGTTTTGAAGAATATTTTGAAAATTTATAAAATGTTGCAAAATTTTATATAATTTGATTCATAAAAAGTATGTTTGAAGCCTAGCGTATGTGGAGTGTCATTATATCACCATTCCAGCGTTGCTGGTCACTGATGTGGAATTCGAGTCATGAATATATCAAATGTAAACTAATAAAATGATGAATCGCTATGAACACATCACCTAAGAAGGAAGAAGACATCGAGATGAATTAAATGATGCAATATAAATATGGCTACGACCAACGGTGTCAGCCACACACGCCACTTGAAAATAGCAGAGCAGTTGGCATGTGCCATGTCAGCAACTTTTCTCTTTTTATTTTATTTGACAAAGACAAAAATGCTCGTGGGACTAAATGATAATAACAAAAAGGAAAACCGTTATGAAATTACTTCTAAGCTCTAAAGTAAAGGCTAAAAATTCTAACGATAAAAGTAATGAAGTCATTACATTATTTATAGTAAAATGAAAATTCTATAAAGCCCCTAGATCCAAGGTCAATATTTTAAAAGTTTAAGGGTAATATAATAATTTAACTATTATAAAAAATTAAAAAAGATAATATTACCCCCAAACAAATTAATAAAAAATAACAAATTAACCTTATAAAAAGATTCTTTTACCCCTAAAATCTGGTTCATCTCATTTTCTATCAATGGCAAAATTATAATTTTACTAATATAATCCACAGTAAATCAAGACATATCTAAAGTATTTTCCTACGTGTTTTAGATTTTGTAATAATATATTCATAAATTAAAACTCTTCATTATTTTTTTGTTGTAGTTGGAATTATGAATTCTCTTAATTCTATTTCAATTGATAAATAACCCTAAAAAATTTTAATTGGGTTTTATGAATATGTTAGATAAGTAGGTGTGATTAAAATAAATTCAATTTGAAATATGTATGGAACATTTTTTTTTATCTTTAATGGGGTAAAATATAAGTTAACACTTTTTTCACATGTATGATCAGATATAATATTATTATTACATGGATAATACAAGAATAATATATATATATATATATATATATATATAATTTGTTATTATAGAAAAATAAATTACTTCACTTATTTACAGATAATTGAGCTATCATTTGTTCCAGATCTTGGAGTCAGAATTCGTAGTGGAGGCCATGATTATGATGGTCTTTCGCATGCGTCAAGTGTGCCATTTATCATGGTTGGCTTGTTCAATATCATGGTGCTTGGATGGTATCAGGTGCTACACTAGGGGAAGTTTATAATAGAATTGCTGAAAAGAGCAAGATTCATAGCTACCCTGCTGAGTTTGTCCAGCAGTTGGTGTTGGAGGCCATTTAAGTGGAGGTGGTGGAGCTAGTTTTGTTTCATGGAAAATTAGACTATCTCAAGTCCCTTAAACTGTCACTGTTTTTATAGTTGAAAGGACATTGGAAGAAGGTGCATCAGATGTTGCTGATAAAACAGATGCACAACGACTTGTTCTCTAATGGATGAGAAGTTTCCTGAATTGGTTTTGTGTACAAGGAATGCAGGAAAATGAGCTGGATTGAGTCAGTATTGTTTTGGTCTAATTACCAAACTTGTACATCTAGAGATGTTTTGCTTGAGAGACATTCAACGAAAGAGAAGTGCTTGAAGAGGAAATCGGACTGCGTGCAAGAGCCTATTTCAAAGACCGGTCTTGAATGAATATGGAAGAACATATCCAATTGCAAAAACCAGTTTTGACATTCAATCCTTGTGAAGGAAAAAAGAGTGAAGTTTCAGAACTTGACACTCCATTTCCACATAGAGCAGAGAACATTTACAAAATCCAGCATGCAGTGACTTGGAAAGAAGGTGTTGAAGGTTTGGATCGCAACTTGGATCTTATCAGAAAGCTTTATGATTATATGACACCTTTTGTGTCAAAATCATCAAGATGCTCATATCTAAATTACGGAGATATTGATCTGGGAATCAGTGAGATTGGTAATGCTAGTTATGAGCAAGCTAGCAGTTGGAGTATGAAGCATTTCAAAGGCAATATTGACAGGTTGATGCAAGTAATGGCGGATCCAGGTAATTTCTTTACGTATGAACAAAGCATCCCATCCCTTGAAGCTGCTTCTTGGACGAATAGAATGTCTGAGTAGGTTCCCATATATTTAAATATGAAAAGGTTTCTAAGAGCAGCTCTGGAGTATTTTATATTTTACCAATGGATCAAAGAGAGGGACCTCCATTCATTTCTCTGGTGAGGCTCTCCTTTTGTATTGGTTATAGGATTCTGGTGTTGTATACCATGCAAAATCTTTCTTTTTTACAGGGTGATTCTTATGAATATTGTGATAGTTTTGAGGTGAATTTATATATTTTCAAAACAGAAGATAGAGGGAACATGTCTCCTCTACTTCTGTTGTTTTTGTCTTTCTATCTCAAGACAATAACCAAATATTTTCTCTTGAACATGATAGCTCAGGTTTTCTTTTCAGTCCTAGCTAATTAATGATGTCATTTTATGGCTCAAATTCTTCTACTGTGTAGATAACATCTATGGTATCATAGGTTGAAAGAGAGGATTCTTCACCAACTTCCCATGAAACTGCATGCTTATTCTCAATATTATCAGTACGTAAAGACTACAGAAATTTTAGTTTCCTTCTAGCAAGCAAGAAATCTGATCCTAATATTAGAACAGGACAGGAAGACAAGAGGCATAATAATCTCATCTTCCAACACAACATCTGATTACTGGCAGTCTATTGGCAGAAAGATCTCAGCAATAGCAGTCTCAACCAAGTTTAGCACTTACAAGTCCCTCAATTGACCCAAGTAAGCCTGCTATTGTTATTAGCAAGCAAACAAAGCTAAATGTTCTCAGCACAATCCATTTTCTTGTCCAAGCGCCTATTTTCTTCTGCACAAAGTACATTTCCACAGGAAAGTATATTGCCAAAGGCCAAAAGTTCAAGGCTCCAAGCACTCCCAAAACTTGGTTGAAGTAAGGGAAGGCCATTGCAATAACAGTAGTTGATGCAACATACACAGTTCGGAAACATAGCCGGAAAAGATTGATATGAAGAGGAGGAATCAATGGAAGTTTGAAGGAGTGGAAGTTATTCACAAAACCACTGCTTGGAAATTTCCTACTGGACCATCCTTCCACAAACGCAAACACAGGCTGACTGTATATCTGCAAACAGAACACAAGAAAATATCTAAACCATATGAGCAACCTAATCGATTTTATAAAAAACTTATAGATTTCTCAGATATTTGGAGGAAGCTCTATGCTATCAGAAAAGCACTATGATGAATTGATCACAGAGAGAAAATGTATTATTAGACCTTTAACTTCATGATTATGAAATAATTATATTTTTTTAACAGATTACTGCTGCATATTTTAAGGAGAGATGATCTCTGCAGTGAGGAATTAGAAATGCAAAGAAATTCAGCATTTTGAGCAGCAACAAAAGCGTGAAAAGGTCAAGAATTAAAGACTCTGTAATGAAAATTTGATACCTGATATCCTCCCACCAAATGAAGAACAATGCAAGCATTTGCTAAATCGATGAGCCAGTAAGGCTCAAAGAACCCAAACCCAGTCAAGAGATTTCCAGGTGTATCGTTGCCAAAGGCTGCGTATCCAAAGCATCCACAACATAGGTAAAAGAAAGTTGTGATGAAGATTGAAATCATGGAGGCCTTCTTCATGGTCTTATTCTCCGGTGGAGGTGACTTCAAAGTATCCTTCATGCAAATATTTCTTAATTCACTTCAGTCCCCAAAAATTTGTTATTAGCTGCTACTGCAGAAAATGAGTTGCTGCAACGAAATTGAATTTCGAAAAGTATAAGCCAAACCTGTATCTCAAGCAGAATGATCGAGTATGGATAGGCAAAAGCAATGTCCCCCAGTGCTTCAAATGCTAACCATAACTTACTGGCAGTGGTGGCAGCTGAGACTCCAGCAATGCTCCCCTTAATCGTCCCATTTTCTGCAACCAGATAAGTTTTAGAGATGAAGTAGCTTCTTCTCCCAATTTATTATCCATGCATATCTTACGTACTATGTCTGATTACCAGATAAAAACTGAACAGTGATTCAAGGCCCCGTGGGGACTGGAGAGTTACTCGTTTCTCTAGTCCGAAAAATTCTAAATTCTCTACGCTCAGGTTTCTGTTCTTTTCAATACAGAAACACAGTAGAGAATTGAGCTTCGAGAGCTGTTGGCTGTAAGCTACTGAAAAGATTGAGTCTTTTCTAGCAGAGCATGATATCTACTGAAAAGAAGTGGCCAGATTCGCAGCAATACCTATAACTTGTGCAACACCAAGTCCAAATCCGATAAAAGAGTAGGTAAAGGACATGATTGCTGCAATTACCGAGAGCCATTCCATGTTATGAAAATCAGGAATCTGTGACATTAGTATCTGAACAGCTCCAAATAGCAGCATATAAATAGTGTCCCCATATTCACATGAAGCTTTATGCCCTTCTCTATGGTAACAGTTTGATCTTTGAATTGCTCTACATTGAGAGGAAAAAAAAAAACATGTATAATCAGACAGAAGTACCTTCGTCGAAAACATGAAATGAAAATAGACACAAATATATTGAGACTTAATGTTGCAGTGGCATTAATCCAAAACAATCTTCAACACAAGGGATGAAAAAAGGTGTAAATCACAGAATTTAGCGAGGAGGTACCTCATACTAGTTGAAGTAGTAATAACATAAGCAATAGCAGTTCCATACATGCTCACATATTGAAGCAAACCACAAAACCATGTCTGTGTTTTACCTGAACTATCACTACATCAAGTTAGGAAGCATATAAGGCATATCCTAACTGAAAAATATACAGGGATTCACAAGACAAGTTACAAAGGTAAAGGGCAGGTGTTAAACTACCAAGATTTACTCTAACAGCGTGCATGTAAGAGTAGTTCCGTGTTCCAGTTATGGGATCAGGGGACCTATAGCAATCGGAAAGGAGGAAAGCAGAAATATAGGTGACAATCGCAAAGCAAAGCAAGGAAACTGGCCCTGCTATCCATCCTAGCTGTGCAGTACTCCAAGCCAAGGACAGAACTCCAGAGCCAATAACAGCAGTAATAATATGAGCAACGCAACTCCATAAGGTTCCTGGTTGAGTTTTCCAGAGGCACCAGATTCAATATTGAATTGAAAAAAAAAGGCAGTGAACTTAAATTACAAAAGCTGGTCTTTGGAAATTTCTTTACCAGTTCTCAATGAATGCCCATCATCATCATAGCAACCATTTGCCAGTTCAAGAGGATGTTGGACTGCCATGACTATTCAATTCACGACAGGAAACTATGTTCACTAAAAGTTTTCTACAACCTGGATAGCCAAGAGAAAGGGCCTAAGTACTCTTTAACTGTTTCTGAATAGAACACGACAACTAGATACATGAAAGAAGCTACACAATTAGATCCTTTGTGGCTAGCGTTTCTACAACAATAACATTAGAGAAGAAAATTCAATGCTGTATTCTTTGTGGAGGAAGAGTACAGCTATACTAAGAAGGAAATGCCATAAAGATAGCTACTTATCGTGATAATACAAAGAAAAAGAGTAGCAACTTCTATTCAAGATGCAATATGTTCTCGATCAAACGAGTTGATTATAACATGGGCGATTATAACATAAATGAGTTGGTTTTATTAAAATCAGTCAATCAACAAGGATTGATTTCTAATATCTTACAGATCCTACCAAGTTGGGAAATGGACCCAGTTTATATCTAGCAGATATGTGAAAGAAAAGCAAAGGTGAAAACCATGAAATATACTTGACCGTGTGAGACTATGACTGCTTGCCACTCAATTTGGAAATATTTTAAAGAAATGCTCTAGCTTCTTTGCAGCCAAGAACTTCTGGAAGGCAACATTTATAAGGGTTTTGGAAGGATAACATGACAGCTCACAATAATGCAATGAAATTGGCAGTCATCTTCATGTTGGCATACTCATTGCCCTCTTTACTTACTTCACATCCACCTTTACTACTTTTGTAAGGATTTTAACAGTATCTCCAATACGGGACCAAAGAGGTGGGTGAGCAGTCTTCTTCTATGACAAATCATTCAAAGTAATAGCTAATTATTTTCATGTTTGAAAGAAAAACTCCCATTCCTATTAGCCAGTAAAAGCCATTTCCTTTTTCATCACAAAAAGGTTAGCGACCCCTATAAGTTTGGTGCTTGTTCCATCACAACCACTTTTCCTAGAATGTTTCATTTGGATGTTTCTTTTCCTTCTGTAATGACCGTGCAATCATGAATCAAGAGTTCAACTAAAAACTGGAGAAACATCAAAATTGCTTGCACGAATCTTCTCAATCATAATTAAATCTTGGTGGGAAGCATGATTCTGACCACAGGAGTCCAAAAAATCACATTCTTTTCTGTAATATTCACTCTTAAAATGATAGCATACAAGAAGTCAAACTTTCTACCATGAAAATGGCCAATGTCTCGTTTTTCTTGGATATTCATGTTCACTGCCCTAACAATGGCAACATAAATGACACATAAAGAGCACATGTGTGTGTGTGTGTGTAAACAGAAAAGAGCAAGCTGTTAGATTTTTGAAGGTTATAAATCCTGACCAGACTCCTACCATAGAATATGCCGACAGAGGTTATGGGATTAGATACTTGCTCACATACTTGCAACTATGAGTAGAATGCCATGCCCCCCCGTCATCTATCCTCTTTTCAGTAGTGTTTGATATTGTAATAGTGGTTGCTTTTCATTTGAAAATGTATTAAAATAATATATTTTTTTAATTTAAAAGGATTATTTTTAACATTAGTACATCAAAATAATCCAAAAAAAAAACAAAAAAAATTAATTTGAAGCAAAAAAATAATTTTTTTGAAAAGCACAGTCACACCACAATAATAAACAGACCTGTTTTTTCTTTGTTTTCCTCTACACAAGTAATTGATGTTTATGTTTCATTTTATTTCTTTATTTGGATAGAGAAAGCACACCAGTATAGGAGGGAGATGTTTATGTCTGCATCAGAAGTTCCAATTGAAAAAAGCAAAAAAGGAGAGAGGACTTGTAGAAGACTTGCTTTGTAACATTATTATCCCACTTGTCAGCATGCTTGGATTTTTATGTCTTTATTTTCAGATAAAAAAGCCTCCAAAGCATCTTCTACAATGGTCCTTGAAAGTACTGCCTCATAAAAGCAGAGGAATCTGGCTTGCTCAGACTGTTATCATTGGCCATAGATTGATATTTTCTCAAGTTTCTGTGCACCATTTTAGCTTTTGTGGTCACTCAAGAATCCTTTTTTTTTCTTTCTTTTTGAGGGTCAACAACTCTCGAGAAATACAGTAAATCTTTCGGTTTCTTAAAACAAGTTCCAGTGAGCTTGAGGTAGCATTCAATATGATTGCTTTACCAATCCCCTGATGTGCATCTCTACAAAGCATCATGGAGAAAGAAATACTTCTTAGCATTCCCTACGCATGCCTACTCTGCTAAGGTTTATGCTTTTGAGATTTTCCATTTTTTTGTCCCACAGAGAAGAAATTTCCTTCCTGGTGAGAAAAACAGAAACTTCTTCCATTGTCACTAGTTCTTTCCCTATAAGAACTTCAAAAAAAAAAAAAAGGAGGCTTGGCATTGACAGAAAGACAAAAGAAAAAGTTAGAATATGTAAGGCTCAGAAAATATATTGCCCCCCAACATGAAAAGCAATCTTCATGGACCATGTAGTTTGATTGGATCAATCAAAACGTGTGAAGTAAGGCAGATACCAAAAAGAAGTGACATCTTGGCTATTCTATCATCAAATCTCACTTTGTTGACAGGATTTTCTCTGAAACTTCAGAACTTTTTAGACATTTTGTGATTTGCTAAAGATACTTGCTTGTTAAAGCAATCAAGTGGTATCTTTAGTTGCACTCACTAATATTAAGAACATCTCAATCAAAATATATAACAAATCACAGAGACAAAGATGTGAAATTCTGCTTTGGATAGGCAAATTCTTCCTCAAGAAATATTCATGAAAAACAACAGCTCACTAAGATTAAGCTCACCAGATAATGGACCACTGGGGCAATGAATCACAAGAGTGCAAGTTTTCTAATAATTAGAGCAGTCACTTGGCAAAAACAAGAAATAGTTGGAAGGACAAGACAAATTGAAATTCTTGCTGGTAACTCGAAGTTATCTAGCATCAATAAAGCATAGAACAACTCAAGATTTTGGCTGCATGTTTTTCAAGTTTCTCAAACAAGTTCATCATATAGAAAATTAGGAAGAAAGCAGAGAAGGGTTGAAGTCTCACACCTTATGCTACCAGCAGAAGTAATGGTATAGGCAATTCCACACCCATATAAGCTCTCCTCGGCAAATATTCCACACACTACTTGGCTTTTCTCTCCTGAAATTGAATTGTCTATGTTGTCAGAATTCTGAACTCACTACTTCATTATAAAATAAACAGTGAGCAGTTTAAGTACACTAGAAGCCACTGATTATATAAGGAATCAATAAGAAAACAACTGCTTGACTATAATTCAATGCCTTAGTCAATGATTGAGTGTCATACGTAACAGAAGTTGGTGAAAGGGATACGTTTTTTGCATCATAGTCAACATAATGCAACTGAAATTTAAAAATGGAACATATACTTATTGTTTGTTACTACTAATAATTAGGATGGTCCGGTTCTACGGTTTGCACTCCATATATATTCTCTCTTTTTTAAGTCGAAAAAACTTGGAGACTCGTTGGCTGATCAGGTTAGATAAAACCTAGATAGATGTGTAATCACTTTGGCATGCTTATTAGTTAAAAAGGAACCCAAGACAGGCCCAGGATCTGGATTACATGTTAGTTAGATTGACTCAATCAATCCAAAACAACATCATTTCAAGATTTTTATTTTTAAAATAAAAAAGTTAAACAAAGTTGTTTTAAAAAAGAATTGAAAAAAAAATCAAATCAAGTTTTCATTAAGTCATGAGTGGGTTGACCTACTAGGTCCATCAAATTTAACAAGGTAAGTTCTCACATTGTTCAATTTGAAATCCTAATCAAATCATGAATTAATAAGTTCGACCTGCCAAGCGAAACTAGGTTTAATAACCATGATTAAATCATGCTCTCGTTCATTTACAGGGACCAACACTCCCAACAGTTTTACCCTAGTGTATGGAACAATACAAAGATGTGTATATATATACTACTCACCCAAATAAAACTTGACAGCTTCCATGTAGGACCTGTTTCTGATGGGGCCATGTTCAGGATCAGGAAATCTATAGCAGTCACAAAGAAGGTACGTGGAAACAATGGTGATTGCTGCAAAAAATATCATGCATAAAGGACCTGCAATCCAACCTAGTTGAGCTATGCTCCATGCAAGTGACAACACTCCTGCCCCTATCACTCCTGTAATAACATGTGCTGTAGCACTCCATATGGTCCCTTCAAGTATTAAAAAACAAAATAAAAAATCAGTCCAATATGGAAGGAAGATGGTTTTAGGGTCATCACAGCTTAATGGAGATTGGGAAGTAAATGTGGCAAGAAATTTCGGAACAATCAGGAGGTTGCTGTCCCCATCTTTCCATGTATTTAATTTAAAATGAGTTAACATATTAGTGGTGACTATTCCCGCCTGTCACGCGGGTGGCCCGGGTTCGATCCCCGGCACCGGCGTATTTTTTCTGCCCATTACAGAAACTTCATGCAGAAATGCAACTACCATTCAAACCTACCACACAACCCACCAACCTTAATTAGATTACGAACATGAAAATCTATAGGAAGCCCTTTTCTGGGATCTAAGATTATGGAGGAAAGTCATTGTTAACAAACGAGTCTAAACCTTAAAGGCTAAAGCAAAATATAATCTTTCTCATTATGTTCTGTAAGAAGAAGAGATGACATGAAGACTAGACATGGAAAGGCAAGTGAAGGAGATTAAATACCAGTTCTTTTGAGAGGCACTTCTGCTTCATTAGCTGAATGAAAGCTTCCAAGCAATGGCAATGGCAATTCTTCTGTTCTATCGTCCATAGGAAATGAATTGCCAAATATGTAGAGCTTCACTTCTCATGAAGAGAACCAAACGATCCTTCTGTCTTGCCCTCTTTTATAGTCTGTCTTGTCGTAAGTATGGAACGTGAACGACCATAGCACCTGCATCATATCCTTAGCTTTACGGGTTGGTGATGATGTTATGATGACTATGAAGGCTAGTAATCGTCACGTGTTTTTTTTAACAACTCATATACAATTTTATATCAAACAACACCCTCTCTTTCATAAATATTTTTTTTATATGTAAATATGTTAGATGTTATAGTAGTTCTCACGTTTGGAAAACTAATTTTTTTTAAAATTAACTATAAATTATAGCTTTTTTATAATCAAGATTTCAAACCGAAAAGACAGTGACATGCCATAAATATAAAAGTCAAAGTGTTTCATGTTTGCACGTTTCCTCCGTTTGACACATTGGTACGAGAGATTCAAAATGGCTTGTTAGCCGATCGTGACTCCACCATTTTGGTGAATCTTCAATTCCAGAGTCTTGGCGAGGGTCTAGAACTAGATTACATGGACGGCACTGTAGCATTTTGGCTGTTTTCTTCTAGTTTCTTGCCCATCATGTTTTTACCGAGCTTTGCCATTTTGTAGCCGTACACATCATATCACGAGCACTGCCCACATTTTGAGAAGCTAAAAGATAATCTCTATGATAATAGATCACGTCTGGAGGAGGATTTGGAAAACAACTTTGTTGAATAACTTACAGTGGGATGTTTCAACTTTGAAAACACTCAGTCCCAACAAAATTGCCAACTACAAGTCCATGCTTATGGTTATATCTTTAATGTTTGACTGGTCCCTAAAACTCACCTTAATTTCAAACAAACTAGCCAGCTTCAAGTCTTCCTTGTAGCAGCTGCAGCTGTACCCAATTTAGGTAGGCTTACCCCTCTGCCAAACCATGACCTCAAAATCCTGAATGTGGTATGGTGACATAACCTCTCTTCTTCTTTTTTGTCGTTATTTTAACAAGAGTGGAAGGTCTGGTGATATTCCCTTTGTCAACATACATGGAATTGCAGGCAAATAAATAAATAATAATGGGAGGAAAATATAGAAAGAAAAAAGGTATTGTAAGCCTCAACAGTATCATAGAGTTTCCCCACTGCAATTAACAAATGGGAAATAATGGAAAGATATCCAGAAAGACGAGATAAATTACAAAATTTAATTTATTTATTTATTTATTGAACTTCCTACACTATAAACAATTTGACTTGTCATCTAAGTGGACCACGTATGGTGAAAGCATATGCTGGAGGAAGAACAGAAAATTCGACAAGATACCTGTTCAATACTACTAAAGGAACAAGGTCAAGTGGTAACCCCGAAAAATATATTGTTTTTGGAGTGCGTGTGTGTATGTGCGCGTGTGTGTGTACACCAGAATATGACAGACCAACTCTTGGTGATAACCCTCTTAGACTGGCCATCGCATTGACTATGGTGTTAGTGACTTCTCTGCAAAATCACATTCACGGTCATATCATAAGTGAAATGAAGAAAAAGCACGCAGGAAGAGGAAAGGAGTATAACCCAAGTGCTCAATAGATGATAAGTCATTCAATTAGAATGCGATTAAATGAGAGTTCAGAGCTGACCTTCTGGAGGAGGATCTTCATGAACAAAGAAACTTGCAGCAACAATTACATAGCAAAGAATGAGCATCAATCCTTTGAAATAATTGGAAGACCCTTCCTGCAAATATAACATGAATGCTTTAAGGAAAGGCTTGTTAAGTAACCACAAAAAGCATGAAGATTTATTTTATGAATGACAAGCTGAATAACACAACACGGAAGCCTCCTCAATAGACGAGCCAGAACATTTTGCCTTCTGTCTTTAAATCATATTCTTGACAATATTTTCCATTTTTTGATACATGTTGATATTATTTCCATATCTTTTTTAAGAGGCATGTTACCAAAGCATAAGGAATCATTTTTCCTCCAGATCTTGGGCATACTAACCTGCAGAAAGAAGGCCACGACGATGACAGTAATGAAAAGAGTTGCAGTCTCAAAAAGCTGAAAGTTTAAGTCCATGGGCTTCCCCATTATCCACCCAACAACAACACAAAAGGGAATCTGAAGTAAAGACAACAACAGAGATCTTAGAAGGTACTATGCCAAAAGCAACATCTTATGTGACACAAATAGTAACAACAAGCACATCAGTTAATGCATGAAACGTGCGCATCACAATAAAAATCTTCTAATCATACACCATACAAATGAGATGTTTGAAATAGAAGCGACTCTTGACAGTATACAGCATCACTAGTTCACTGCTGCAGTAAAAAATCAAAGCTCTTATTTATGTCTCCACTTTTCATAATTCTTTC
This sequence comes from Populus alba, assembly GCF_005239225.2. Taxonomy (NCBI): domain Eukaryota; kingdom Viridiplantae; phylum Streptophyta; class Magnoliopsida; order Malpighiales; family Salicaceae; genus Populus; species Populus alba. The sequence continues at coordinate 23,127,138 of NC_133294.1, read as the reverse complement.
CTTTCAATTTTCAAGTAAGGGAACAGGGAGGAGTTAGTTTTCTTGAAGATCATAAATCAATGGCTCATCTTGTGCCAAGAGAAAAAGGTTGCATCTTAATTAACAGCTCTCAGTGTGACTACCACCTGAGTTTCCGGTTTCCATGAATGATGAGTCATGAAATTATTGGCATTCCATTGTCATCAGATGAGGTTACAAAAGCATATGAAATAACACATCTTCAGCATTTGCTGAAACAGAACAATTGAGGCTAACTACAATTTTTTAAGGGCCAAGTTTCTGGCTCAAGATTGAATACATGGCACTGGTTGGAGATTGACTAAATGGGTTAATTGATAAATTGTAAGATGAGTTTCCCAAACCAACATACATCTACAGACACACCGGTGAGGAAGAGTGATCAATGGGAGAAAGGAGGTGAAAAGGATGATAACTGGTCTGCAACTGAGGCTTAGTTGTCAATTGCTGGAAAGTACATTCCAACCAAACTGCAGAATTGTTCAGGAGTTGGGAATAGTCACTGGTTCCTCATTGCAAGGGAATGGTAGATAATCAGCAATTCATGGAGATAACTTTCAAATACATACATGTTCTGTCATATCTATACGAAACTCAAGACTGAATCTACTAAACACTGATGAAATCAATATTCAGGAACAAAAAATGAAATCTAAACAAGAAAGTAATGTAACAAATCTGTAGATTGCATTTCATGACTTGAAATACTTACTCCAAACATAGATATCTGCGTTGATGACCCTATTGCGACTCCCAATGATATATCCTGCAAAGTAATTTACAGTAATGAGAAGGTATAGTATGGAAAAACAAGAAGGTGAAAGAAATTAATCTTCTTACAAGCTTGTCTTTCATAGCAAACATAATAGCACCCGCATGCTCTGCAGCATTCCCCACAATTGGGAGCAAGATAACCCCTATAAATGCAATTGGTATATTCCATGCATGAGATGTTCCCTACAAAGCAATCACCCACCAAACAAGCTCAGCAGAAATTCACTAACATGCGACCAAAAAACTTTTATTCTATGGAAAACCCAAGTGGTATACTGTAGATGGTCTTGGAAACTATTTCAACCTTAAACTCATCATTATATAAAAAACATGAAAAATTTGTCCTTCGGTAATCAACAAATACCCAAGAGAATATTAAAAGAAAAAAAATCAAGGTGTTCATCTAATCAAACAAGGAGAGGAAAAGTCCAACAGTGGAATATTACCTCTATGGCATCTACTAAATATTCTGATAGGACAGAGATCCAAGCTGTCATTATCAGAAGCCAGATTACTGATTCCCATTTACCAATCTCTGGAGTCTCATCATTGTCGCCTTCGTTTTCCCTGTTCTGACTATCGTCCTGAGTCCACAAAATTCATCAGATTGCTGATTATGACCTCCCAAAACACTAAAATTATGTAGACAATTAAATTATACAGAAATAACAAACCTCAGACAGAGGAACGTATGGATCCTTTCGACTCTTTAATTGGAAAAAAAGATAAGCAGCATACACCCCAAGCATAATGCAACTACTAAATCTCGAAAGAGCCAACTCTGACTTCCCATAGTGCACCTCGGTGTGTGTGAAATGTAGGACAGCAGGAAAGAGCAGCCCCATGACTGCCATCAGCAGCAATCCTGAATTCACAATAGCAGATGCCTGCATGGCAAATTAGTTCAGCCATGATAAGAAAGAGACAAGACGGAGCATAATGAACATTTGAAATAAAACAAAGCTAATATATGTACCTTGTTAAAAACTTGTTCTTTTCTGTAAAAAACAAGCCCACCACAGAAGAATGCACACCCAAGCACCAACAACATGTTTGACAAAATTGAGCCTAATAATGACAGCTGAACAACTCGTATCATTCCGTTTCTTAGTGCATAGATTGCTATGATGAGTTCTGTTGCATTTCCAAATGTGGCATTTAGAAGACCCCCAACTGCAAGTACATTTCATTTCAAAGATGTGCTCAGACCAATGACAAAATCTACTGATAGAAGCAAACACTGTGAATGAGATAGATGCTATAAATATTCCATACCTGTAGGTCCTGTGTACATAGCTAGCTGCCTATGTCAGAGGAGTGCGCAAGCAAATATTAGATGATTAAAAACCAAAATTGAAGGGGAAAAAAAATTGAAAAGCAGAAGTCTGATCCTTACTCTGTAGCATAACCTAAACGTTCAGCCAAAGGTATGATACCCAATAGACTCAGGAAGAAGACCAATCCCTGTGACCAACCTCAAAATATTTAACAACCACGCTAAACAATATTGCATGGTAACTTAAACAAAATATGGGAAATTATAAACTTACGTTATGCCCAGTCAAAATGTGGACGAGGATAGTGAGAGGCCCAAAAGCTATGAGCACATTGAGTTTATTTGAAAAAATTACAGTCTTTATGCTCTTATACACAACATTCTTCCACATCTTACTACCACCAGGAGCTGATCCATAATCAGATATATGACCAAGTTGCATCTTTTGAATCACTGACTCAGGGCTAAAAAGACTCTCATCCTCAAACTCATGTGATGACTCATTTGAAGCTAATGATCCCATCTGTTACAATAAAGGATTAGTTTTTCTACTAAAAACTCTCAAACCTATATTTCCAGTTTCCATAATCAAGCAACAAAACGCAAGTGGACTTTGTTTAGCAACTAAAGTTTCAATAAGAAATTTAAGATATTATACATAGAATGAACATTGAACCGTGAAACGCAGCAAGATAAGGATCCTGCGTATTTTCCTACTAATGGTAATGGTAATTAAAAGGAAATGAACAAGCAAACAGCTTACTTCAAGCTGGGATTGAGTCCCTGCCACTTGTAACTTTTGATCCATGTTCTTGAATTATTATAAGCATAAATTTATTTCCACATCCATGAATGCGAACCGCAGCACAGTGTCTGCTCACAGTCGTTTCGTCAACCTAAAAGAAAAGGGTTCCTGGATTCACAATGCAACAAAACAAGAAACAACATTACCAACCTATTTACACCGCCACAGACACCCTGTGATACCATCCTAAAACTCCTACCCTACCAACGTAAAAACCATCAAAAAAACAATCTTTAGATAAAGTTCAATTCTTTTTCATTCATTTCAAGTTCCAACCCAATTTCCAAACAAAAGGGCTTAACTCAAACCATTGAAATCCACCTAATTACACAGAACAAACACAACTCAAATGTCAAAAACCATGATAAATGCCAACATGGGCTCAATGTATAAGCAAAACCAAGTAAAACCAGATAAAATATCCAATCAAATAACAAAATGCAATAAAAAAGGAAAAATGGCAGGCATGATGACATGGGATCTGAAAAAGAACAAACCTTTACAGACACATGCAGAGGATGTCAAAAAAGAATTCCAAAAAGCTGCAAGAAAAAAGAAGAAGGGAAAGAAAAGAACCCACCAACAAAAACCAGCTGTTGTTTTATTTATCCCTAACAATTAAAAATTGGGGTGCGTGTATAATTTTTGTGAGGTGCAGTGGCAATTGAATTGGCCGTCTTCTTCGCTTGGTTTTTGGTTTTATTTAGCCCGTTTGTTAAATGAAAAACTGTTTTTGGAAACTACTTTTTTATTTTTTTGTACTTACTTACTATTACAAGAATTGAGAAAATATTTTTTGGAAACTACAATTTTTTTTATTTTATTGATTTTGCTAATTTTAGACAAGACAGCAGGAGCAGAAGAATTTCCAAGTGGAGAAGTCTATAATTTAATCAGCGTTAGTGTACTGAGGATGGTTCGAGGAAGTCTCGTAGGTTGATAAAAATGGTTGTAGCCACGACTTCTTTTCTCTATTTATTAAAAGCCTTGCCTTCCACGGCCTTTTCTTTTCTATTTCCTCCTCCATTTTTCCAACTGATTACGAGATGTTCTGGTAGCCACAGAAATCACTGATGCTGACACAGTTATAAAACTCGGATGAATCTGAAGGGGGTTAATTTAAAATTTAAATAAAAAAAATAATTAACTTAGTAAAAAAATCAAGTTAATTTATTAATTTAATTGACCCAAACCTTGTCATGTCAAAACTGGAATCACAATTAGTTAATTTTTAAAATATTTCTTTTATCAAAACAACATTATTTTGATTTTTTTAAAAGAATTAATATATACCTAGATTGACATTCCCACTGATGAACTTATGAGCTGATTTTTATAATGATTTAGTAATAATTCAGTAAGTTTTAGTCTGAAGGTAAATAATTAATTTGTTCATGAGAATTTGTTTCCCCAAATCTAATCCAAGAATATATTACATCCTCTTAATCATTAGAAAATCATGTTGAATTTTATTAATTATTAGAGTTTCTGATCATGGAAAGTGGAGGAATAATTGTTGTGTTCAGGATCAAATAATAAAGGTTTTTTTATACATAAGAAACTAAAAAAAACTATATATGAACAAAAAAATAAGGCCTAACTTGTAATTTTGATTTGTCATAAAAAAAAATTAAGAAAAAATCGTTTATATTATATAGAAGAAAACACATAAACAATTGTGGAGAACTTATATTTATATAGTCAAATAAAACGGTAATTTGTTCATAATCTTGACAATATATCAAGATTTTATGTTGTCGAGGACCTTTTTTCATCGTTTCAAAATCATAATTTTTTAGATTTGGTTATATTATATTTCTCGAATCATATGATATTATTTTATTCCATGATAAAAACTATTCTTTAAAGGACTTTGATGTATTTTGTTCCTAATCTCCTAAAAAAGTGAAAATAATCGCGTATCAAGAGGGGAAAAAAAGAGAGAGAGCATCTATGCTTCATGTCACTCATGAGAGAATTAAAAAAAAAAATGAAAAGGTTAAAGAAAGGATCTTTTGAACAAGAAACAAGGGAAGAAGAATATTGCTTTCATAATCGATTTTATACAAGAAAGAAAGAAAGAAAGGATGTTTTCAACTTTAAAGAAATAAAGGGATATATCCTTTTTCCAAGAAAAAAAGTTGAACTTTTCATAGCAACCAGTAAAGAAAGCAAAGCATTATTCTACTTTTCAATTTATTGCTTTGAAAAATCAAGCCTTTAGATTTTTTGTGGTAACCATCAAATTATCTTCTAATATTTGATTACGCCTTTCAGCCTAATCTCGTTTGAAACACGAGCTAATATTTCATTTCATTGGCAGAGAGAGTCCAAAGTGCTGCTTTCAAGCCTGTGCAAGCCCGAGAAGGGACCACCAAAAGCTCAGGTACTCCGGGCAAAGAAAACATAGCACAGCCCACATATAAAGCTCAGCTCAGCTTCTGCCAGCCCTATTCTCCACCGGGATGGATGTTCTCTTGCATTTTCTGCTGCAAATACCCTGCTGCTCATTCTTGGCCATTTTCCTTTACTCTCTCACCAGCCTCCATGATCATATCCACGACATCATCACTGCCAAAACCAACTCTCCCCCTATAACAACTGACCTCACTATCCAAACAATCGTGGCCATTCCAGCAAGCCCCATCATTGTAGCAAAACCAGAGCGGTCGCACCAACAAGCACAAGGGAAGCACCAGGTATTAACGGACTAGAGATTTACAAGAGAGGTGAAGTTATTAAAAGCTGTGTCAAGGATGCCGGGAAACTGAGCCCTGACATGCCGAGAAGTGGGCCGCCTGTTGCCAAGCAAGCTGCTGATGCATAGACCAATGAGCTGCCTGAGAGACGAGCCTACAAAAATTTCCTCATCCAGTGGCAATGGCACCATGCAATGTGCCAACCGGTGCATCAATGCCAGTAATCATATCTATCCATAATGCTATAGAAATAAACAGATATGAAAAAGGGTTAGTGTTTGTCGCATGAGGCGAAAGGTTTTTTTTTCCATGACAAAACATTATTTTATGTTATTTTATGATATCACAACTCAAATTTCAAATAATACAAAATGATGGGGTTTGCATGGTACTTAATGCTTCCGCAATACAAGCAAACCAAGAACACGGTCCCTCTTTTGCCCTCAAATAGTGGATCCTAAATATGAATATTAAATTGAATTATAACAACATCAAGGGTCCAGTAAAAGAATCTCTATTTGATTAAACTAGCCTAGTTCTCCTTGCAAAGCTCTAGGCTCATCACATGGCTGTCTTCACAACTTGAGGCAGTGACTTGAGAAGAGATGCGGATGGCTTCCGCACAGTGTGATTGAGCAGAATCATAAACGTCAGGAGTGTTAAAGCCCCAGCCTGATGTGCAGTTCCTAGTGATACAGGAACATATGATAGAAGGGTTGATATCCCCAAGGATACCTGCAACAATGACAAATATGACCATGAAACCTGGGAAGAGTAGTTGATAATGGAAAGAGCATCCATGGATTAGGACAATCACCTGAAGAGTAGCCATGCCAACAGTCGCTCCAATCAAAGATTTCACAGCTGGATGTATGTCCAACTTTCTTGTGAACCACCATAAAGCACCAATTGAAGTCAAGCTTGTGATTGCAAGGATACGGTGGTCAAGCTACAAACATTGGAGAAAGACAAATCAGTGTCCAATACCTATTGTTTATAGAATGTTTATATGCCAGTGAGCAAGAAGATATCATTTGAAAAGCTAAATAACAAACTTGTAACATCATCTGTGAGTTTTAAGTTATTTACAAAACTGCAAGAATCAGGGTTTCTTTAAGCTCCCGAGTAGAGTTAAAAACCCTTGTTTGTTATTCTGAGCAAGTGAGTTTCACTATTTATCTTGAGGCCCAATATGACACTGTATGAACAAATGGTTTTACTGTAGTTCCAGGCCACTTAACTGCAATAGGTGTAAAAGCTAAAAATGAAGAGCAAACTCTAAATTTCTCTCCTCGTTCAGAAAGAAACTTCAAGGCATGTCCTCTTCTCGCTTCTTCATTGTTCCTTCTATCCATTACATTATGTAAATTCCATTCCCATATTTTATAAGAGTCTAAACTAAGAATTTGCACTTCTGTGATCATTAAGAAAACTACAATTCTAGAATTGATAAATTATACAGACAAATTACCTGCACTGTCGATGTATTTTCAAAAAAGTTGCGAATTACTGGTTTCAAATCAAATATATCATCAGGAATCCATGTATCACCCATCTTTGGGAAAGTGTTAAATGCATGCCCCTGCATTACACGGAAAAAGCATGATAAAAAATTTCTTCGTAAGCATGCACCAGAGAATTTGTTTATAATCTGACTACAGGCTGCACAAAATACTCTTGTGAAAGAAGAGGAACAAGAAAAGAATTAAAATAGACTACATACAGCATCATTTCCAGCTACAAATGCTCCTGACACGGCAGTAACCCCTACAATAAGGCTTACAGGAAGAGCAAGCCTCTTTACCTTCGCCGCCCCACGAACCCAAGCTAAAGATTCTGCAGGGGGTTCAGGCATTACAACAGAAAGAGCAGTCCAGAAAAGCCCACTATAAATAACAAATGCCGAAGTAAGATGCGCTGCAAGACGGTAAGGGCTTACTCTCGGCTGAGCATATTCAGATGCTGGCTCCTGAGTATAACAAAGTCACTCATAAGTCTCGCCATTTTGCACAAATTCACACTCAATTAACACCAAAGTTAAGTTTTTTTTTTACCTCCAAACCACTTTTAACCATCCACCAACCAATTAAACCTTGGCCAGCACCGAGAGCAAAAAGACCACAAAGTTTAGCTCCAAGTCTCACTGTTACATACCCTTTTCTCAGAAACAATGAAAATGGCAAAGCAAATATGATCCCTAATCCCCTTCCCCACATTCGATGTGCATATTCCATCCAGTAAATAAATTTGAAATCCTCAACATTCATCCCTTTATTTACACTGCAAAATATCAAAAAACAAAACAGCAAAATTACTAATTCTACAAAATGAACTTACTCTAACTACAGAAGACTGCTTTCATTGCTTGCAAGAGCTTACATTTTATACTCAGGTGATTGCTTATACTTCTCAAACTCAATCAACCAGTCCTCGTTTGATAAAGGAGGAAGACCACCAGTAAATTTCCAATCAGTCATTGAAAGACCAGACCTTGTTAACCGTGTAACACCACCAAGAATCACCATGCTGAAAACCCAAGCAGCAGAGCCAAATAGCCATATACCCACCATTTTTTGAGCTTTAGGCCCTCCATTTACCAGCAATCTAAGACCCTCTTTACTTTCACTTCCAACAGAAGCAGCTACAGTCGACATTTTCCTCGTAGATGATGGCACATACTGACAGTTATGACCCTGGAAATTTAACAAAAGATTCAAACTTTATAAGATAAAAAACAGGAGTTTTTCTGATTTCAGATCATTTGAGGAAACCCAGATGGAAAGAAAGAATTTTTACCTTGGAGAGTGATTTGAAGCCATAAAGGAAGGATCTTGATGATGGGTTCTGTTGTTGATGGATGTCTCTCAAGTGATTGAAAGGTGTTGTTTTTGTTCCTCTGAGATTGGTTATTGCATTGTTGATGATGGATGCTCCTTTGTTTCTCTTCAAGATTGAAGCAAACACTCTGCTTTGAAACATCTCTCTCCCTCTCTCTCTGTGCCCGTGGATGTGAGGGTTTAGGGACCGAAGCTTTTCATTTTTGGGAAGGTTGAGGAACAATGCCCTTTAGAGATCTTGATTCTTGCCATAGCTAAAGATGACGTGGCCAAGGCAGAAACAAACCACGTCGTGTTGAAGATGTTTAATTCTGATTTAAGTTCAAAATTACGTACAACACTACTTCTAATATTTTAAAAATTATTATCAAGATCCATTCAATTTTTTTAACCCAATCAGGTTATATATATTAAATTGAATTAATTTTTTATAAATATTATAGATATTTACAAGTTAGGTTTTTAATTACTAATTTTCATGTATTTTATTTAAAAGAAATATATAGTACATTTTATAGGTATCATGACAACCCCGAGATTTAAATTTTATACCATCCATCCTTATTAAATTTTAATTACTTTTTTTTTAGAAAAATATATAAAAAAAAAAATATATAGAGGAAGTATACTAATAATAACTTTGTAGCTAAAACATTTTTAAATATTTATAAACTATTAAAAATAAAGATAAAATAAGTATAAATTAACTAGGTTTCAAAAATCACATTCCACCACTCGACCATAATATACTTTTTTAGTTTTATTTTACTCATTATCATCTATAACTTTTATATTACCAAGACTTTGATGAATTAAGTCTAATTAGATAATACAAATATTATAAATAAACTAGTTTTTTAAAAAACATATTCCTAATTTATGAGTTTATATTCATTTATATTTATTAAACCCGATTTTATTTATGATGTAGAATATCGGTTGAACTGAAAAATAATTAGATTAGATTAGAGGGGCATTGTTGTAATTGACAAGAAAATGATGATATGAAATATGAATACCCTGCTGGCTTCTCTTGGAAGCCATTAATAGCCGGCCGAAGCTTGGAGAAAAAGAGAGAAGCTAGAGAGAAATCCCATAGAAAGCAGAGCACACTCCGGCAGCCATATCTCTGGCATTCACCTGTGGATCGGTATGCTTTTCGGATATATTTTTCTTCTCCTCACGCAAGATCATTTTCAGTTTGAGAGAAATCGCCGTCGGAAATATTCTAGAGTAACTGTATCCCAAATGCAACAACAATATCCAAGTTGCTACAGCAAAGCAATAAAGTGGGTTGCTACAGTAACAGAAGATTCAAAATTTCAAACAGGAATAACTCACAACAACATCACAAACAGGCGAATCCCAACGGTGAAAATGTGGATAAGCATGATGACCAACACATATCCAAAATTCAGTGTAATTCAACCCGTAATGCGGACAATCCCAAGTCCTTAATGGTGTAGTTTTGAGAAAAAAGTAATTCTTAAAAAAAGAATATTAGAGGCCGGATCAGGTCAATGATTTGAATAGCACATCAATGATTTGCAATCTTTAGTTTAGGTCTTGAGAAGATTATCCAAATTTTCCTTGCAAATTGCAGGAATATGAACGAGAATGACGGGAAATGATGATCTTCTACCTGATTTATTCCCAAGCTATCAGCATTGATGCATCCTAAAGATCTATAGAAGCCCTTATGCAGAAGCTATGAAGAAATGGTGGGGCTCTCGACAACACTATTGTTTCGAGTTCCTCTAATGCTACAGATACAGATCTTCTAAAGCCTTTATAGTTCTACTGTTATGTTCCAGAGATACAACTCTTCCTCTGGAACACTCAAATCAATGGTGACCAAGCCAGTTCCTTCTTCAAAACCGAACTCTACTTCCTTAGAATCAACTGATATTCTCTTGGGCTGAGCAGATGAATATGCCCCGAACAAGCCGCAGCCGCGAGCTTTCATGCTGACAGTCGCAGTTGTGCTGGAGTCATATTGCAGCTCCTTGATAGCCCCTCCTGAATTAAACATCTTGACCAGACCCACGGGGGCAAATTTAACCCCATTGGCTAGCTCCTTCACAGGAACCACCGTGAAAACTTCATACTCGCGAGACTTCAATGTGAGTGGCATAGCTGCATCCTTGGGAAGGTAAACCACTTCTCCTGCAATTGACGTTGGAGAAACTTGTTAAGAAAAACCGTGATTTCGTCGAAACAATGCATGACTAAGTGTACATTTAGCTGTATGAAAGAAACATCTGAGCCCTGAATACACATACCACCAACATGAGAATACAATACACTATCGCCTGTCCATCCATCACAGGCGACTCTAGGGAGATAATCAACATCTTTAGCCCTAACAGAACCGTTGATCGTGCCAGGATTTTCGTCATGGATAAGGTTTGTCTTTCCGACCCTGCACCATCCAGCTCCCTGGCAGTTGAAGACCCCTATGACTCCATTGAAATCGTTCAGGTTCCATATCTTCAGGAGACTGCAAGATCAAGCATCTATTTAGCAAACATGGAATAGGATCATTTTATTCAGTCCTTGAAAATGTTGTTCAGATAATTTAACTCCTCCGTTACCTTTTACCATCTCTTGCAGGATCAGAAAACAAGCAATCCCTTGTTGGTCGTCCTGGAAGTTTGGCCCTCAATATAGAGCCATCAGGAAGCACAAGCTTCTTCAGTAGATTAAAGTCATGTTGTCCAGGCTTGTCACTACATACAGAGACACCAAATATGAAATATCTTGTATCTGAATAGCATCCAAGAAAGACGCGGAACATGTTCATGACAAGTAAAGAGTACCTAACATAGATGGCACATCCTCCCACAGCACGGGCTGCTCCGTGGTATTCCGCCATTGGGTGTAGGCTCTGACAAGAGAAACAATTTCAAGGTTAACATCCAGTAACACACAAAAATGTAAACGGAAATTCATCATAGAACAACAAAGCCAAATTGTGTTTTCTTACATGAAACATATCCCAATCCGGCTGCATAAATTCACCAAGAAAAATGGTATTATAAGCAACTGATGCTATATGAATTGTGTGTGATGCTGGATCTCTTGGCCAGAAATCATCCGATGCCCTTATAACAGCTGACCTCTTTGCACTGAACAAATAAGGCAAGTCGGATTAATTACAAATCTTGAGGATATCACCATTGACGGATAAGAAAAAAAGATGAGAAAGAATTTACCTGTATAAACCGTCAGTGTTGTGACTCATACAATAAATGATCCCATTGTCACGGAAGTTTCTTGCAATAGAAGCCTCCAATGCTTGATGGTACTTCCTAGCAAGTTTCACTCTTCCACCATGGCCTGCCCCGAGAGTTTCAAGGATATTCTGAACATCAACTTTGACCCCATCAATTCCAGCTGACGAAAGATAGGAGTGAAGTTCATCATAGAAGCTGAACACTTTTTCAGGATTCACAAGGCCAAGTCCATTTGTGGTAATGCTTTTCAAAGCATCACAATGCTCATTTGATTCAACCCCAGGAGACGAAATAGGGTAAGACAGCTTGGGTTCATAGTGTTCCATTTCAGCACCACCCGGCCTGACCCCTCCCCAGTATCCTGTTATGGCATGCCACATATAAACGTACCTGAACAGTCACAACACATGATATCAGCACACCATCAAAGATTGGTTTGCTCAAATGAGAAGTTGATGTATGATAACTAATGAGGAAACCATACTTCAAATCATGTCGTTCTTTGATTTCGGTCACAGTGTGCTTCAGTCCCAATGCTGGATCCTCAACTCTGTAGCCCTCTTTGCCATTTTTCTGGAATTTGTGATTCTCTTTGATATGTGTTAGTCTGTTTGCAAAGCTGAAGCACAATTGAAAGTGTGCTAGTCAATAAAAAAACAATAACGAAAATGGAAGACAGAATTTGCAAATCTGGTTCCTTACTTGGCTGAATTATCAGCTAAAGTCTCAATAGCAGTGGGATCCATTCCGACTGATTGCCATCCATCATCAATTATAACAAATTTTGGAGGAATTCCACCTTTCTCGAAGCTGCAATAATCACTCTCATTAGCATCAACCTGCCATGTTCAGATCATGTAATTCTCTATGAAACCTTAAAGAAAGGAGCAATACCTCTCTAATCCTTGCTTCACACCCTCTGCAGTGACATCTGTGTAAAAAGCATCCCATGTGCACCAGCCAAACCAGTTCAGCATGTCTGGCATCTGAACCACGAAGCACAAGTTATTCAAGATGACAGAATCAAGTACAAAACGTCGTCGAAAAAGGAACTTCAGGAAATACTACTAATCTTCTTCTGGCAAAAATAAGTAGCTACCTTCTTCCTCTCACGATGAGAAAATGTCTGCAAATGTGATTCCACGGCCCTGAGTACAATCCAAAATACAACTTGGTCAGTGGCATGAAGAACATTTGAGTCATAATTCAACGAAATAACAAGCCATAAATGAGGTTTTTGGACAACACAAATCTATACTGTATTAATGGATCACTAAAATTATCAATTGTATTTACTAAATAAAGCAACACTTCAAGCTGTATACCTAGCAATAAGCATAAGAGCTTGGCAAATTAGGCAACTCATGAAACTTACTTCACTGCATTTGTGATGACATCAAAGGGATCTGAACCAGCTGCCACGAAAACTAAATGACTCCCCTCAAATTCCTTAACAGCAGGATCTCCTGCAAAATACCCCAGCAATTTATTTCACCAATTCTTTAACAAAAAGAAAACCTGTAAAATCATATCCAGCATGAATTTATTCATCTTTTCTCATACCACTTTCCAAGCAAATCTCCAGCTCATTATGCTCATTCCCTTGAAGAACAGCCCTAAAATCTCCTTCAAGAATTGGCAAGAAAACGGTATACAAAGCAGATTGCACCTCTTCATTGTCAAAACGAGATCCATCTCGAGCTTCAACAATCAAAAACTGTGTCTCAAAGGGAATTTCTCGTCCATAATTTCCCATCCTTTGTGTCATCCACCACATCTTGAATCGAAAAACACACATAAACCTCAATCCCCTGCATACCAACAACATTTATTGCAAATTTAACTCTTGCCGCCCACATCACAAATCATCAAAAAGACCTCAATTTACGCCTTTCGTATGCAGTGTTATCATCACCAAGAAAAATAAAGAAAACTTAACAATGACAGAGAAAAGTAAAACAATAACAAAGACGAAGAAGAAAAAGAAGAAGGGACATACTCGAGCTTTCCAACAGGAAAGACTCTTCGACAACCAACTTGATCTGATCGGACACCGATGAAAGCTCCATTGATAAAACCACCCCCGGAAGCTGGTGTTATCTCAATGTTGTCATGGACATCATTCAATACACAATTCCCTAACACCACCAACTTCCTGTCTGCCACTGATATCCCTGCCCCTACTGTCATCTTTCTCTTAAAACAATAAAGAAAATGAAAACGAAAACAAACCCACAACACCAAGAACAAGAAGAAGATCAAGAAAGAACACAGCTTTGGTTGTTGAGCTTTCAGCCGTGGGGGGGCTATTTATAGCATAAGATGATATCGGAGTTTTATGTTGTCAAGGAGTCCCAGTTTACAGATATTGCAATCCAGGGACTCCTTGCAACATGTACAAGAAGTCCCTCCTCGTCTTTTGTGCTAGCTAGCTTAGCTTACTGTGGAAAAACATGAAATAAAAATCTCTTCTTGTTTGGCGGGAATTATTCAACCAACTAACCAACCGTCGAATAGGAGATATTATAGAATTGTTATAAGCGAATATTTGTTTTTATGGTATGGTTATGTTTTTGAAAATTTTTAATTTTTAATTTTGTTAATTAATTTTTTATATTTTTATATAATTTTAATATCATAAATAAATTTTTTAAAAAATATATTTTAATATATTTTAAAAAGTAATTACTATTACAATTTCAAACACTACATAAAAAAATATTCATTTTTAATAATAAATAAATATTTTATGATGTTATTTTATATATATTACTACACTTAATAAGTATACAATATAATAATATATAAAAACATTTAATAGATCCTAAATCAATTATATTGGGGTAAGTTATTACATTTAGTATTCTTAAGAACCAGTCACATTTTTTGAATTAATTTTGTTAATTAGCTATTATATTTTGTTAATTAACTAATATATATTGGGAAGAGGTCTTGCTCAGTGCAAATGAAGTTTGTAATCTACACAGGGTCCAAATCACCTGGAGACAGTACATGTGAGCAGCCTACCAAACCCCTCAATCCTCACCGTTGGTTTAAAAGGCAGGACCACCTACCGCTCAATTAATTATGAACTAACCAAACCATCTAGATGGCTCAATGGTAAGAATTGAACTAAAAAGAGGTTTGCTCTCTCTATTGGTCTCAGGTTCAAGTCTTGTGGTTACTCATATGATGACCACTGGAAGCTTACATGTCTCTTAACTTCAGGGCCCGTGGGATTAGTTGAGATACACGCAAGCTGGCCCGAAATACCTACATTAAACTAAAAAAAAATTATTAGAACTAACCAAACTCAACTAGGTCGGTTAGGTCAGTCTGGTTTACTCTTCGATATCATTAATTTAAATTTTAAAATTTTAAAATTTTAAAAATTATCAATTTTAAGATTTATAAAATTAATTAAAATACATCCAATAAAAATATATGGATAACAAAGATAAAAATATAAAATAAATATATTTTTTAAAATAATTTCAGAATTAGTTCTTGTTTTTTCAAAAAAAAAAAAAAAAAAGATAAAGAGTCGTGTCTTTTTAAATAAAAAAATTTTTTTTTTTTAAAAAAAAAAAACACCATTTCAAGCACTTTTTAATTTGTCCGCAAGTTGATTCTTAAAGCTGGTTAAAAGCGACTAGTCTTTCAGTTCTGTATAAAGAGATTAGCACTCTGCTTCACGTGAGTGAGTTCCCATGACTTTCAAGATTTTTATTTTATACGTTTTCTCTCTTCTTTTTTCACGAAAAATAAACAGAAAAATATTTATCTTTACGCACTAGAGTACTCATAATATGACTTATAATTAAAAGGTCAATTCTGGATCTTGAGTGATGAGTTAATTAAGATGTTAATTAAAAAAATACAATAAATTAGATTAAATTAATGCTTATTTAGAATAATGGAAGAAAAGAAGCGTACAAGCTACAAACACTGTCCAGTAGCTTTCAAACACGTAGTAATAAGATGGGGGAGGGTGAGGACATTTATTTCGACCCAGGCGGTGCTTGCTGCGGCCACTGGAAAGGAGAGACTGACGTGTAAATGAGGTGGTGATTGCGAGTTAGCTTATCTCCGATTATATAATACGTGTTAGCTTAGTCAGAATATGAGTCAGCCACAGCTCAAACCTTACGTGGCATTTACATCTCAAGGCCCACGCCTTCCTCTACTGTTAGTAATGCTTTCCGAATACTTGCATGTTTTTTTTAAAATTATTAGTCTTAAAAATATTAAGAATTTATATAATTATTAATTTTAAAATATTAATCAAAATATACATAAACTTACTACAACACCCAAAATAAAATTGTACAATTTTGACTATCAGTCCGGCGTAGAAAAAACAGAGAGATCGATCAGACATGTTTTCTTGGTTTTTTAAGATATTTTTTTAGATTCATTAGGATTTTCTTGATTTTTTTAGAAAAAACAGAGAGATGATATTTGCGTATCCATGGTTTTGTTTTTGTTCCCTCTTTATTAAAACAAGATATTTTCTTGATTAGATAGCTCGAGTGAATCATTCGGTATAAATCATCCATTTCAACTGCCCATTTGAGATCCACATATATTCTTGGGAATTATAAACGCACTTTACAACCTCCACATGATGATTTCAGTAACTAATTTCTTCTTTATTTTATTTCTTTTCTTCCACGAAACTGCTTGATGTGATGAATGCATGAACCTCCACCGTCTCAATGTTATAAATTGTTTTTTTTTTTGTTTTTTTTTTTTAAAAATATATTAAAAAATATATTTTTTAAAAAAATTCATTTTCAAAATCATCACAACAAAATAATTTAAAACATAAAAATTATTTAAAATATTTAAAAACTATAATACTACCACGGAACCAATTGTTTTTTAATACCCGTCTAGGACTCAAAAATCCACCAAAAAATCTAGTCGAGTTAAGTTCCAGTATTTGTTTCCACGATCCAATTATATTTTTTTAAAAAAAAATATTATATTATTTTTTATAATTTTAATATATTAATATTAAAAATAAATTTTTAAATATAAAAAATATTATTTAATATATTTCCAAAATAAAAAACAATTTAAAAAATCAACTCGATCCACCATATAAAAAACCAAACAATCTTTCAATGATCACTAAACTAGATGAAAATACTTAAACATCTCTAAGTCAAAAGCTTAAATTTAAATTATTATAAAATAAAAAGATAATTTTATTATTGCAAGACAATATAGAATTAATAGTTTGTTTGACAGTGTAGGTTGCGGTTGCTTTTCAAATAACATGTTTCGTGTCAAAATATATGTCCAATGATATTTTTTTTATTTTTAAAAAATTATTTTTGATATCAACACATCAAAATAATTTAAAACACTAAAAACATATTGATTTAAAGTTAATAAAAAAAATATAAAATTTTTAATTTTTTTTAAAATATTTTTAATACACAACAACAAACAGTACTTTAAATCCCAGAATCGTTTAACTTTTCCTTTTTAATAAAAGCCAAAAAAAAGCTACAGGCACGAGCTATCCGACAACATTTTATAGTAGAAGTAGAATAATCAAAGCAACATGCCATGCCATTACAAGACAACAAACATTTACAGTTCTCCAGTAAAACCATGAGAGGTTCCATGAGTTGGTTGATGGATATGAACCTAAGCTACCCAAGTTGATTTATTTATAATATATAGTTTGTATCCATTATTTTCATACATAACACGTGGCACTGCGAATATGCGATCGATCTCATTACACCATATACTTTTTTCAACAAAGCTGCGATAATATTCCCCTGCTTTTTTACATTTCAAGAACATAAATCCAAACCACTTTTCAAGTGGCCACGTTAGCAAGGACTTCTTTTCACCAACTCTTACTCTTTTTTTCTTCTTTATTTTTATTTATTTTTTTAGCTGTGGCCACGTTCATACATGTTTTCTTTTATCTTGTCTTCACTACTACTCTTAAATGATAAAAACTACTACGATCTCAATTTTAGATTGTTAAAAATATATTTTTTTTACATAACACGAAATATATAATAAATTTAAATTATAAAATTATAAAATCATAAGTAAGATATTTTAACTAAAATCATAAAAACACAAATTAATTAAAATAAAAAAATCACAAATAAAATATTTTAACTAAATTACAAGATCCAGTCGAAATAATAAATAATAATATAACATAATTATACTTGAAACAATAAATACTCTACTTAAAATTTTCTAAATACTTTTTGGACTAAACTCTTCTTGAATTTTTATCAACATCTATATCATATTGTCATCTTATATCAAATCTATTATCACTAATAATTTTTTAAAATGTCTTGTATCATACAGTTCAATAATTAATATATTCATCAATAATTATAAATATTGATAAATGTTGAATGCCAATTCTGAAAATAAAATAAAACATAATAAATGGAGAGCAGACATTTTTTTAAGGACATTTATGTAATTTAAACTCAGAGTGGAGAGAGAGTCATACAATTTTTCACATTTCAGAGACGTTGGGAGACATTTTTTTAAGGAGATTATTGGTTCAATTCATGCACATTGCTCAAAAAAAGGGCTCACAATAATATCCTACGGCCCCATCAGCAAATCATGTTGTCGGTAACAGAATTCCGACATAACTTGCTGGATTCATGCACCTTGCTCCAAAAAAAAGGGCTCACAATAATATTTCTTCGTGGTGATTTGGATAGCAACTGGAAAGAAATCTTGCGGGAGTGTCTCAGTCTGTGTGAATAATTTGTCTAAAATTGCAGTAAAATTTCTTCAGCTGGTAATACGAAAGGGCAACCAGCGGCAACAATACTTGTCTAACAAAAATGGAGGTAGTCGTGAGAAACATTCAACTTCCTTGTATTGAACTGTTCTGAATTGCTGATGTTGTAACAGCTTCATGAATAGCTTTAACATCATGATTAGAGCCATCCAAAGATGGGAACACGGATTGCCACTGCATATCCAGTTCAATTTTTTGAGCCAGAGAATTAGAGATCCGACATAACTTGCTGGATTATTAGCATGCTGGTAATAAATATGTTGACGGTAACGAAATCCCCCCGTGCAAAATGAAATCATCACCAAATCACCACATTCAATTCTCTCATGTAAAAAGCTCCTAAAGCTAAGTTTCATTTTCAACTAATCACAGCATCTAGATTATTAACATGCTGCAGGAACCCAAAACTAAAACTTTCACCAGAATCACCACCATTATTCACATACCAGACGAGACAGAAAAATCAAAGCTTGGGAATAAATTCTTATCTTCGTCTTGACAAGAACGCTCCAGATCTCGATAGCAAGCAAAACCAGCTGAGAGAGTGGAGAGTGGTGACAATTAGATTCAGATCAGAGGCGCTACTGGTGAGTGGAAAGTGGAACCGAATCTACAGATTTTTTCATCTGATATCTTATTCTGCTAGCGATTTGAGGAAAGGGAAAAGGGGAAGGGTGGAATGTCGGGTAGGGAAGTGGGAACTCATAGAAAAGGGGAGTGTTGACCGCTGAGTCAGCAGTCAGCACAACAACTCTTTTAAATTTCACGTGAAATCATGATATCGGTATGCATCACGAGTTTGACCAGGTTTAATTGATTTTACTGGTTTTTAAGTTTTATGCACTTGAGTTTATACAAGGCTGGTTTCTAAGTATGCTCAATAAAGTGTTACTTTAAACGTAGTCACTCAGGACCTTGCTTAGTTCTTCCTGAAATTGTGATCTCGGTAAAAAATTTAGATACGAGGAGCAGATTTTGGGGTTTTTGACATGTAGTGCAAGGCTAGATTCCATACAAGGCTTGTTCTTTTTTCTCAATTTAAGGTAGAGGTTGTGGGTTCTTAGGAGTTAAGAAGTTGTCTTTTGATGGAGCAGATGTTCGCACGTTGTTTCTGCTGAATTTAGGCAAGTTTCTTGGCAAGGCCGAGCAGCTTCTTCTGTTGATGGAAGAGAGCTTTCCTGAGCTTGGTATCATAATATATAGATGACAGCATCGAAATGAGTTGGATTGAGCGTATCCTCTATGTTTATGGATATCCCAGTAATACCTCCGTGGATGTACTGTTGTGAAGATTGATGTTCATGTCAAATTAATCATTTGAAAATGACCAGATTTTATTGCAAAGTGATCTGTTTATCATCTCTACCGTTGGAGTAAAATGTTAAAATACAGTCCTTCAATCGTTATGTAACATTAAGATATGTGTTAATTAATCAAATAGAAATGCATCCTCAGAGAGCTATCAGCAAGGACATTCTTCTACGGGCCGATGTAATTAACGAGCGGTAATTGCCGGTGAAAGAAGTATAAGTTCGAAAACCAAGAGATCAAACTGAATTCAGGGACACCTGACGAGTCTACTTCCCTTCTGAATTGCAAGACTTGTTTGAGGGCATAAGATTGCTGATCGAATCAATATGAGTTTGGCACAAAGTTCCTTGGGTAACTAAAATGAATACTATTCCCACAATGAATAATAATACTGTTGAAAGAACGAATAATTGTTATTCAACCGCCAAAAGAAACCCAGCAGCCTGTTCTTCATCTCCTTCAAATAATCTAATGTAAGAGCTTGTATAACTGCCTCTCTTCCAAACCCCAGCTCAACAAGCTCTGCAACTTTGGCTTCAAAGACGGGTCCCTGGCAGCAAATATGTGAGAAAACTATTATTGACATTCAGATTGGCAGATAGACTGGATCAGTTAAGATTGATGGAGTGTCGTGTTTAACAGAATGCTTGATCAACCTGAGAACGTCAAAGGAGACCACCTGTTCAAGTAAAGCTTGGACTAAATTTCCCACGGGAAGAAAAAAGAAGAAACAAAATGTTGATTTTTACCTGTGCCACACCGCTGCGTGCGACCCCTGTGGAACACAACAAGAAGAAAGAAAATATTTAGATACCATTTGGAAATCAAATTCAGGGAAACACCAAGGTATTTGAAACCAAGATCCATCTATAATAATGATTAAAATACAGCTATTTACAATGGCATAATTTATAACCCAACGACAACCTAAATTACATAACTGAACCAGTATATATATATATAATAGCAGCAGAATGCTAGACAATATCATACATCATATCACAAGAACTAACCAGAAGATTGTCCAATGGCCAGTACTGGATCATTCTTCTTCTCCGTTAATATTCCTGATGTCACCTGAAAGGTCAAGAGGATCCAAGCCAAAACTGTAGCTTTTACATTGGCTGCAACAATCAGCATTAATTCGTAAAATCATATGTTTTATGTCTGAGATGACCAGATAATATTCCAAGGTTTTTTCTTCTGTAAAGCTCCTAGATATTGCTTGAAATACAAGAATGCAATGTTAACTCTCTAGTGTTAATTTCTTTTCTGTAAAGCTCCTCATTTCTGTTTCACAAGCAGAATACATGAATACCTTTAAGAACTTCAGTCAACTATAACAACATATCCTTAGATCGATACAAGTAGAGTCTTCATAGAAGATTAAGTGCTGATGCTAACTGGTGCGCGCGTGCTTGCCAAGCATATCAAGCTCAAAGAGGAATTCCATCTCAGGAGAATCCAGCACCATGAAGGATCGACAAGGACAAAATATATTCCCAATCTAGAGGAACAAACAGAAGGAAACGAAGAATTAGCATCAGCAACAACAAATAATGTTCTTCTTATATATATATATATATATTCCCAATCTATATTTGAATTTCATATAATATTTTGAAAGATATTTGATCATTTAATGTTTTTCTTAAGAGCTAGGCTAGCTACTCTTGTTGTAATAAAAAAAGAGAACCATGGAAGGATTTCACCTTAATTTGACATACATAGGCCTAGTGATCATAATTTCCATTGCTGTCTTTCTCCTATAGGTTTTAATTTTCTCCGTTGTTAGTAACAGGATAATGTAACAAGATGGGATTTTGTTATCTACTTAGCTTACCCACAAACTTGATTATATATATATCTGCTAACCAGACCCAGCAGTTGCCTGTTGGATCTTAAATATTTGTCTGCATTCTATTTCTACATTGGATCTCTAGCTAGCTATATGCATGCATGGAGGAGCATGGTGAGATGTAAATGTCAAGATTACAAATTAATATGATCAAGTTTAGGTAGTCAAAATCTTGATGATCAGTTGTGTGCTCAAACCTTAAATCCATGTGCGTGCTAGCTAGCTAGCTAGCTGTATATATCTTAAGCTGTGGGTTTGCTTTTGCTTTCCAGCTGCTTTATAAATGTATTAATCCCTGTGATGGGCTTTTAATTTCTTGAGAGGAAAGATTTCATTTCAAATTGACTATATTAATTCTAACCAATCATCTTTTTTATTATTATTATTATTATTACTACACATTTCTCATCATATAATAACATTAGAATAAATAATACTAAAACTTAATGGTAAACCGTAAGTACTATACAGTACACTCCCAGCAATACAGATTTAAGAGAAGATTAATTAATCAAATAAATTCATACTCAATAATTAATTAAATGAATTATAAAAATCCATAATTAGTTAATTATACGAAATAATTAATCTCCCTATCGAGGAAGGAAGATTATAATATGCGCCCCTTAGATTTTTATTATTATTATTATTATTATTATTTTAGTGAGAGTTCAGAAGCTTATAAAAATAGTACCATATATATTGCTACGTACCTAGCTATATCATAATGTAATTTTGCTCAAAAATAATTTTATACTTGCTTGCTTATAGAAGCTTTGTCACGTGTGAAATCTTAAGGCATTTTTATTTCTCAATGTATTCTTAGATCAGTTGGTTTGCATATATTAAATTAAATTCATTTTAAAATGTAATTAGTGGTGGATCATTTATATCAAGATTTGAAAATTCTTGAGATTTTTTTATTATTATATTTCAATCTAAATATAAATAGAATAATTTTTTTATTACCATAAATATTTAGAATAACTTACACATAACTTAACTACACTAAATAATAGCTAGGAGGTGTAAATACTCATTAGCTAATTAACTAATCTCAAGGCTGAGATATTCATTCTCAATCTTAGAAAATTCCTTTTTTTTTGTATTTAGATTAATATAAGTATTTTAGTTAGTTAATTTAATAGATTCTGAAATTAATAATCATATAAATCTTTAATAGTTTTGAAATTTGTAGAATTTAAATTAATAATTTTTAAAATAAAAAATTTAAAACCTAACAAATTAATTATACTTAGTAAAATTAAAAATTTCTTTTTTTATATATATGGTGCCTTGATTTTACGTTTCGGAGAAGAAGAAGAAGGACATCAACGTGTTATAATGAAACTTGTGCCCACTAGACTCCAACAATTATTTACTATTAAAAGCAAAGTTAAAAGACGCGCCCTACACTCTAACAATTATTTACTATTAAAAAAACAATTAAAAGGCGAGGGAGTGAATTTCACTGTAGCTCAAAGATTATCAACTATTATTATAGTCTTTAATTTTATTCTCAAAATCAAATTTATAATTTTTTTATAGTAATAATATTTATTTTGATTTGATCCTTTTTATTTTGATTTTTTATTTGTTTCTTTTACTTTTTTATCAGAATTTTTATGATTTTTAATTTTATTCTTCAAAATAAGTTTATGATTTTTGTTAGTTTAATAATAGTAGTAGTAGTAGTAGTAGTAATGATAATAATACTAATAATGGTAATTGTAGTGGTTGTAATAATAATAGCAATAATAATAACGATAATGATATTAACAATATTATTAATACTACTACTAATGATTATGATATTGTTATTAATAATGGCAATAATAATATTTTATTATGATGATAATAGTAGTGATGATAGTAATAATTGTGATTGTAATATTTAAAATGATGACATTATTATTATTATAGGAATGATAATAATAGTAATTTTAATAATAATAGTAATGCTAATAATTTATTATGATAGTTGTAGTAGTTGCAATGTCAATAATTGTTGTGATGATATTAATAATTATTAAAATAATTAAATAATGATATTATTGGTGGTAATAATAATAATAATAATAATAATAATAATAATAATAATAATAATAATAATAGTGACTGTGATAGGGACAACAATAACAACAATAATAATAATTATGGTTATAGTAATAATAACAATAATGATAATAGTAATAAAAAAATAAAGATAACAGTAATATTAATATTAATTATGGTGATGGTGATGGTGATAATAATAATTATAACAATAATATTAATGATAATAATAATAATAATAATAATAATGGTAATAATGATAATGATAGTGATCACGATAATAATAATGATGATGATGATATTACTTATTAATAATAATAGTAATGATGATAAATATAATAATAATTAGGGTGTGCAAAAAAACTGAAAAACTGAATAAACCGAGAAAACTGAAAAAATATTAATCGAAAAATAAAACCGATCAAACCGATTAGAATAGTTAGAAAAAATCTCGGTTCGGTTCGGTTTTTGGTTTTGTAATGCAAGAACCGGTTAACCCGGACCGAACCGAACCGAACCAGTTCAAAAAAATGTACTATGAATAGAAAATGGTACTATAAATAGAAAAAGTTATCCCCTCCAGCCAGTAACCCTAGCCCCCTCTCACCTCTCCTTGTCCGTCTCCCTCCCCCTCAGCCCCCTCACCTTTTCATCTCCTTCTCCTTAAATTTAGAAGCAGCACCCTCTTGCCTCTTGATCCTAGGATGAATCTGGGTGTAGCGGATCTTGCTAGGCTTGGGTGCGAGAGAATGTTAATCTTTGTAGTTGAGGAAGACTTTGACTGTTGCAGCTAAGAATTATTATAAGAAGTTGAAAATGAGTGGATGAAAGGGAACTATTGAACTTGTTGAGAATGAAAAGGAAGACCACTGCTTCCATTTGCTTGATCTCGATGGTGGCAAGGCTAAGAAAATGAGGCATAAGTTTGTTTCGTTTCTCAAACAAGACCAGTTAAATCTCAAACAAGATCTTGCTAAGTTTGTTTTGTTTGATAATGACAAGGCTCTGAGGCATAGGTTTTCTCGGTTTTTTGAAATCAAGAATCAAACTGGACCGGACCGAAATCGGTTGGTTTGACTCAGTTTTGGTTTTTTTTTCAAAAAAAAAAACCGGTTTGGTTGTTTTTTATAGGTAAAAACCAAACCGAACAAAAAATTATCACCCCTAATAATAACAACAGTAATAGCAATGATAATAATGATGATGAGAATAATAATAATAATAATAATAATAATTCATTATTAAATGCTAAATTTGATAAGAATTGAGTTTAATTATTTTTTTCATGTATAATATTTTTTATCTAATATTTCGAGTTATTGATTTGAAAAGTTTATGTGACTTAACATGCTTTTTTATTTTTTTATCTTATTATGAGATTTTATTATTATTATTATAGTTCAATCTAAAGATAAATAGCTTAGTTGACAAAGTAGCTAGGAGGCTAGCTAATTAACTAAGCTAATCTCAAGGCTGAAATATTCATTCTCGATCTTAGAAAATTCTCCTTTATATATATATATATATATATATATTTGCCTTGATTTTTACGTTTTGGAGAAGAAGAAGAAGAAGAAGAAGGGCATAGACGTGTGAGAATGAAACTTGCCTTGATTTTTACGTTTTGGAGAAGAAGAAGAAGAAGAAGCAGTGCATAGACGTGTGAGAATGAAACTTGTGCCCACTAGACTCCAACAATTATTTACTATTAAAAGAAAAGCTAAAAGACGCCCACCACTCCATCAATCATTTACTATTAAGAAAAAAAAAAAAAAAAAAGTTAAACGACGAGGGAGTGAATTTCACTGTAGCTCAACGTATAGCTAATTGCGAATTTTTTTTCCTTTAAGTGGGAAAACTTTAAGCCTTGAAGATGGGATTTGTTGGTTTTTTCTATTGGCTCATTAATTATTAAAAAATTGTTTGGGAATATATTTATTTTTTTATAATAAAAATACTCTTTTATTCTAGAGTCAACAAAATTTATAATAATTAATCAAGAGTTTTTTTTACTTTTCATAAATTTCTTAGCAGTAAAAATAATTTTTTAATCTTGGGATTAAAAATTTGTGTTTAAATTTTTCCTTAATCTATGTACAATGAAAGCAAATTGTTAACTTTAGAAAAGACAAAACATAAGCTTTGTTATTTTGATATTTTTACATTTTTATTCAAAGTTATTTATAACTTAGTGTTTCCAAATACTTTTTTAAAATTTATTTTTACAACTTTACACAAAATTCAACAATAATCAATTAACTTCCTTTCTTGTGTTCCTTTTACAAAATCAATGATGTGATCATAATTTTAAATGGATTTCACACAAATGTTTTCATTACTAAACACTTATAAGTATAAAGACAAAGGAGCCCTAAAAATAATAGCAAATAATATTCAAACCACATGTTTGACTATGGATGCCTGCACCTTTCAAAGATAATTAAGAAATTCAAGATCAATTTATTTTTTTATTGGCCAATTAAATGAGACAATGAGGTGCCTCCAATGAATCATAACTCTCCCTCTTTTTCTATGTAATTGATGTAAACAACAGCGCTAAGTCATTATCAATCAAGTTTTAGTGCTTGAATAACTGAAAGGCTACCCCTAATGACATTATCATGGGTAAAGTATATTAGTTTTATGTTGATCATTCCTTAATTGATGTGGCCTTTCCTTAATTGTTTATTAAGGTTTGGCTAGTGGTAGGTTATATATATATAAAAAAATTAAATTAGTTTATGTATTAGTTGAGACTAGATTTTATTTTTAAAAGTTAACTATTGATATTAAAAGTATATTTGTCTTTTATTTTGATCAACAATAGATTATTCACATTAAGATTAAGGATATTAGTGTGTTTCTCACCCATTAATATATTTGTAAAGTTAATGCACAGAGAACTCATAGAAGAGTAAGATGCTAAAGCAATTATAAAACATTTTGTTAAAACAACCTAAGTATGAGTTGTTTTATGGGTTTGGGATAGTTTTTAATCGAATAACCATGCATGAATCTTGTTGAGATTTAGTGTGCAGAAATTCACTTACTATCGATAAAGAGATCTAATAAACGTAAATTTAATAAGCGTAAAAATACCTCTTATCTAGGCACAGTATCAACTCCATGAACTTCTTGTAAAGGAAAATCATCACTTTATAAACTCTCTCTAGGAGAGGAGAGGAGTCTGAATCCATGAGGTTGCTCTAGGGGAAGAGTTCTACTCGATAGGCTCACCCTATGGGAGGAGCCTTACTCAATGGGCCCACCCTCGAGGATGAGCTCGACTTCATGGTCTCCCTTTATGAAGGAGCCCGATTCCATGGCTATCCCTAGGGGGAGCCCGACTCTATGATCTCTATTAGCAGGGAAGTCCGACTCCATGGTCTTGCCCTAGAGAATGAGCCCTACTCTATAGGCTCGGTCTAGGAAATGCGTGTAGACCTATTTTTCACTTTTTATGAGTTCATGCAACTTGTTAGGTACCTAACTCTCATATAAGGGCATCTCAGTATTTTTTATTGATCCAGTATGTGTTATTTTGAGTAGAATACATTTCAAAATATCATAAGGGTAAAATCACACTTCAACCCTTCTTCTTCATAAAGAGAGAGAGAGAGAGAGAGAGAGAGAGAGAGAAGAGACTCATGAGCAATAAATACACCGTGAATCCTTCAAATTTAAGATTCATAATCTCTTCATTTTTGACACTTTAAGCATAAATATTTTCAAAGTCTATCTATGTAAAATATCATTGCATTTCCTCTCTCTATAAAGTTACTAAATTAAGTATCGGAGAGTCCCCATATCTATCATAGGATACTTTTTGCAGGTACCAACTACAAGCCACATTGGCTTACTAAGCACCACTTGCTACCAACTTCCAACCATCTGGATTTTTTATATCAAGTCATCAAACACCTTGGTTTAGGAGAATGAATTAGATTGCTTGAAGTAAGAGATTAACCAATTATCCAAAACATCAAACTTATTTCTAAGCAACTTGTATTTTAGGACTCATAAAGATCGATCCATTTCTATTCCTTTATTTTATATGTGAGAAAAAAAAACTTGAAGTAAATGTAGAATGGAAAATTTGTTAAAAGGATTGTTAAAAGGATAGACGATTGATAGTTATCAAACCCGACCTAGCTTGATAGATCTATTTAGTGATTCGTGACTTGAAATCTCAACTGAATCATGTTTTATTTTGAATAAATTTTTATTTGGTTAATTTATGATTGATATAACTTGGTTATAAATTTGATAGTTAAAATTAATGAATATTTTTTCTCTTAAAAAAACTAAAACTGAATTGTTGTAGATAAAAACAATAAAATCAGTTGCTCATAAATTAGGTGAGATTAACAAATGATATTATCAGTGTCATGGATGGGCTAACCGTTCAACCAGCAATCACTCTCCCACCTCTTCCTTCTTCCAGAAGCAAACGACAGTGCCACGTCACTATCGTTTGGTTCTTAATTACTTGATTTATGGTAGGCCACTGTCCCCCCTAGAAGTGAGAACGTGACTTGTACACGGAACAAATGCTTCTACACAAGTGACACGCCATCTCTGCCGTTGGATTTCATGGGGCTCGGAACAGAATCAAGAAAGACGGATTCTGTACGCCGACTTGTCTTCTAGAAGCTTTGGCACCTGCCAGATGTCAAGGGCGTGATCCACGGAAAAGTCGACCATCTTCTCTCGGCTGCGCCAACCTCAGCCAGCCGATTGAGCAGTTTACAAGATAATATCAGAAGTTTTGATGCTCGTAAATATATTAAAATTTCTAGTATTATTTTTAGCAAAAATAATTTAAAATGAAATAAAAATCATTTAATATAAAATTAAATTAATTAATAAATAATTTACATTTCTAATATCATTGTAAATAATTGAATCATGATTTTAATATAAAATCAAATGGTAAATTTCACGGATTTAATTCCACAATTTCACGAATTATAAAATGAAAATAACATGTATTATCCAAAAAATCAATAGATAATTTTACTGGTATTTTTTTATTTCATATAAATTGTCTTAACTTTGATATTTATAATTTTCATATATGGTGAGGTTGAGAAAAATTCCTAGTAGAAAATTTGGGGTGCTTTTCATGAGGTGATAAAATTAGATATAAAAGACTTTATGGGCCCGACGACTACGGCAAGAAAATCACTCTAAATTTTAAGTCTGTATAGTATGTGTACATGTGATAGAGATAATGAATATTCTCTAGGATTAAATGTTCCTTAAATCTTGTTTAAGTCTTGTATCAGACATGTTTTATATTGAGTTTTGTGTTGTCTATAGATATAAAGTCTATAGAGATAAGCCTGAGAGAGATGAGCTCTGGCTTTTGGTCTCCTCCCTTTTATGCTCTTATAGATTTGTTTATATAAATTTTTTAAAAATAAATATCTTATAAAATATCTAAAATATTTAATATAAATATCTCATAAACATCTAGCCTGAATATTTATAAGATATTTATGGAGATGTGTACATTGTATATGACACCATGTAGACCCAGTTGGATTCGCCCCAAGAATTAATATTATTGTTTAATTTTTATTATGTATCATCAATATGTTATCTTGAAAAATTATAATGTGCTTTGGGTATCAATAAAATTATAGTTTTTTTTATAAAAAAAAATACTATGTAATTACCAACTCTCATTTCTCATATAATTCCTTTGATTTAATACCATATGTATTTCCCAAAAAAGAAAAGAAAAGAAAAGAAAAGAAATGGTAGCCAAAACAATCACCAAGCCAAGCCAATTCCAAATTAATAGCCAAACCCCCCACTCAGAAGTTCCAAATGGCTGCCATTTCTCTCAAAAAGCCATTAAGAGAAAAAAGAAGAAAGAATATGCTCTTTCTTCTAGAAGAGCTTTATTATATTAACAATCAAATAAATAAATAATAAATTTCATGTCAGCAAAGCAAACTGCCCTTAAAAATCTCCTGCAAAACAGACATCTGCCCCCACACTAGCACTGTTTTCTTTTCTTCCTATAATTAATTAATATTTTTTTATTATTATCTTTGACTTTTCTCTCTTTGTATATACATACAGTCTTTCTCCTCTCCATCTATCTTGCTCACCATTTCGCTTCCAAATCATCTTCTCTTATTCCCATTTCGCCACTAAAACCTTCTCTTCCAATGTACACTACGTTCTCTCCCTCCCCTCTAACCGCCGCCATCTCCGTAATCACCGCCGCGGCAACCTCCAACACAGTTCAAAAGCCTATCCTTTTATCACCGGTTAAAACAACCGCCGGTCGTTCTCGTCGGGGGTTTCAAATCAAAGCCTCGGTCTCAACGTTTCCTGACTCGACCCGAGTCGACTCAAGGTATTCAACGCTGAGTCTGTACGATATACTCCGGGTGAATCCAGCTGCGTCGCAAGTGGAGATCAAGTCAGCGTACAGGAGTCTTGCGAAGATTTACCATCCTGATGCTATTTTGAGTCATGATCGTGATCATGATGATGAGCAATCGGACGGTGGAGAGTTTATCGAGATTCATGGTGCTTATGAGACGTTATCCGATCCGGCAGCTAGAGCGGTTTATGACCTGTCTTTATCGGCAGCGGCGAGGTGTTTTTACAGGAGAGCGGCTGGGTATTCGGGCGGGCATTATACGACCCGAAGATGGGAAACAGATCAGTGCTGGTAAAGAGAATGGAAAACTGACCAGGTTCATTGAATCTTATAGTTTAGGATTGTTCTTCTGTTTTTTTAACATACAGTTGCAACATGTCACTGTCGTGGCAATGTGTAAGGCGGTAGATTTCGTTTTTTTTTTTCTTAACGAAATGACAAAAAGAAGAAGAAAGGAGTGAATATAATATTTTCCAGTATTTAATGTTTGCTAATTTTATCAAATGTTTTATTGGATCATAAAATTAAAATGGAATCTCCATGGATCGTGGATACTTGTTAAATCTTGATCTGTTTGAATGGTAGCTACACAGCAGGAGCTTGTTTTTTTCACTCCATCGGTGGGTCAATCCACCAAACTTTTTTTCACTAGATAAGTGGATCAATCTAACAAACCTTGTACTATTCAAAGATTGGATTAATATCCAACAAGTTGAGAACTTGACTGAGTCAATCTAATCTATCTGGGTTGAGTTTCATGTTAAAAACCAAGTGAAAGATAACCTGATCATTGATCCAAAACTTGATCTGCATCGAAGTTAAGTCATGTCATGACTACGAGGTTGATTTGGTGAAAAGGGAAGAATCTTGAAGCATTCACAGACAAATTGGGAGAAGGAGAGAATCTAAGACACTATGGCCCCGTTTGTTTGCAGGAAAGTGGTTTCCTTTTGGAAAGTGAATTCCGGGGAAAGTGAATTCCTGGAAAGTGAATTCCGGGAAAGTATTTTCCGATGTTTGGTAGTGTTAGGGAAAATGAACTGGAAAATACTTTCCAGTGTTTGGTTGTGTTATGAAAAATGAACTGGAAAATAATTTATTAATGAATTAAATTTTTTTTCAAGTTTATCTAATATATATAAAATATTTAATATAAAATATTTAATCACTTACAATTGTCATAACCCAATTTTTGACCTTTTTTTATTTTTATTATTAAAAAAAAAATGATGAAAAATAAAAATAAAATAAATGAAGGATGAATTAAAATTTGGGTTAAGGGCAACATGATTGGAAGTTTAAATATTTAATTAAGCTCTTGACTAGTTTAATTAATTAAATCAAGGGTTTAATTGGAGAATTGATTTAATTAAAATTTAGATTATTTTAATTAATAAAATCAAGAATTTAATTGAAGAATTAATGAGTTTGAGGAATTAATTAAACTTTGATTTAATCAAAAACCCAGGACTTAAATAAAATAAATCGAGAGAACCGGCTTCGTCTTCGTCTTCAAGCAGCAAACCACAAATAATCCCCCCTTTGCATTTTAATTCACTGCTACAGTAGCAAGTGAATTATATCACTTGCTACTGTAGCAAGTGAATTATAATTCGTCTTCAAGCAGCAGACCACAAGTAATCTCCCTTTGCATTTTAATTCACTGCTACAGTAGCAAGTGAATTATATCACTTGGTACTGTAGCAAGTGAATTAATTCATTGGGCAGGCGTGCGCTACGCACGCCAAAAGGAAAGTGTTTTCCTTTCTTTAAAAGCGGAAAACACTTTCCTTCGAAACGTTATTAATTTTAGGTTGACTGGAATTCATTTTCCTTTGACCATTTTTCCTTTTTGTTGCCAAACATAGGAAAAGCAGGAAAGTGAATTCCAGGAATTCACTTTCCTGCAATCAAACACGGCCTATATGTATTTGTACCACCAAACATTTGTACAAGGTTTCTCCTGCTTCAGAACTCTGCCTTGTATTCTGCACAGTGGTTGACAATGGGATCATCGTTTACAGGTCACCAGCAAGTAATTAATGACATGCATGAGAACGCGGATGCTTGCAAGCTCGGCACCAGTGACGGCAGGTGAGGTCCTTGCACGGTTCACAATCTCAACCACTTGCTCAACAATTGGCTGTGCGTGTAATACAACCATTTGGTCAGTTGGCAGTATTGCAGCTGCCACCGCCGTCATCCACTCAAGCTTTCGGGGAGTATCGTTGTTTATATCACAGGCCAGCTGCTGCAGCAGAGAGAGCAAGACTCCCTGGCTTAGTGGGAGGGGAGACAGAGACATGATATCCTGCAAATCAACCTGGCAAAAATAACACGATCAACTCTTCTCAGGTCCATTTCAAAGTTGAGATGAAAGCCACAACAAGCCCAGCAGATTAGCAAGGGAAACGAGAGCAAGAAAATCACACATCTTCCATTACACCAAGTACCAAGACTAGATAGAACGAGAAATACCTGACTGCACAGCCAGGATACAATAGCCAAGTCACTTCTTTGGAGCGCAATAGTGAAAGCCTCATCGTATTTGCATTCAGATATTAATCTTCTTAGCTCTTTCGTTGGATCCAACTGTGTTTCAACCTGAATCATCAAAGAGGGAAGGAAGGCTTAGAATTACCTCCATGATAACAAATGGTTTTTGACAGCCATGAGCAGCTGAGATGGTTAAGATCACGAAACACAACAGACCTTCTCATGGGAGCTAGCCAAGGGCCCGTTGCTAGGTTGCGTGGCCAATGGATTTGTTGCACCTGAGCTTGCGGCAATAGCTAACAGCTGTCTTTGACTATCAGCCAGCTCCATACTCAAGGTTTTTGTCAACGACGATGCTGAGTTGATTGAATCCTGCATTTAACACAGAATAAATAAGTGATGCAGGGAAATATGGGGAAAACAGACAGCATAAAAACTGAATGTAAACAATTTGCTCAGAACATTTGGATGTTGTTAAGGCGAAAATATAATTATTTAGCTAGCGCATAAGAATCCAAATGGACACCTCTCGTCCAGCATCCATGCAGCAAAACCCCGACGTTTTAGTTTTAAATAAATTAATGAAGAGGGCTGTGCTGTAATGGATTTCACAATGTAGCACAAGAATACACACCCTTAAAGTGAATGCTAAAGAAGAATGGGAAGCTTCAAAATGCTGCTGTGCTGCAGCTGTATGCTCGATCATCCCTCTCTGAAAGGCAGCATCTACTTGATCAAACATGGCTTTGCATGACATCTCAAAGGCAGGAATTACTGAGGCTTCCAGACCAGCCTTCAAGGAATCCTGCACGAGAAGATTTATTTATTATCAACAATGCCTGACACATTCCCTAGATAAGTTATATGACGTTGCGCTCTCTAGAAAGATAAAGTTGGGGAATCATCTCATTCAATAGAAAACAATTAACTCGGACCCACCAAACCAGTTCTTCGTAGTATTTTGCAAAAAAGATAGCCCTACCCTTCAGCAATTGTGTGTGAAGTGGCTGCACTTGCAGCTTGGACCTGCAACATCTTGACTGCAAGCCCAAGACTTCTACCATTGATTAATGGGGCGATAGATGCTCAAGCATTCTAAAAAATTATGATGACTTCTGCATACCTGGAGAGCTTGCTTGCCAGAAGTTTGAAACTGTGCTTGAATTTGCCTAGCAACAGTAGCCTCAAGTTTCGAATTAACTGATTTTTCCAGTTGATTCACTGCCTTATCACCAACTCCTCTCTGGAGAGAGAGAGAGAGAGAGAAAGAAGAGCATCAGCTAATAGTCAATTTCTGAAAAAATGCATCCGATTTTCAGATCTCTTACCTTGAAAGACTCAACTATAACTGAAGATACTGTTTTCTCAATGACCGGAGATATTGTGCGAACTGCACCTTGTACAACTGAAGCCAATTCTTTCTTCGGTGCTTTCTCTAACATGGCTGGCAAGTCCTTATTGATAAAATTCAAGACCAGACTTGTTATCTGCTGCATGTGATCTTGCAATAACCTCTCACTCTTCGCATTCTCTTCTTGAAATTGAGCACACGGAGCATCAGTATTCGCTTTGATGGCTTTCTCAATGCTCCGTCCCAAAGCCGTCTCTAGTCTTCTACATTCTTTAGAAACAGGGACTGCAACCATATTTGGCATCTGCTTATGCATTTCCTTTTGTGCGATCGCTAGCTGGAAAATAAAAGGAAAGAAAGAAAGAACACCAGTGTCAAAAGTGGATGACTGGATAATACAAGGATTAAAGCACAATAAGGTTCTGTACAATATTCTTTTAAGATGCAGCCCTAGAAACTAGAAAACCAGAATTTTTTTCACAAAATCTATTTACCTCTATTAGCAAAGATTGTGCTATATAGCACAGAGAATTATGCATGGTGAGTGCACAGAAAAAATACCACCATTCATTGGCAAGACCCACATGTAGGACCCACAAAGTCAATAGAATATGCTGTAAGAATTTATTCATTGGCAAAAACAAAAACAATAAGGAAAATGAAAATCTTCATTAAGTCCCAACCCAGTCATGCACAAGGACTAACAAAGAGATCGCAGCCAGATACAGTAGCACAAGGTTGTTGCTTGTGATCACAAATGCTCCTTGTCAAATCTTTAAGTTCAAGACAACATCTAGCAAGAAAATAACACATGATGCATAAGGTAAGGTATTTTCCAAGGGCAGAGTCTAAGGAATCACCTGATTAATCGATTGCTGCATTGCCAAAATTTGAGAAAAAGCACCATCCATAGCAAGGAGATTTGAAGCCCCGACAGGTTCGTTCAAAGAATCTGCTGATTTAAAAGTACCTGGAGGTTGAGAAGATGAACCTGATGCTTGAGAATTTCTCCCCTTCTGCTTCTTCCCTTTTGTACTAGGAGTAGTTGACAGTGGACCAACTGTTGACACAGAAGACTCAGAAACTTTTCCAGATACATCTTTTGTTGAGTCATGGACTTCATCTTTGCCAGCATTAGAAGGTGGGGAAAGAGACTCGCTAACACTAACACCAACACCATCAACTTGTCCCTGTTCCTCCACAATTTTTGTTTCTGGTGGCAACGCACAGCACTCTCTTGTCATCTCAATATCAAGATCTGAAGCCTGGGAGCAAATTATTTTTTCCTTGTTTTCAAAAACAGGCCTTTTGGATTCTCCTCGAAGACTAAATTCACCATCTTGAGTGGATCTTGTTTCACCCACTATTTTAACTTCCACCTCAGCATTGGCAACATCATTATTGACAACCACATCCAGAAAATTTGAGTCAACCTCGCTTTTGCCCTCATTAACTTTGGTAATTTCAGAGGATGAAGCACCCATTAAAATCTCAGAAGGGGTTATTAGATGAGTTGGATGTTTAAATGTAACAGGAAGATTAAGAGTGGTAGAATTATTATCTTGTACAATTTTCCTCTCATCATTCCTCAAGTCACTATCCAAGGAAGGCACATTGGATGAATTTGAACAAATAGGGTCCATTTGCTGGTCAACTGAATGATTGATAGCTGGTTGGTTGCTGGATGCAGGACTTGGCTCAAATCTTCCCCCAACTGCAAACTCAGTACCATCTCTAGTTAAGCGAGGATAAGGAGGCGAAGGAGCACAAACAATACCAGCATCACTAGTTGATGAGGCTAAAGCAATAGTTCTGGATTCCATATTTGAAGTGGGAGCATCTTGTTGCAGAGTGGCCACACCAACTGATGCGGAGCTCATAAGAACATCAGAATATTTACTTCCACATGACTCCAAGGTAGCATATCCATCAGCATTAGGTACATCATGCATTACACTGGAATCTGACCTCTCCGAACCCACATTCTCCATCAAAGGTGGCAGGCACTGGCATAATTCCAAAGTATACTGTTGAATTGCCTGTGTCTGTACGCAATAAACTTGAGCAACAGATTGGCCATGCTGGACATCACTCATCCCAGTTAAACTCAAGATAGGCATAGTGACAGTAAACTCTGATATGCAATCCATATGAGTTGATGCTGGATTAGGACCATAATCTAAGTGCACAGCATATATAGCATTCCTCTTTGCGTTTGCAAGTAAAATAAGGCCCATTTGAGACAATGCTACTACTTGATTGCAGAATGCCTCCTCAACTCGAGGTTCAGCTGAACTCTTCAGCTCTAATGTCTGGGTGCAATTCAACAAATCAGAATCATTAGGCAGGAGCCAGCCTTCTTCACTGGCTGAGACCCAAATCTTCAATTCCCTAATCTGAGGCCCCTGTAAAAAAAATTTTGGGAGATGAAATAACAATAGGTGTAAACAATGGCTTCTGGAAAATAAAAAATTAAAACCGGACTCTACAGTGACTTGGGCTCAAAATCAAATTTCTGAAGACTCCAAACAATCAAATAAATGCCAACTTGCTTGGCAATCTAACTGAGCAAAAGCTCAGGTTCTCAACACCTGGCTACCAAAGTGCAATTGCAAGACTATGAAAAATGAAAATAAAGATCTCAGTATGTACTGCTGTGACAAGTATGATGTGATCTGGCTGGTCAGTTGCAGTCAAGAACATGGCTGAATAAACAGGTTGGCCATCGTGCGGTCTCAAAACCACAAGTGGTGATGCCTTGAGATCCTCCCAAATCTTTATCTGTCACATAAAATGAAGTTCATTAGAAACTTTTTTTCATTTCTGAGAACAGTGAAGAATCATTAGAAATATGCATAAGGCACACCCAAATGGGGTTGCATTAGGGATGTGCAAACCCAACATGCAAGGAAAATGTCTCTTGAATTACTATCAGTTCAAACTGTAATAAAAGCTCCATGACCAATAAATCCAATAACACTAAGCATTATAATAGAGAAAAAACTCAAAGCCGTATTTTCTTTATTAAACTGCAGTTTGAGCTATGCAGAATTTACTTCTTTTGACTATTGTAAGAGCTGGGTTTTCTGTAGGATTACCAGCAATTTTATTTCTCCAATTCAAATGATCGATTAAAGAGGCCCACTCCATGGCCTTTCTACTCACAACTCCACCAAGGACATCCATGAGTTTGCTTCTCAAAAGCTGTCTGCTTTCTTTTAACCAAATTTCTTTTATATATTGGAGTGATTGCATAGAGAAATTAGACATGTAACTACAGGAAAGCACAACTTCAAAATTCCTATTACAGAAGGATACAAAAGAACTCATGTGTGCTGTTTAAATAACTAGCTTGACAAAAGAAATTAAAAATGATAGCTGCACATAGAACTATAAGTATCGAGTGCATCCAAAGATAAGGAGAAATGCAAACCGTGCCATCCATAGAAGAAGAAACCAAACAGGTGGTCATCCATTGGCACATTGACAAATCAGTGACTTCTCCATCATGTTTACCAATGAATTGGACCCCATCAATCAGCTTGTCAACAGGACATTGAAGAGGTGCCTCGGAGGAATAGACCTCACCCTTTCCAACTTTGTTAGTATCAATTCTCAGAACTCGTTTACCAACTCCGACCACCAAAATTTCCTGACAAGAAAAGGAAATCAAGATGGCATAAGCAATATGACAAAGCAAACTTCATGAACAAGAGAAACAGTAAAAACACCACCTACAATTGATGATATTATAGAAATTCTAACATTGATGATAAGCGGTCAAAGAATGTCATACCTGTTTATAACAATGCCAACAAACTTTTGGGTTCTTTATTTCCCCCTCGCCAACTACTTGGATAGCAATAATAGTCTTTCCTGTAATCTGTGGCTTATCTTCCTCATCTGGACCTTCAGAGATCTTCCAGACATTAATCCGTCCATCTATTCCAGCACTGCACAAAAGCATGTCAAATAAGCCAACGACAAAAAAGAAGAGGAAATGATGGTATACAAACAGAAAGCTACCTAGCCAAAAGATGGACATCCTCAGCAAAAAAAGCCATGCAAGTGACCCTCTGAAAGATCAAAACACAGACTTAGACAACAATAATAATCAGAGAAAATCAATAAGCAACCTTGACAAATCTTCATCCCCGCTTCAAAAACAGTCCATTCAGCAAAAATAAAAACATAAAAATCAATTCTTCTCACACATTCATAACATCGCGTAAAATCCCCAAAATCAACTTCGCTTTCAAACATTGATCATATCACATCATGCTAATGCACAACTGTGGCAAGAACACCACTTATGGTAATAAAGTCTTAAACAACAGCAACTACAACACTAGTGACTGCCAACAACACAACCAAAAAATCAATGAGCAGGAACCAACAGCATCCACATTGCATTCCAATCTCGCAAAAGCCATAACTTTAATCATTTCCACAACAAAACAGAAAAAACACACAATCATTACATCACCCAAACACATAAAAACAAATTAAAGGGACACGAGAATCAAGGAAAACTAACCTGAGACTGAGTCCGAAACAAAGACCTCAACGCAGTATTGATATTAAGAATCCGAATAGTCCCTTGCTTCAACCCATAGCAAATATAACTCTTATTAACAGCAATTTGCCTTCCTAAACACGGATGAGGATCCGAAATGCACTTGGTTATCGGCGTAACTTCAAGCTGCGGCTGTGCCTCTCCTGGCAACCTAACATCCACATCATACACTACATCTTCACCAACCACCCTCCTGCCCTTAGGCATCTTACTGCTAGTACAGCTAGGCGTCCTAACAGGACCCACAAAATTATTGCTAAGAGCCCCGGATAAGTCTTGGGCTGGCGGAGGGAGTGGTGGTGGTTCTTGATTTTGAGGGTGGCGGAGGAGGGCCAGGATTTCGGCACCAGAACGGTCTTGGAGTTGTTCGTTCGGGGTGAGAGGGGGTGTAGGATAGGAGAGGGAACGTTGGGGGTGCATGTTGTTAAGATAGCAAAATTTTCAGAGGCAAGAAGAGAAATGAAGAGAAGCAGAGAGAATTTCTGATTAATAGAGAATGAAGAAACTACTATATTCTCTTCCTATTTTATTTAACACTATTACAGACCTTTTTATATCAAGCTATAGTTAGAAGCTTGTTTACGTCCTCTAACCTCTCTTTCTTTCACTGATCAATTGCTAACAGACTTCCTTTAACTGTCTAACAAGACTAACAGCATTTTAACCACTTGATTCTTTAATCTCTTGACATGTGGCAAGACCAGGACCTTTGATATCTTTACACATGTTAGCAAGAGGTGGTGGGTTGTTAGGGTTAGGGTTTTGTTGGGGAGGGTAAGAGGGTGGGAAGGGGAAGGGGAAGGGGAAGTGGTGGGTCCCAGTGGGGGGAGGGTAAGAAGAGGAAGGGATTTGTTGGGGTGGAAGAACCGAAGAACCATGAGGCTGGGAGGAAGAGGGGGCGAAGGGTTTTGGGGTGGTGGTGGTGAAGTGGGTGTGGGCATGAAGAATGTGTGCATGTCAAGAGGAGGAGAATGTGATTGTGATGGTGATGGCTGCTGTTGGTGATGCTTTCGGGATGCCATGATAGAGGGAAATGAAGGAAGTGAAGAGGCGGGGACGGGGAGGGTGGAGAGGGAGCGGGAGGGGGAGGGGGGTTTTGGGTTTGATAAAGTTATTTAAACCCGTGTTAATTAAATTAGAGGGTCATTAGTTCAACTAATGGACGATTGATCTAATTTGAGGACCCTTGTTAGGATGATTATTTCTGGACAAGATATATGTTATCCCGCCATTAGAGGACACTTGTTAAGATACGGAGACCGTAGTAGAAAACAAAAACTAAATTAATTTGTATTTTCAAAAAAACATGCAATGTATTTTTAAATGTCATTGGCTGTTGAAAACATGATTTACAATGAAAACTATTTTTATTATTTTATTGAAATTTAATAATGTAATTAATATTTAATGTATCAATGCATTTCATATTGAATTTTTTTTTCTTAAGACACATGGCTAAAGATACTAAAAAGAAAAGAATCGAAATAAAAACTTGATAAGAAATCAAAACCCATAAAAAAAAGGTCACATCAACTTTCTCGGGTTTGGCTACACGCCAGTTCCAAGCATCTGCGAGTCTATCAAGATGTCAAACTTAATGAACTTGAGCTTAAGGTTATTTCAAATCCAAGCATCCGACACAGAAATCTAGAATCATCATCTCCCTACATTTTAATCATGAAAAAAAAGTTTTCTGAGAGCATTTTATATGTCAATCAATATTAATGCTGATTATAAGGGTTGATCCCATCAACATTAACATCTTGTGAGAATGATATAGAACCGTCTTCTATAAGCACGTGGTACTCTCATTAATATTATTAATGTCATGTAAGGAAAAAGTACTTACATCAACATTAATATTGATATAAAGGTCTTCCTTTTTCTTTGATGTAAAGAAGAAAGAGACTAACAGTCTTTTGAATAAAAGGAAGAAAGTTTAAGGTTATAAATACTTTTTGAACTAAGAATGTAAAACGTTCACAATCTTCACTCTTTTTCAACATATTTTCAGCATTTACCGTACATGAACTAAGAATAAACATTATTGTTCTTAGAATTTAATACTTATTTACTACAATTCTCCATCAAAAAGTCACTAACTTAATTGTTGGAGTGTCCTTAAATCCCAACCTTTATCATAGACCCTCTGCACCCTCGGTTATGGAGAATAAAAGATTAGTATAAAAACACAATCATTCATCATCCAAACATTTAAAAACTCAAGTTCCTTGATATATTGGATTATGAAACATAATCAATATTTATATTTTATTGATATCAATATCCTAAACTCAATCGTAAAAAAAATGTATAAACCATAATAATTATTGATCTTCTCATTATCATTCACGATTCTACAAGTGTTTCATAAGATGAGCACTTAAACATTGTTGTTTTTGCGATTGAACCTGATTTTAAAAATACTTTTCAAATTATTTTTCATTTGAAAAGACATCAAATTAATATTTTTCTTGTTGTTTTTCAATGATTTTAACATGCTAATACAAAAATAAAAAAATCATTTTAATATATTTTTATTTAAAAAGCACACTTATAAAAACATCTCGCACCGCATTACCAAACATCCACGTATTAACCTTCAAACCGCTCACCATTAAGGTGTGAGTTTGATGGGCTCCAAGGCTTTATTTCATCTTTCAAGGCCATCTGCTCAAGATTTTTTCTCAAATCTGTGGCTAGATCCATCCCAAGTCTGGCACACTCAAAACTCTGGCTCGGCCATATATAGACAGGTCTACTATAATCATGTTCCCTTGGGTGGAGTTGAATCTACTGCTTGTAAAAACTAAAGAAAGGTCCAATTTGTTGAGGTTTCCTTTCCACCTCAGGCCTTGACAACATCTTTTGCATGGATTATCTATGGCATGGAACAGTGGGTTTAGGAAGGTGGAGTTGGAGACTGACTCTGCTTTTCTAGCTAATGCTTTTGTAGGCTTTAAAGCTCTGTTTGTGGAGAGAGGGTCCTTATTTTAAAAACATGGTTCTGAAAACTAAAAAACAGCCCAGCAATCTGAAATTTATTTCAACCACCACTGACGTAGTTAACCAGCAGCCATGTTAAGGTAGCCATGAATGATATCACAACAAATTGACCAGGACCCTTTACCTTATAGAAAAGGTACGAAACGCATTAAACTTTTTTGAATTCTCACCATGAATATCAAGGAGATTTTCACTCTATTGCTTTGCTTCGAAGGGAACACGACTTCTCACATGGCGTCCAAATCCTTCCCATTAACCAAAAAACCAAAACCCACCACACCACACCACATTGCTTTCACGTTTTCAAGATCCCAAAACAAACCACCCCACCACACACTCTCTCTCTCTCTTTTATAGACGCCCGACTGCCTTGTTTTTGCAACAGAGAAGAAACCTAGAAAACCCTCGTCAAGAAAGATGTGTTGTGGATGCAGAATGTGCATGCTGTGCACTTGTGTAATACTAGTGGCGATCGTGATTGGTTTATCGTTTGGTCTTGGAGTTTTCAAGAATGGGTTTCATAAGGTGAAGGACCATCTTGGTGTTTGTGATCCTAATGCTATTGGTTCTCTTTGTGGTGGTGGTAAAGTTTCAAGGCCTTTCTTGGGTTTCCCAGCTTCTCCTCCTGGCCCTTTCTAGGGATAAGAAGACCTCTCTATTCTGCAAGGGTTGTAATTATTCTAGGAGTGTGTGTGGTGTGATTATTATTATTATTTTTTATTGAATTCCAGTTTCTTGATCTGGTCTTCATGTTAATGACAGTAAGTTTACTTCAATTGAATTCTATCTAAAAAGTATTCCCAATTGTTTATGATTTTGATGGTGCTGATCAGAGATTCACAGGCTATGGTCGCTGTAAACTGATCGAGTGTGTGTTTGTTGTTATGGTAACTTTGAGAATATGATATATGCACAAGTGCTGTAGTAGTATACGTGGGTGGAAAATTGGAATCCAAACCTCACTAGCTAGTCTTATATGAATGACATGCTTTCAACGGTAGAGAAAAATGAATCTGTGACATGGAAAAGCTTGAAAACATCAAATTAAGGGGAGGTCAAGGGCTTCCTTTGCTGCTAATTAACACCTGCTAGCTATGGAAGAAGGGTGATGGCATGAACAAGCAAGAGAGGAAGGAAGTTTACGATGGACGTTCCTATGGAGCTCCAAATAGCTCGAACTCCTCATTCTCTTGTTACTAAAAAACAGTCTTGGTACAAATCCCATTCCTTCCATGGCAGCTCAATTTGCTTTCTGCCTTTGTCTCTTGGGTTCAACTCTAAAGGTTTTGCTAGAGAGGAAGGAAGTAAAAATCTTGGAAGCCAAATCAAGCCTATAAATTTTATCAATTAGCTCCCAATTTCCCCTCGTTTCTCAATATGATCATGCCCTCAATTGTTTTGTTAAACATTTTCCATCTAATTTGCATATTTTATGCAATAAAACAACCTCATTTTAAAGAAATTTTGATAAGAAAATCTAATAAATATTGATAGAAGGACTATATGATGGAGAATTGCATGAAACATTTAATATCTTAATTGATAAAATTTATAGATTTCACACCCAATCTAAATGAGCATATATGCTAATGACTCAATTAAGGTTTATCCAAAACATCATTAAGGTGGTGTTTGGTTAAGATAGAAGATACAAATATAAAATACAAAAACATATTTAATTAGAGAAATGAAATAGAGATATATCATAAAATTAATTTTAAAATAATTTTTTGTACTTTTAAAATAAAAAAAATATAAGAAGAACACACGATCTCCACCATCTCTTATATATCATAATAGGAACCAGATATTACCCAGTATCTGAGGGGGATATTTGGCAGTAAGAACTAACTTCTCTGACAGGTCACAAGCAAAGCAAGGCATGATAAAACCGAAAATTTGAAAGCCGAAAGCTGAAAAGTCTCAAACTTTATCCAAAAACCCAGCTCAACTCTGGTCAACACAAACCCACCTTCTCGTCTAAGATACCAAAACTTCCTCGCAACCTTAAATACAAACACTCACTCCTGTATAAACAAGACAGAGACCTCAAAAACCCACACCAAAGTGATCCAATCCTATCTTTTCAAAGAAAAACAACAAGAAAGATGAGAATTACTGTAATGACAGCAGATGAACAGATCATATCTCTTGAAATTGATCCTCATGAATCTGTAACTATTGATCTTTAAACCCCATTTGTTTTTTCTTTCATTACAGCTATTTATTTGTGTAATTTTGATTGCAGGTTGAGAATGTGAAAGCTTTACTTGAAGTTGAGGTGAAAGATCGCTTTTTTGTCTTATTTGAATTGTTAAGGAAATTGGGTTGCCGGAATTTTATTTTTTTATTTTTTATTATCTTTTTTCATGTTTTGAAAAACCCAATTCAAAGTAGTTCATAATGAGTTCATTTATTGCTGTATGTTCCTTTTGTGAAGTGTAATTATTGAAAAAATTCTGTATCATCATTGTTATTATTTATTAGAGCACTCAAAGTTTCAATCTTTTCCTTTTTTTGAATCCAATTCACCCTAGTTCTACGCAGGACTAAGAATTGTATAGTCTTAATTGAAGTGTGATAATTGTGTGAACTTGGGATTGCTTATGAAGTAATGATTTTGTTTTGTTTTTGGTGTGAGAGTAGACACAGGTGCCTCTCCAGCAGCAGCAGCTGCTATATAATGGGAGGGAGATGAGAAATAATGAGAAATTGAGTGCATTAGGCGTTAAGGATGAGGATTTGGTCATGATGGTCTCTAATGCTGCTGCTCTTAGGTATATGCAGTTTTATCTCTGATTATTTTACCTTTAAATTTGCTCGTTCAGATTGAGCTGTCTTGTTTTTCTTGAATTATGGATTAGTGGTTAGGTTTTTTTGTTGTTTGGTGACTTTCAGATGGAGTGCTTTTCTGACTAAAGTAATTTGAAATTTTGGTTTGTTTCTGTAGTTTGACATCTTAGTTATGCATCCATTTGTTCAACATGGGCATTGGTGATCCTAACATCAGTATATTTGTGCGAATTGTTTCGGGATTGAAACTTTCATGCAAAACTATAAAAATTGCAAATTTGTTTCAGTGCCCCCTCCAATAATTTGGGCTTCAATCCTGATGGATCTGCTGTGAACCCTGGAGCTTTCCAGCAGCAACTTCGAAATGATTCTAATACAATGGCTCAACTATTACAGGTAAGATGGATGATTTTTTTTTGTTCAGTTTTTCCCTCACCCTTCAAAATCAGGAGACTTGTGCAATTTCGTTCTGATTTTTATGTTTTAGTTCAGATGAGAAAAGTCCTGCAATCTGATAAGTTAGTTCTCTGTTGAAAGAAGTT
This sequence comes from Populus alba, assembly GCF_005239225.2. NCBI lineage: Eukaryota > Viridiplantae > Streptophyta > Magnoliopsida > Malpighiales > Salicaceae > Populus > Populus alba. The sequence goes on along the minus strand of NC_133294.1, from coordinate 23,082,294 downwards.
TCATTGTTCGCTTGCTATAGTGTCCATTGCATGTTTCCTAATCCTTTTTCTTTTTTACTATGGTGCGATAAGTGCGATGTCTGATGCTATGATTTTATATTGAACTCAACAGGCTGATCCTGAACTTGCCCAAGTTATTCTTGGAAATGATCTCAACAAATTCCAGGACCTTCTAAGGCAACGCCATCGTCAAAGATCTGAATTACGTCGTCAACAAGAAGAGGAGTTTGTGAGTACTTAGCTTTTACTGATGGTTAACTACCTAATCTGTTGTATCATGCCCTTTTATCTTAAGAAAACATTCCATATGTAATATTGTTCTTTCAATTGCAAATTAATTGTAATGTTGGCTGAAGAAGCTGATTTACCTATATTCTGTCTGGTTTGTGCTGTAGGCCCTCCTTGAAGCAGATCCCTTTGATGTAGAGGCGCAGAAGAAAATCGAAGCTGCCATTCGTCAGGTGAGTATTATTTAATTCCTTAATTGTAAAGATTAACAGGCAGCGACCTATTAAATGTTTTTGGACATCTATATCCTTTTGTGTCATACTGGAAACAGTGATTGTGCAACTAATAAGAAGTCAAGAATGAGGTTTTTCCTTTTCATTTTTTTTTAATGGTATGCAAGAACATTATGGGTGTCTGCAGCTTTCATTTCTGTGAGGATAATTCTCTTTTAGGGTTGTTATAAAGAAATATAGGTTTTTGTATCTAGTTTCCACTCAAAGGCTTTCACTACCGATATTATCACGGGCATGCAATTTTTTCCCAGATGCCTTTTCCTTTGTGTCTTTTTTGATGTTTTCCATTCCTGCTAACTTCAAATGCAGAAAGGAATCGATGAGAACTGGGCAGCGGCCTTGGAATACAACCCTGAAGCTTTTGCCAGAGTGGTACATATGCTTTTCAACCTTGTGCTCTACAATCAAGTTTTGATTATTGGTTTTAAATGTCAAGTTTCATCTTTCACCTTTCAGATTATGCTGTACGTTGATATGGAAGTTAATGGTGTCCCTTTAAAGGTAGAGACAGTCTTTTTTAATATTTTTCAATACACACTGTTTGATCTACGGTCCATGTATTCTTTCAACGTAATCATGATTTTGGTTTGTTTCTCTTGTTATTTTCATTTATTCCCCAAAACAGTTCACATCATGGGACTAGGACCATTACCAAAATTTTCTGCACAGTTTGATCAGTTTTCTCTCGCCAGCATTGAGCTGATGTGATCATGCTCAATCAAAACTTTTAGACACACCAATTTTTCTTTTTGTTTCAGGCATTCGTTGATAGTGGTGCTCAGTCCACAATAATATCAAAAAGCTGTGCTGAGCGATGCGGGTATGTGCTATTCTTGTGTATTTGTTCATTTTACTATTGGTCAACTTTTGAGGTTATATGGTTTGATCTATAAGCATGAGATATAGGCCGACCCAATTCCTTTAAGTTGGTTCTTATCAACTCATCTCTTAAATAACAAAGTTGGTTTCTAGTGCTTGCATTTCTCTCTCATTAGCATTGACATATGTTAATTTAATGCTTCCAAGCAGTACTTTTTCTTTAGTGATGTTGATGTTACAGCTCACATGTTTGCTAGATATTAAAATGGAGGACAACCTGTTTTGTCGTTGGCTTGTCTATTCAGATTGTTAAGACTTCTAGATCAACGTTATAAAGGCATTGCCCATGGAGTTGGACAATCAGAGATATTGGGTCGTATTCATGTAGCTCCAATCAAGGTACATCAATGGGGAAACATTTCTTGGTTAAAGTCTCATGTGTGTGGTCATACATGCAATTTTTACTTAGTGCCATTCGGTGTTGCTACATGCTTGCTTAAAAGTGCCATTCAGTGTTGCTACATGCTTGCTTAAAAGTGCCATTCAGTGTTGCTACATGCTTGCTTAAATGTATGTGTATTTGCTCAGGCACTTGCCTCTGTATATGGCTGTTTCAACACTTGTCTTGCACAGGCAAAACAAATGTCCTTTATCATTTTCTAAGAGAATGAGTGAGAAAGAGCTATTTATCAATTCTTAATCTAATACCGGCTGCTTGTGTGTACATGGTTACTTGACCAATTTGCACCCTTTATGCTCTCTTCTTTGGGATTTTTATTTTGATTTCAGTAATTGACCTCTGTCACTTCTTTCTCCATGCTCTCCATTAGTTTTCTACAAAAAAATTGTACTGTCTTTAAAATTGTTTTAGATTATTGAGCATGCGTGCCTTGATGTGAATGAAGCTTTTTTTTTTTTTCTTAATCTCTTTACACTCCCATTTTTCCTTATATCACCATGTCTTGTGCCCCTCTGTTTAACCGAAGAATGTTTCTTGTACTTTCTCTTGTTTACTGTGTATTGCTGTTACTCTCAACACATTGTGCTTAAAGCTGATGCTAATTTCTTTGTTTTCTTCTGTTTGTTTATCTAGATTGGGAATATATTTTATCCTTGTTCCTTCATGGTACTGGATTCTCCTAATATGGAATTCCTCTTTGGGCTTGATATGCTTCGCAAGCACCAGGTAGCACCAGCACTTTCACTTCTATTTGATGGCTATTTGGACCTTTCACTGTTGAAAGTTTGTCTGGATGAATTTGTTTTGATTTTAACCTGTTCATGCAGTGTATTATTGATCTAAAGGAGAATGTTCTGAGAGTGGGTGGTGGTGAAGTTTCTGTCCCATTTTTACAAGGTTGATCTTTCATCTTCTGCATTTGCTTGTTATCTGTAATGATGACTGTATTTCTATGAAATGCTTGATTTCTTTTGGTAATCTGGGAAAGCATTCAAGTCTTTTTTCATTTGATAAATTAAAGTGTTGCTGTTTTAGAAAAGGACATTCCACTCGTTTTCTTGATGAAGAGAGGTATTCAAAAGAAGCATCCAGCTCAGGAAACCCAGTAAGTCTTATCTTCAGTTATACACTATTACTGAAACAGATCCTTGTTAATGATATGTGCTACTTAATCTGTGATTTTATGAACTGTTTTCAAACACTAAAGAAATCCCCCACTGTTTGAGCCTATTGTGCACTTCAATTTTGGATGGTTTCTGAAACGGACACTATACTTGTATCTAAGGATATTATTGTTATAGTTAACTGAAGTTCTTTAAGGTATTGATGTATTTTGCTATGGGCTTTACAGAAGAGAAACACTTAAGAGTTAACATTGAATTCTTGTTTTTCAAGCAATATCTTGGAGCTTTACAGAAGAAAAAGCCTTAGAATATTATTTGGTCATCCCAAACATAAAACATATGATTTTATGAATTGATGCTGATAGTTGCTGCTAATGTGAAAGCTAAAGTTTTGGCATTGATCCTCTTGATGTTTTCAGGTGACTTCAGGAAAAGCTGAGAAGAAGAATGATCCACCAGCCATGGGTCAATCGTCTGGTTAGTTCGTGATAGGATATATAATATTGTCTAGCATTCTGCTTTTATTTTCAATATACTGGTTTCGATCATATGTAATCTAGGTAGATGTGGGTTCATAAATTATGCCATTGTAAATAGCTGCGTTTTAATCATTATAGATCCTGTTTTAAAATACCAAGGTGGTCCATGAATTTGATTCCCAGATGGTATCTAAATCTTTTCTTTCTTCTTGTGTTCCACAGGGGTTGCACGCAGCAGTTTGACACAGGTATCATCTTTTTTCTTCCCTTGGGAAATTTAGTCTAAGCTTTACTTCAACAGTTGGTTTCCTTCAATATTCTCAACTTGAACCCCGCAATTTGTTAAACATGTCACTTCATCAATCGTAACATATTCACTCTATCAGCCAATTTGAATGTCAATAATAGTTTTCTCACATATTTTGCTGCCAGGGACCTGACTTTGAAGCCAAAGTTGCAAAGCTTGTTGAGCTAGGGTTTGGAAGAGAGGCAGTTATACAAGCTCTTAAATTATTTGATGGAAATGAAGAACAGGCTGCTGGGTTTCTTTTTGGCGGCTGAATAACAATTATTCATTCTTTCAACAATATTATTCATTGTGGGGAATAATATTCATTTTAGTCATCCAATGACTTTACAAATTGAAGAAACTGTGCCAAACCCATCCATTCGAACAACAATCTTATACCTTCATACAACCTTGCAATTCAAATGGGTAGTAGACTTGTCAGATGTCCCTGAATTCAGTTTGATTCACTTGGTTTTCGATTTTCGAAACTTGTATTTTCTTCAACCCTGGCAATTGCCGCCCGTTTACATCAGCCCCAGAAGAATGTTCTTCTGATAGGTTTCTTAGTAGAAATCTAATGCGGGTTTGCGCAACCTTGGTAGGATTAGGGCAAACGACTGAAGGGCTATTTTTTAACATCTTACTCCAACGGTAGAGATGACCAAAAGATCACTTCACAATAAGAACTGGTCGTTTTCAGTTTCTGGATATCCTTAACTTACCAGAATGAGAAGTCACATTGTGCATCCTTCAAGTTGAATTTCTTTCTTGCCGAGCATTCTAAGTGAAATTATTTACACCGAAGTTGTTTTAATTGGTAGCTAACAGGTTGTAATAAGGGTGTTTGGGATAGAAGAAGGTGAACTGTAGTAGTTTTTTTTATGTACAACCCGCACAAAAAGCTTCCACCAAAAACAAGTTTTCTTGTTTTTATTCGAGTCCCATTAAAAAGAGAAAACCAAACCTCACCTCTATCCCAAACACAATGTCTTGGCTTAACAAAAACAACAGGAATCGGGTGATTTGCATGAAGTTTTTCCGTTTCCACGTTTCACAACGAGTTACCTAATATAGAAGCAAAAATTCACTATCATGCATACTCACTATTACCATGGCCATGGTGCCTTTCAGTTGACAACATGGCCCTGTTAGATACACATAAGCTATCATGCAGTTGCCTGAATTCAATTTCTCAGGCTATTCCAAGTAGGAGCAAAATTGCTGATCAAAGAACACCAGGGTAACCAGGCATCAATACTTGGTGATTTATGTTTTTAAGAGATGCCATATGAGCATGGAGCAGTACGCACCATGAAGCTGATTAAATTGAACAGCGCATTATGCCAACAGTAAGCAAATACGCCATTGTCATATGCACAAGGTCAAAAAATTCAATTGCAAACCAGCAAGGCGGACAAGTTAAATCAATTAGCAAGTACAAGTGAGAAATTAATTCCCTTATAGTGAATGTTTTTTTGACAGCGATACAGCATCTCCACACAAAAATTTCATGCCAAATTACACTCTGGCACTCAGCATTACAAAAATAACATGTAATCTCAATTCGCCAAGCAACACAAACAAATATGATCAGAATCTCTCAGCCAATCTAGCTGTAACTTGTCTAAGTTTTGAGTATACCTTTCCAGCAGGAGACCCTAAAATGAGGCTGCAAAGAGAATCCCTTGCAACTTTGATATTTTGAAAAGATCCTAATATGTGAATCTTGGTGTCAGCAATCACAATCCTTGTCTTGGTAGCGTTCTCAATGGCAAACTTTGTTTTGCCACCTTTACCAGACAGTCTCCCAATGGCCCGGGACAAATGCTCACCTCGAAGAGTTTTAACATCTTTGATTTCAAAAGATTCAACATACAGCTCGTCCAAACGCAAAAGAGCAATGGCATCAATCACATCAAAACCTAGCATAAAAGCATGCACGAAGTCAGCACACTTTTGCAGGTTGCTAACATCAGGCGTGTCTGATCTAGTTTTCAACTCAACCTTCCTAGCTTTGAGGTTCATACGGACATCAACCTTCATTTGCTCATATATTGGAGTGTAGATTTCCATCCATGCTTTCTTCAGAGGTGAATACCGATGTGGTGGAACCGAGACTTTTCTAAATTGAACTCGACCATCAGACATCTCATGAGCCTTCAAAGGCTCAAACTTTGGCTTTGCAGGCAAAGCTCCCGAAGACTTGTGTTCACGGGTTTCAACTTCCATTGATGCAGGGTCTTTGCTGGACTGCATTCTGACTGCACCTAATCCTGCTTCAAAATAAAATACATAAAAATTTGATTTTAGGAAACAAAGTCAATAAGCATAAACAAAACCATTCAATTTGCTCTAACACCACAATTTGTACCATTCACATGGACAAAAACATTGAATTCACAGAACATCAAAACTTGAGATATTAGATACAAAACAATTTCAGACAGAATCTTGAAGAAACAGAAACAATACACAAGGGATGTACTAGTATTAACCATTAAATCAGATAACAATACTCAAATTTTCATTTATACCACAAGAAAATAAAATAAAAATAGAACCAATTAACAGAAAAAACCTAAAAAATCTAAGATAGGAATCGGACAAACAAATCCCTCAAAAAAAGTTTTCATCTTTCCATAGAAATTTTAGACTTTTCCCATCAACCAGACTGACTGGTAAAGAAACATAAACAATCATCAACCAGAAGAATAGAAACAATGAACATAAAAAACCTCAAAACACATTTAAGATATCACACCAGCCAAACAAATCTTTCAATTCCATAGAAAGTTCAGATTTTTCCCATCAATCATACTGATAAAAAGCATAAGAAAAATCCAAACTCCTCAGTTTTTTTTTAAAGAAAATCCCATTTAAAAAACATCACGGAAAAACCAGAAGAAGAGAGTTTACCTTCTATCTATTCGAGATTGGGTTGGTGAATTTAAACTCAGTCTCCTTGCAACCCTTTTCCCTCTGTTTGTGGCTGCAAAGCTTGAAACTTTCTCCGAGGGTTCAATATTATGGTTTTTGTATGTTGAAAAGACCCCCACCACGTGTCGAAAGCTCACTGGTTTGTTTGCTAATAAACAACCTGCATTGTATTTTTTTTCGAAATGGGCTTGGACCTAATTTAGGCCTAAGTCCAAACTAATTTTCAATTTGGATCAAATTGTAGTAATATTGTGTATTAAAATTCGTATTGAATTTAACGAATCATGTCTGTCGGGAACGTATTTTACTTGAACTTTTTAATATTTGAAACTTTTAGTGTAAATCGTTTGATCCTCGACCTGCTCTTTTCTGCATAAGAAATATAGCACTAATGAATAAGGTGTAGTTCAAAACCAGAGAATTTCCATAACTTTTCGATAATGCAAACCTTTCCAAGAGTGATCCTAGCAGATCAAAGTGTAACTGTTAAGAATTGTGTTGCTGTGTTTTGTGCAGGTGAAGGGATGCACAATCAAGAACAATAATGCTGGTATTGAAGAACACGAATTACACACAAGGTGTTTGATAAAATGTCTCAGTGAGTATTTCATTAACTGCATGTCTTTAAATACATGAGAAAGCTTAACAAACATCCCTAGTTATCAGCCACTAACTGTAGTGGATAATATGCTGTCACTAGCCACTAACTGTAGTGGAGAATATGCTGCCACTAATCTCAGCAACAACATCAGAAAAACAAGGGATTTACTTTAACAAAATCAAAACAGAAATGAAAGGAAAGAAAACAAACAATACTTGATTAAACAACATGAAACACTAGAGTTAAAAATGTCAATTGTCTAACACTCCTCCTTGACATTTTGACGACAAATTCCAATCATTTGTCTTAATGTCTCAAATCTCTCTTTAGGTAGTGGTTTGGTAAATATATTTGCAAGTTGTTCTTCGGAAGAACAATGAATCAGCATCACTTCATTAGATTGTTGAACTTCTCTAATAAAATGAAACTTGATTTTGATATGCTTTGTACGTCCATGAAAGACTGGATTCTTTGAAATTGATACTGCAGAACTGTTATCACACATGATTTTAGTAGCTTCAACCTGTTCATGTCCCAAATCCTTTAACATTTTTCTCAACCAAATTGCTTGGTTGACAGCAGCGGCAGCAGCAATGTACTCTGCTTCTGCAGTGGATTGAGCTGTTGTCTCTTGCTTCTTTGAACTCCAGGTGAAGACACCTGAATTGAGTGAGAATAAATACCCTGAAGTGCTTCTTGAATCATCAACACAGCCTCCCCAGTCACTGTCAGTATAGCCTTTTAGTTCCACAGCCCCTTCTGATGATTTTGGACAGAAAATACCAAGATCAATGGTACCTTTGATGTATCTAAGTATCCTTTTTGCTGCAATGAAATGAGTCTCCCTTGGAGAATGCATGAACCTTGAAAGAATACTCACAGCAAATAATATGTCAGGTCTACTTGCTGTAAGATATTGAAGGCTGCCAATTAAGCCTCTATACAAACTTTCATCCACTTTTTCAGATTCATCATCCTTGCTAAGCTTGATACTTGTTGTCATAGGAGTCCCTACTGGTTTACAATCCTCCATTTTGAATCTTTTTAGGATGTCTGAAGCATACTTCTTTTGGCATGTAAAAATGCCATTGCTGGATTGCATCACTTCCATTCCAAGGAAGTAATTCATCATTCCAAGGTCAGACATCTCAAACATCTTCTTCATTTTCATCTTTGAACTCTTGGATCATTCCAAGTTCACTTCCTGTGATAAGCATATCATCTACGTAAATAGATACAATTAGAAAATGGTTACCACATGATTTTCACATACAAAGTTGCTTCATTTTGGCTTCTGCTGAACCCAAGTTGAAGCAGATGTGTGTCCATTCTGTCATACCAAGCTCGGGGAGCTTATTTCAACCCATACAAGGCCTTCTTAAGTAGATACACATGATCTTCTTTATCTTTAACAGCATACCCATCGGGTTGCTCTACAAAGATTTCTTCAGCAAGAAATCCATTCAAGAAGGCAGACTTGACATCAAGTTGGTGAATCTGCCAAGAGTTATGTGCTGCAAGTGTAATGAGAAGTCTAATAGTATCATACCTTGCTACTGGAGCAAAGGTCTCTAGGTAGTCCACACCATATTGTTGAGCATAGCCCTTTACCACCAATCTAGCCTTGTGTTTGCATACTGACCCATCTGAATTGAGTTTTGTTTTGAAAACCCATCTTACACCTATCACCTTGCGATGCTTAGGCCTTTCAATCAGCTGCCATGTTGCATTTTTGTTGATCATTTCCATTTCTGCCTCCATTGCTCTCCTCCATGCTGGAAATTCTTGAGCTTCAGTATAGCTGGTTGGTTCTAGGATTGCCATGTTGCATCTTAGGTGAATATCTTCCAATGATCTTGTGCCTCTAACTGGAAAATCATCCACTGATTCATCAGCTACTGGCTGGGGCTGAATGGTGAATGGTTGATCAGAAATCATATTTTTCTGATGTTCCCAATCCCATGTGATTGCTTCATCAACCTTCACATCTCTGCTGAGAATTACCTTCTCTGTTTGTAAGCAAAGAATTCTGTATCCTTTGGTTGTTATTCCATAACCCACAAGAACTCCCTTTTGAGCTTTGTTGTCAAGTTTGCTCCTCTTTGGCTCAGCTATATGATAATAGCATATGCTGCCAAAGATTCGAAGATGATCTACAGCAGGTTTAACACCATTCCAGCCTTCGTATGGTGTCTTGTCCTCCAGTGCTTTGGTTGGAAGTCGGTTCAGCAAGTAAACAGAGGTATTGACTGCCTCTGCCCATAATTTGTTTGGCATTTTCTTTTCAAGTAAGAGACATCTAGCCATCTCCATTACTGTCCTGTTCTTCCTCTCACATACACCATTTTGTTGTGGTGTGTATGGTGTAGTGTACTGGTGCACAATGCCTCTGCTGTTGCAAAACTCAAGAAACTGATTTGAAGTATATTCAGTACCATTGTCAGATCTTAAGCATTTAATTAGCATGTCACTTTGATTCTCAACTAAAGCTTTGAATGTTTGAAAGATTGTAAATACTTCACTCTTAAATTTGATGAAATACACCCAACACATCCTAGTATAATCATCAATAAAGAGAATGAAATACTTGTTACCACATAATGAGGCTGTCTTCATAGGTCCACACACGTCAGTGTGGATGAGCTGAAGTTTTTGGCTGGCTCTCCATGCTTGCCTTTTAGGAAATGGTGGCCTTGATTGCTTGCCAAGTTGACATGTTTCACACAATTGAATCTCACCATTCAATGTGGGCAATGCTGCAACCATTTCTTTTTGTTTCAAAATTGACAAGCCCTTTTGATTGAAATGTCCAAATCTTTTATGCCAAAGATTTGAAACATCCTGAGTAGCACTCACATATGCATGATTGGATACTTTATCCCAGTCAACAACAAAGCTTCTGTTTTTCATCTTTACACAGAACATTTGTTCTCCAAAAGGATCAAAGATAATGCATTTATGATCCTTAAACTGAAGAGAATAGTTTTTCTCCATCATTTGTCCAACACTCAACAAATTTTGACTGATTTCAGGTATAAATAACACATCAGGAATGATTTTGATACCTGAACTTGTTTGAACATTTACTAACCCTCTGCCTTTGACCTCCAGAAATTCTCCATTGCCAACCTTTACTCTGGATTTGTAAGATTCATCAAGGGTTTTGAACATTCCAGCATCATTGCACAAATGATGTGTGCATCCACTATCAATAAGCCAAGTATCAGCTGGATCATTTGTTGAGAAACAAGTGACAGCAAAGAATTGCTCCTCCTGTGTATCAACTTCATCTGCTAGGTGAGCTTGTTGAGGTTTTGGATCTGATTTTTTGAACTTGCAGACCTTTGTGATGTGCCCTGATTGCTTGCAATTTCCACAAATTGCATCTGGCCTCCACCAACAATATTTTTCTGAATGTGTGTTTCTTTTGCAGTGAGTGCAAGGAGGAAACTTCTTTTGTTTTGAAGCTTCACTAGTGCTGCCCCCTTCATTTCTGCCTTTGAATCTCAGATTAGGCAACTTCTTTCCTTTTCCAGCTTGTTGTTTTTGCACATAAAAGGCTCCTTCAGTCAATCTGTCTTGCCTGATTGTTCTTCGTTGCTCCTGTGCTTGAAGAGCACTCATTAGTTCACCTAATGAGATTTTACTGAGGTCCTTTGATTCTTCTAGAGAGGAGATTTTGGATTCAAACCTCTCAGGAAGAGTCACAAGAACCTTCTCCACAATCCTACTGTCAGGAAAGTCTTCTCCAAGTAATCTGATGTTGTTGATAATTAGTGAAATTCGATCAGAATACTTAGAGATTGTTTCATCTTCTTGCATGTTAAGTGCCTCAAAATCTCTCTTCAAATTCAGCACTTGCATTTGCCTTGTTCTGTCACTGCCTTGGTATTCTTCTTTTAGTTTGTTCCAAGCCTCTTTGGCTGAATTACATGCCATAATTCTGTAGAAAATGCTTTCTGCCACAGCATTTTGGATGATTGATTTCGCCTTGGATTTCTTTGCCTTTTCCTCACTGCTGAACTTGATTTGAGCCATAGTGGGATTTGTTGGTAAGGGAGCTACTGGTTTGTCTTCGGAAACAATTTCCCAAAGATCATAAGCTTCAAGAAAAGCTTGCATCTTCACTGACCAAATATGGTAGTTTTCACCAGTAAATATAATGGGGGAGTTTAAAAGTAAGTTGTTGGATGTCATTTTTGAGATTTTGAAAAAAAAGGTGTTTTGGTCCTGTAAGATCTGAGATGCTCTGATACCACTGTTAAGAATTGTGTTGCTGTGTTTTGTGCAGGTGAAGGGATGCACAATCAAGAACAACAATGCTGGTATTGAAGAACATGAATTACACACAAGGTGTTTGATAAAATGTCTCAGTGAGTATTTCATTAACTGCATGTCTTTAAATACATGAGAAAGCTTAACAAACATCCCTAGTTATCAGCCACTAACTGTAGTGGATAATATGCTGTCACTAGCCACTAACTGTAGTGGAGAATATGCTGCCACTAATCTCAGCAACAACATCAGAAAAACAAGGGATTTACTTTAACAAAATCAAAACAGAAATGAAAGGAAAGAAAACAAATAATACTTGATTAAACAACATGAAACACTAGAGTTAAAAATGTCAATTGTCTAACAGTAACACTGTCAATTTTTGAACATCAAATTGTGATGGCAAGGAACCAGATGGAGACTCTCACCATGTAAACTATGCAAGACTGAATGAAAGAAAAACCATCAACTCCATAGCCAACTTTACATCAACAACAATCACACACAAACCAACGAAAAGGTCGACGAGCCTTGCCTTTAGTGGAGCATAATTAGAAGTCTGCAAGAGAGAGAAGAAAAGAAGATAAAGAACAAAAGGAAAAAACATTGTGATCTCCGTTGTCCTTAAGCTCTGTTTTCTTTTTACTATTTTTAGAGGTCAATCAATTTGTACTTCTATATTTTTGGAGAATTCCTACCTTTGATGGAACAAGAGTGATTCAAGCGCCAAATTTGAAATTCTCAACATTTTATCTATCGTTTTCAGGTTTAGATTAGTTATGGTCATAACAATCAAAACCAACGTAACAATAAACACAAAGCTGACAGTTTCCAGATACATAGAATAACTAGATAAAGAAAGGAATTGGTCTGTTATCTAAAAGCTAAAGAAGAGAAAATGTTTGAAGTTTTATTTGGTTAGAAACTTAGAATGCGATTCTCTTAGGTCAGGTGGTAAGATAGGTGGGGTTTTCGTCATGATCATAGGTTAAGCCTTAGGTTTCAATATTTTGGAGTTTGAGAAATGCTGGTGTTGAATTCTTAGATGATGAGCTAGGAAAAGGTCCCAACCATACTTTGTGACATTATGAATTCATTGCAATTGTTTCCTTTGATATACATTCTTTCATGATGAGGGTTTATGAATCTTCTAGTGCAACCTCACAAAGGGTGAGCATCAAGCATATTGGTTTTTGATTTTGTGAAGAGGAATAAAAAAAAAAAAATCAAAAACAAAAACAAGAGTGAAAGATCTTGTTTGAGTATAAACTCTTGCTATTAGGAAGTAGAAATGTGATTGCATTGAGACATCTTTTCTTTCAGGGAAAAAAATAAGCATCATTATCCAAAGAATTGATCTATCAGGATTCTACACGGATAACAGGGGCTCTGAACAGAAATCAGCTTGAATGGACCCGCTGTTTCAATGACTCCAGTAAGGCCTCACCACCAGAGGACTCCTGACGAAGTGCTTACCATCGGACCATGACAATACCCCAAATGTATAATCTTTAAGCTTCCATTTTGGGGCAAGTTTGAATGTAACCTTAAATGTCTTCTCCTCACCCAGTTTCTTAAACTCTAAGGTGGCAGGCGTAACCGAAACTAACACTCCGGTTGGTTCCCTGACATGGATATAGTATTTGCCAGGAGAACCGACATTTTTAACTCTTCGAGTAACTGTTATGGTGTCATTAAGATTAATAGCTGAGATTGAAGGATAGTTGAAGTCTGTCAAACTGAATGACTCTGGACAAGTGTATGGCTTATCTGTGAATAATTTCAGGTCTTTTGCAGTATAGCCTCGGCTGCATAAATAGTTCAAGAAATCATTAACAGTGAGATCATAAACTAGACCAGGATCTGCTGCACGGTTTGGCTGCACATGTCCTGCACCGTATGCAAATGGAGTTGCCCTGGTGTTGGACGAATCCAATATTGGATCCCCATTGTTATTTCTTGTTGTTGCTGCGGATGAAATCGATTAGTAAGACAATGATCAATGTACAAAACGTATTTTCTAGCTCTAAAGAAAAAGAGAAGGAAAACTGTTCTTTACCAGTTGTCATGATAGCCGATCTGATAGCGGCAGGACTCCAATCTGGATGGAGTGATTTTAGAAGGCCAACAATTCCAGAAACATGAGGGCATGACATTGAAGTTCCAGATTCAGTGTTGAAGGGAATCCTTCGCTTATCGTAAGCTGCATCAGTTGGTCCTGTTGCTAGAGTGAAAGCAGCAATTACACTGACACCGGGAGCAGTGATATCAGGCTGAAATGGATAGACCAAGTCATGTTCATTCATCACTGTATAATGCAAGGCCAACGATAGCACAGACAGATTGACCGAGAAAAATAACAACGAAGAACTGCTAAAACAAACCTTGAGGATTGATTCTTCAAGGATATTAGGCCCCCTGGATGAGAAAGAAGCCATAAATGGAGCTGGCTTTGTTCCCAATTCTGTCCTTACATTGGTGATATATGCCCAAGGGTCCCTGATTTACATGCAGATACGATCCGGCTAAAATACCGGGTTTGTCAAGCTCAAAGAGATTTCTTGGTTAAGTTGATATGAACTTACTTGGTAGAATTGAGGTAGGAAAAGACAGCTTGACCATCTGTAGAGATGATGTGTGCAGCAGGAAGTACATGAGCGTCGGCAAGAATGCCATTGCCAGATTCTTCATCATTAGCCAAAATCATCCCAACAGCCCTAGCAAGAAGAGCTACATGTCCCTTTTCTACTCTTGGATTTACCCCTCGAAGGCATACCAATATCTTCCCTTTAACCTTTTCGGAATCAAGTGTTCCAGGTTTGCAAAGGTTGCTGCAAGATTTCTTGCAATTACCAACTTAGGGCAATGCTATAGCAAAAAGCTTAGGGATTCACAAGTTTAGTATCGAAATATTTCGAGCATCCACAGAGTTGAGGTGATACTTACGCATCTTCTTCAGATTGATTAGAAGCCTTTGCCCGTGCACCACTGATCAATGGATAGAATTTTCTAGCAGGCAAGCTTTTTTGTGAAAGACTTACTCCCTAGCAAAGACAACAAGATGATTAGTTAGAGAAAAACTCAACTTGTGTAAACCACAAGGTAATTCAATATTGTGAAAGACGATCCTAGCTAGTACTGAACTAGTAAGAAATCCATCATGAAGGGCTGTTAAAAGAACAGAGAGATTAGCCAAAGAAGCTCTCTCCTCGAGTTCCCTGTTGATTACCCTCCAAAACTATAATTTCTAGAGGGAAAAAGAAAATAACCTTGAGGTGCTTCCTGTTTCCAAGTGCAACGTAGATTGTGAAGGCACGATCAAGTGTGCTGGCACCAACTGTTATCAGCCAAGGTGCCACATTTGATACCGATCCTGGTCCTGGTCCTGAATTGCCAGCAGAGGCAACCACAGTAATACCCTTCTTGAAAGCATGGAAAGAACCGATTGCAATAGCATCATCCGAGTATTCATCGATAGCCCCACCCAGGGAAACTGAGAGCACGTCAACGCCATCGCTTATGGCAACATCGAAGCCGGCCAAGATGTCTGCTTCATAGCACCCACCCTCATTCACACCTACAGCTGGCCAGCATACCTTGTAAGCTGCTACACGGGCACGAGGTGATCCGCCCTTGGCAGTTCCCTTGCCATTACCAAAGACATTAGCTCCTGGAACAAAATTACCTGCTGCTGTTGATAGGGTATGAGTTCCATGGCCCTCAATATCGCGTGCAGTTTGAAAGCTGGAGTTGAGATGGCCAACAATCGAACCATAACCCTTGTTAAAGTACCTGGCTCCAATCAGCTTCCTACTTTTTCGGAAGCCATAGGAGACAAGATAGTAAGGAAAAAGGTGAAGTTTTGCATGCCATACGGGAGAATGCAAGGCCAGGCCCTGGTCAAATCTCGAGTATCATTTGAGCCCTAACCACTAAAAATGCACGAAAGCATGATAGCATTGTGTTTGCAAGTTAGCACTGACGGACTATTGAGAGCTTAGTTTGCCACGGTGACTTCTACTGAGATACAAAGCCAATCTCAACTTCATGACAGAAATCATATTTTTACAGGAATAAAAACTCTCAAATTCGAATCCATGCACATAACTATCAGTAATTACTTGCAATACAAAGCAGTATCCCCCACTATACTTAAATATATTTTTTTAATTTTTTTGACATCAACCCAGAAAACACTAAAAATAAATAAATTAATTTGATGTTTTTTTCCAGACAAACACACTTTTCAAACACGCACCAAACAGGACATGTAAACAAGGATGCAACTAAGTCGTGAAAGACTTCACATCGTGATAACCAGGGTAGAAAGAAAGAAAGAAAGAAAACTGCAAACTAAGTTATCCTACGTGGATTCGGTGCGTCGACAGACAACAGGGTCATGTGCATATCCATGTTAATGCAGATGTCAGAAACATATCAGATAGATTGGAAACAAGAGTTTCAACAAATAGAGAAATGAGTATCTAAATAAAATAATGCATGTAAAGTTAACTTGCAGTACTAACCATGATCAAGCTGAATTAACAATAATGACAACAGGAAGATGAAGATTTGATGGAACTAATCAGTAATCACTTGAGCAGGATCATGTCAACTCTTAGAAAGAAAAGCAAGAAAACTTTAATCTGATAAGGCAATACTACCCTGGACTACGCCAAATATTGTAACAGAAAATCGATTGCAAGTGGAGGAGGACATGGACCTGTTGCAAGGAACACCTTCTTTGGTTGCATTCTGACAGATTCCTCTCCACTTTGATGGAACTGGACCCAGTCCCTCATCACTAAAGCTCTTCGATTCCGGCCAAACACCTAGCACAGTTCCATTTAAAATGGCAACACATTGTATTGCAATTGGCAAAGCTAGTACGGATAGTCGATCTTTATTTTGCTACTGACCCTACCACTTTTGCATATTCTAAATGTCCAAAACTCCAAAGAGAGGGGAACAAAAGATCATAAGACTGCTAACAAGTTTCAAATTTCAAAACATCAGATTCTTTCTTGCAGTGGATAAACCATGACAAAAACTCATGCAAATGATCAGGTTTCAATCATTTTAACTACCCAAATGACTGATATTAGTTTCTTACTAATGACAAAGATTTAGTACTCACCAGTGTCGAGGTTACCAATGATCGCATCTTCACCGTATCTAGCTTTCTTCCAAAGTGAGGACGGAGGAACCACCCCATCTTTCTCTAATCCAAGAAAGCTCCATGAATTTGTTGTGTGCAGTTTCCTTGCTTTGTTCAGGAAAACTGATACCACGTCTGGGTGTTCTGCATTGATGAAAAAAAGATTAAGAAACCATTAGCAGAGACAAGTATCCTGAATTGTCAATATTACAACCAAACATGGGGAAAAACAGAGGAAACAGGGTTGAAGGATTTGTCTTCTCTTCTGCTATTGATTGATCAGTTATTTGACAATGAAATACAAGAATGTATGACTTGAAATTCTTACTGGCAAGTGCTGATGCCTCTTCCTCTTCAAGGACCGCGGCAAAACCATTTATGCTGTTAGTGTAAGAGTAAAAGATTTTCTCCTTTGCCTTCTCTTTGCTGTCATAGTTTCAAAGCTAGTACGGATAGTCGATCTTTATTTTGCTACTGACCCTATCACTTTTGCATATTCCAAATGTCCAAAACTCCAAAGAGAGGGGAACAAAAGATCATAAGACTGCTAACAAGTTTCAAATTTCAAACATCAAATTCTTTCTTGCAGTGGATAAACCATGACAAAAACTCATGCAAATGATCAGGTTTCAATCATTTTAACTACCCAAATGACTGAGATTAGTTTCTTACCAATGACAAAGATTTAGTAGTCACCAGTGTCGAGGTTACCAATGATCACATCTTCACCGTATCTAGCTTTCTTCCAAAGTGAGGACGGAGGAACCACCCCATCTTTCTCTAATCCAAGAAAGCTCCATGAATGTGTTGTGTGCAGTTTCCTTGCTTTGTTCAAGAAAACTGATACCACGTCTGGGTGTTCTGCATTGATGAAAAAAAGATTAAGAAACCATTAGCAGAGACAAGTATCCTGGAATGTCAATATTACAACCAAACATGGGGAAAAACAGAGGAAACAGGGTTGAAGGATTTGTCTTCTCTTCTGCTATTGATTGATCAGTTATTTGACAATGAAATACAAGAATGTATGACTTAAAATTCTTACTGGCAAGTGCTGATGCCTCTTCCTCTTCGGGGACCGCGGCAAAACCATTTATACTGTTAGTGTAAGAGTAAAAGATTTTCTCCTTTGCCTTCTCTTTGCTGTCAAGTAAGAATTGCAACTAATGAGCCAATTTAAGACACAGTTAAAAAGAAAAAAAAACTTAAAAAAATATATAAACCTTTCAGTGAATAATCCCAGCAATTCATAATGAGAATCTGTGACTCGGTCAATATCGGCTTGAGTAGGCTCCAAACCATGTGAATGTGATCCCAAATACACCACATAAGACTGCGTGGGAAAAATTGTAATTTTAACTCCATTGATCAATATATATCTTTATGGAACTTTAGTAGGCAAAATGAAAATTAAAAATTCAAAGATTTTTTCCAAAACCCATAATGATTTCTAGTACAAAAAATCATTGAAAGTTCATGCAGACGTAAAAGAAGCACACCATTTTCAAGGATCAAAGGTAGAGGAATGAAATGTTAAAAAAAGAGAGAAGCAAAACATGGTTGCTCACCTTTTTTATGGCAAAAGTTATTGGCTGTAAAAGAGAGAAAATAAAGAATGAAAGAACTAATGGAGAGCTGATAATTGAAAGCCTCATTGCTTGAGAATGAATAAATTATGAGAAGTGTAAAGGGTCTCTGCTTTTCCTCTGTTTTTATACTCTGTATTTGATTGATTAGTTTTAGAAGCACAAAAAATATTTTTAATTTGATTATTATGGACATGAAGGGAAAACATTCATTTTGTAACCAAAATCTGAATGATTTTGATTTTATGCTTCTCTTTAAGGATTGCTACAGTTGTGACATGGCTGTATTTGATTGGATTTATTTTATTTATATGCTTTATACATCTTATTTTTTGACCCACATAAATAAAAAAAATGGTAAAATTATTTATTTCCATTAGGGTGATTTATTCATTTGAATGTATCAAGACAAGAATGTGTTCTAATGTCACTAGTAAAAAAGATTTGAAAAGTATATGGAAATGTGATAGTAATTATGGTTTAAAATATTTTTTACTTATATTTTTTTAAAAATATAATTTTAATCGTGTTTCTAAATACTTTGTGAATCGTATTTGACATATATGACATGATATATAAATTTATTTTCAGGTGATTTGAATTGCTAATAACCTGCCTACCATTGCTTATTATACTTGATTGATATCTAAATTATTTATCAAAGAATTATTTATTTTCAAGTGGTTTGGGTTACTGATTATTGATTACAATGAATATATTTTTTTGTAAGATTGGAGTGATGGGAGGTAAAATTATTTATTTCCTTTAGTGTTATCAGAATTAATTTATATAATTTTTAAAATTAAAGGAGAATGGGTTTTCACAGTTGAGTTGAATTCACTATATATGCTCGCTGTGAGTAAATGCATTATAGGTTTTAACAATGATTTTTTTTTTCTTTCATCCAATTTTTTTCCATTGAAATTCATCTTTTAAAGTTGTGTTTTTTATGCATGAAGTTTTTCAGGAAACAAATATATTTTTTAAGTTAATTTATGTTTTTTCTGTTTTTATTTTTCTATTCTATATTATTTTTTAAGGAATAATTTTCCTAGTTTTTTTTTGTCTATTTAATATTATTGTGTTTTTCTAGTTTTTTTTTTCTAGAGCTTAGATTGAAGGGAAAAAACCACCTAAAAACCCTAACATCTTATAATATGTGATTGGTGCTAAATCCACGTTGTTCTTAGCCACACTAAGCGCAGAAGCAACCATGTCTGCGTAGCCATATTTATGAGGTTATTTGATGTTCCTCTGTTTTGTGTCCCAGGTTATTTGATTTCCTTTCCTAGAAACGCCGCGCCTCTTCATCTTCTTGCTGAACCAGGACATCGATTTCATGTTTTTTTAAAGCTTCCACTCAAAGCTCCATGTTCTTACAGACACCATGATCTTTAACAACATCGATATCTTTAAGCATCGCAGACTCATTAAAATTTATATCCCTCTAATAATGTTCTTGGGTATAGAACTTCAAGACTTCGTTGTATATTTCTTATTGCTTTGTTTGCATGTAGAGAGGGTTTAAATAAGTGATAATACTAACTGATCTCTTACATATGTGCATGTATATTCGATGGTTTGAATTTTAAACAGCAGATACAATTGCAGATACAATCTTCTTTGATTTCAAACTTTGAATATTGGATAGCTACGTTCCTGCAGATTTGGTGGTTGTTGCAGCATGCTCTTTCTCTTTGACTTGTTCTTCTACACGCCCCTGCAATCGAAAGGGCAGGGACCGAACCTTGAGATTGTCTCGCAAAGTATGAAATCTGACAGACGGAAGCGGTTTTGTGAGAGCATCTGCATACTGATGTTTAGAGGAAATGAAGCGAACAATAAGTTGCCCATGCAGAACTTGGTCACGAACATAATGAAAATCGATTTCAATATGCTTTGTGCAAGCATGAAATATAGGGTTACTTGTTAAGTAAGTAGCCCCTATGTTGTCGTACCATAGAATAGGGGAATGCTCAGATGGAATACCAAGATCAGTGAGTACTGACTTAATCCATTGAAGCTCTGCTGCTGCATTGGCAAGTGCTTTGTATTCGGATTTTGTACTGCTGCGAGCAACAGTTTGTTGTTGCTTGCAGCTTCATGAAATGAGATTATTACCCAAATATACACAATAGGCACAACAGAACGTCTATCATCAGGATCAGAAGCCCAATATGCATCACTAAATGTTTGTAAAGTAACATTGGCAGTCGGCTGTATGAGTAAAGAATGAGAGATGATGTGCTTCAAATAACGCAATATGCGTTTGACGGCTGCCCAGTTCATTTCCATAGGGTTATGCATAAATTTGCTAACTTTATGAATTGCAAATGCAATGTCGAGCCGAGTAAATGAAAGATATTGAAGCCCTCCAACGATACTTTGGTATAGAGAAGGATCATGGAAAGTAATACCAGCAAATTTTGATAATGGCAGTGAGGTTGACATTGGAGTAAGACACGGCTTGGCTTTGTCCATTTTGCTGCGCATTAACAGGTCTAGAATATAACATCATTGTGATAGATACAGACCATCATCAGTGCGAATAGCTTCAATGTTAAGAAAGAAGCTTAGTTCTCCCATATCCTTGACTGCAAAGTCACCCTGCAATAATGTGATCACTTGGTTGATGGAACCAATATCACTGCCAGTTATGATTATGTCATCAACATAAATCAAAAAGTAAATAAGAATGGAATTGTGATGATAAACAAAAAGAGAGTGACCAGCTTGACTTCCAAGAAAACCAATAGATTTGAGCTTATCTGTCAAACGTGAAAACCATGCTAGTGGTGCTTGACGAAGACCATAGAGAGATTTTTCCAGCTTGCAAACATGATTTGGAAACTGAGAGTGAGCAAAACCGGGAGGTTGAGCCATGTAAAAATCTTCATGCAGGTGACCATGTAAAAAAGCATTTTGAATATCAATCTGGCGAAGAGACCAGCCATGTGAAACAGCTAAAGAGAGAACCAATCTCACTGTGGTTGGCTTTACCACAGGACTAAAAGTCTCGCTGAAATCAACACCTTCTTGTTGATGGAACCCTTTGGCTACAAGTCTTGCCTTAAATCTGTCAATATCACCATTAGCTTTCCTTTTGATCCGGTATACCCATTTACATCCAACTAGATTAGTAGTAGATGGTTTGGGAACTAAATTCCAAGTTCCATTCTATAGTAAGGCATCAAACTCTGTGGTTATAGCTGTGCGCCAGTGTGGAAATTTAACAACCTCTATTTAACAAGTTGGTTATGTTTCTGGTGTTTGGATTGTAGTTAGAAGGGCTTTAGGAATGGGATATTTGACGTGGAAATCAGGTGGCAACTTCGGTTTATGGATGTTGTTTTTGCTTCTTGTAGTCATTGGGTGCAAATTTTGCATGGGCAGAGCAAAGGCAGAGGGTAAAGGAATGTGGGGTGGGGAATTAGTATGTGGAGGCTCATTGGAAGTGATTGCTAGAGAGATCAAATGAACACCATGATCAGATTGAGGAATAGATGGAGAAGCCACATGTAGAGTGCTTGATGCAGTAGATTGAGGAGTGGCACCTGTAGAAAAAGAGGAACCTGCAGAATATAAATTGAGATTGGATGGTAGAGTAACAGAAGTTTGTGGTGATGAAGGACCAAGAGAATTTGGTGCAGTGTATGGGAAGAGATTTTCATCAAAGACAACATGACAGGAAACAAAAATTTTACCTGTGGACACATCTAGACATTTGTAACCTCGATGACCAATACTATACCCAATAAAAATGCAGGTTTTGGATCGAAATTCAAGTTTGTGATGATTATATGGATGTAAATAGGGCCAGCATGCACAACCACGGGTGCGTAAAAAATTATAATCAGGTTTTTGATGATGAACCATTTCATATGGAGATTTATGATTTAAGATGGGAGTTGGAAGTCTATTTATAATAAAGGTTGCGGTTAAGAATGCATCTTCCCAGAACATTTGAGGCAGTTTGGAGTGAGCAAGCAAAGGTAGGCCAATTTCAATGATTTGTCTATGACGTCTTTCAATGGCACCAGCTTGTTGATGGGTATAGGGACAAGTTATACGATGGTTGATGCCTTGATTGTGTAGATATCTATTTAAGCTACGGTATTCTCCCCCCCAGTCACTTTGAAAAGCTTTATTTTGTTGTCAAACTGGCGTTCAACAGTAGTTTGGAAGCTGAGAAAGGTTTGATATGCGTCAGATTTGAGTTTTAAGGGAAAAAGCCATACAAATTTAGTAAGCATTCATCCAAAAAAAAAATGATATAATAGCGTGTACCAGAGGTTGATAATGTAGAGGCTGGCCCCCAAACATCTGAATATATTAATTCTAAAGGCTGTGAAACAACAACATGCATTTTGATAAAGGGCATAGCATGGCTCTTGGCCAGCTGACAATCAGAACAGACAGGATGATTTTTATTTGGAATTGGTAGAGAAATAGCTTTATGAATAACAGGAAATGACGCATGTCCAAGGCGACGATGCCAGATGTGGGAAGACACATGAACACTGGAAAAAGCTTGCGGCTGAAGATGAGCTAAGGAAGCTGTATAGTCCATTACTAAGGGGGCCGCGATGTATAATATTCCCTGAGTAGTCCTTCACAATGAAGAAAGAGGTATGAAACTCAAAGAAAACGTTATTGTCTAGACAAAAATGGTGAACATATAATAATTTTTTTTGAATATCAGGAACAAGCAGAATTTGATTAAGAGTAAAAGATTTAGATGGAGAAGATAATGTAGAAGTGCCACTGCGCACAATTTTCAGACCTGCACCATTAGCCACCTGAACATGGTCTTGTGTATCATGGTTATCTTGAGAAATCTGAATATTGTTTACATCATTGGTGAGATGATGAGTGGCCCCTGTGTCAGGATGCCATTCTCTATCTGGTTGAAGATAGTGTGCAGCAAGGAGAGCTTGTGGCTGATTCTTGGAATGAGGTTGAGCCTGATAAGATAAATCAAAGCGATGATAGCATTTGCGAGCACTGTGACCTGGTTTGAGGCATACCTGACATATAAGAGATGATGATTGGTTGGAATCATGAAAGTGAGAACGGCCTCCATGGCCACGGCCACGATAGTTACCCCGATAACGATTGGAGTGTGAAACGGTGCCAGGTTGGCGATGGAATTGCTGAGGTGAGGTGGTTACCAGATTGGCAGAAGCAAGAAGTGGTTGATTATTATGATTAATCCGGGATTCACATATAAGAAGCAAAGAAAAGAGTTCTTCCAAGCTGACAGGATCAAGCCGTGAGGAAATGGTGGAGGCCAGGGAATCATACTCCTGGCCAAGGCCAGCAAGAATATAAGTGATCATATCATCATTTGGGAGAGGTTGTCCAGCAAGGGCAAACTCATCAGCCATGCGTTTGATAGAGAGGAAAAATTCATTAGCTGTCATGGTGCCTTTCTTAGCGTTTGCTAATTGAGTTCGAATCTGCATTACTTTAGCACGAGAAAGAGAGGAGAAATTATTTTCAAGTGCAAGCCATACCTCACGTGAGGTGTAGGACATGACTTGAGTGAGTACATCCTTAGTTAGGGAAGAGTTGATGGTGGCTAGGATTAAGGAATCCTGACGAAGCCACTGGTGATAGAGAGGATTAGGAAGTGTTTGATTTATACCTGTGGTAGAATCAAAGATGTTGATTTCCTTTGGTGGAATAGAGATTGTGCCATCAAGATAGCCATAAAGATCATGGCCACGAAAATATGGCACAGCTTGAGCTTTCCACACACAGGATAGTTGGATGAGTGTAACTTAACAGTAATAGTGAATGGGAGATTGGAAAAGGGTAGGGACAGTTGCAGGAGTAGTGGAGTTTGAGGATGATGAAGATGCCATTTAGAATTTAGAGAAAGGAAGACGTTTGTCTTTGTAAAGGCTCTGATACCATATAGAACTTCAAGACTTCCTTGTATATTTCTTTTTGCTTTGTTTGCATGTAGAGAGGGTTTAAATAAGTGATAATACTAACTGATCTCCTACATATATGCATGTATATCTGATAGTTTGAATTTTAAACAGCAGATACAATTGCGATACAATCTTCTTTAATTTCAAACTTTGAATATTGGATAGCTACGTTCCTGCAGATTTGGTGGTTGTTGCAGCATGCTCTTTCTCTTTGACTTGTTCTTCTACATTGGGTGATTTTTCATCAATGCACCATAGCCATAGAAACATGCACTTCCCTGCCACTAGCTTAAACTTACCATCATTCATAGGAGCACGCGTAGAACAACAAAATACTCTCTGGACCATAACTCTTCTTGAGTTTTATAATTGATAGTTGCTGATGGATTTCTATTTACCAAATAACAAGCTGTGTTAACAACTTCCATTCGAAATATTTTTTAAAGGCTTATAACTTGTTAATAAGTCATTTTTGTTGGAAATTTAAAACTTGTTTTTTTTGTTGTAATTGATATTTTTTTTTTATGTCTAATTAGTGCTTTATAATTACAAAAATATGTATTTAACTCTTATATTAAGATAATCAAATTATATTATGAAGTTAATTTTGTTATTAGTGTTGCGTTAAACTCTGATTGAGTTATTTAAATGATAAGTGCGTATGTAAATTTAAGTTCGCATATATATATATATATATATATATATAATATATATATATATTGATACTTGAAAAGGAATCTTACTCATGTGATGGTCATGGATTCAAGAATCGAATCATGACAAACTTGATATCAGAGCTTTAGGTTAAAGAAACAGAAATATAATTAACTTTGTAATAAGTTGAATATTAGAATTTGTATCGTTTTGTCTGTTATTTTTCAAATTTTAAATTCTCATTAGGCATGTCTTATTCCTTGTGATAAATATGTTTTTATTTAATTTTGTGATAATTATCATACTATTATTCTAGCACAACTTAAATGTTCTAGCTTGTCCTCTAATTCTTTTCCCTTCCTCTTCTTTCCCCCTTTCTTTTTTCCCGCTGGTTTTCTGTCTCTCTCTCAAATTAGATTTTCCTTTTCAATGTTAACACTCCTCTATTGAGATTATAACACAATTATACATATTAAAATATAAATCTTATATTTTAAATTTATTTTCTCTAACTCTCTTCTTCTTATTCTCTCATGCTGGTTCTCTCTCTCTCAAATTAGATTTCCCCCTTTTTTTTATACTATTTATAATTATCAGGCTTTATTCAATTATCTTAGTATCCCTTATTTATTTATACATACTTCTAAGCCTCTAAGGACATTATTATCTTTTCTTATTTATGTTTTTTAAAAATCACAATAATATTAGTGACATGGAAATTTGTATTAAAGTAACCAAAGTATGTAACATGGAAACTTAGGATGGCATGTCAAATTGATCAAAGAAGACATGCTAGGCTACAGATTAAGATGAATGATACATACCGCAAGAACAAACTACAAATCTCTCCCTCCCTCTCTGTCTCTCCCTCTCTCTCCCTCTCTCCCCTATCAATATCCAGTAGCCATTGTTCATTGTCTAGAGTTCAATATTGTGTCAAAGAAGACCGAAAGCCCAAATGGAAACTCATTGCTTGCTCCAGTCATGTTTCTTCCTTTCTTCTTCATTGCTTGCTGCACAGTCCCTTCCTCTGCTGATAAGCCATCATATTACATACCCCCTGACACCTTTGTAGTGGATTGTTCTTCATCAGTTGCACCACATGATGCTGGATTCCCTTATGATCAAAAATATGAAATTGATTTCTCATCAGTTTCAAGAGTATACGTCGTAGATCCTAGTAGCAGCGAAAAACCGAGAATTTCTGCTTGCATCTTCCGCAAGCAGGTCACCTGGCCATTTATTGTCTCTGATGGCCCCAAGTTCATTCGACTTTACTTCAAACTAGTCACATATTCAGGGTTAAACATATCTAAGGCCTTGTTCTCCATCAACGTTGGTCCGTATACACTAATAACTACTTCAGAGTCATCCTATTCTAAATATTCCCCAAATAGCGATTATGCTATCAGGGAATTCTGTGTCAATATGGATGGCCAGGTATTAAATGTAACTTTCACCCCTTTATCTAAGGTTTTCGATGCCTATGCTTTTATCAACAAGATTGAGATAGTCTCAATGCCATCAAAGCTTTGCATATAAGAAGATGCTTCATTTTCACTTGTAGGACACCCTACTTATTATTTCATGGGGAATTCTACAGCCCTCGAGATGATGTACAAGATGAACATAGGAGGACATGTGATCTCTGATCTAGAAGATACTTGCATGTTTCGTCGCTGGACCAGGGATGATGATTATTTCATGAGTAATGATGGAAACACTGTTAGGAATTTCCAGAACTCAAACACACACAATTTACATGGTTCGACAACTTGCCTACTCCACGGAGCTACTGGTTTGTATTAAACACTCAAAGGAAACAATACAAACAAAGAGGAGGAGAAAAACTCTTCTCAACTCAACTCTACACTCAAGCTCTCTCTACTGTTCTCTCCGTGTTTGTTCACTCTGCAATTCTTCTATCTACAAACATCTCTTCACAGAGCACATACATATACAAGGATGAGGGAAGGGCATCATGATTTATGCCCACCGTTGCCTCCAATTTATGTCCTCCACCATGTGCAAAGTGGGAGATTAGATATTCCCACTTGAACATGGTGGGACATGGTTTGTCTCCAATAATTAACAATCTCCCACTTGAAGACAAACAATGAAATTATCTTTTATCCTTGAAGGCCAACTGAAGTTTTACACAACTTCAGTTTATCAAGTGTAACTCCTTTGGTTAACATGTCAGCTAGATTCTTGCTTCCACAGACCTTTTCTAACATTAGTTGCTCGTCATCTAGCAGTTGTCGGATGAAGTGATATTTGATCTGAATATGCTTAGTCCTGGAGTGAAATGCTGGATTCTTGGCAAGGAAGATTGCACTCTGACTGTCGCTATACAAAGTACCTTTTCCATTCAACTTGCCCAATTCTTTCAGGAAACTCTGCAACCATACTATCTCTTTTGCAGATTCTGAGACTGCAACATATTCAGCTTCTGTTGTTGAAAGAGCAACGATCTTTTGCAAGGTAGAACTCCAAGAAACAACAGTACCTCCTAGAGTATAAACATATCCTGTAGTGCTCTTTCTGCTATCAACATCTCCTGCTAGATCAGCATCTACAAAACCTTCAAGTTTCAAACCACCAGCTGTGAAACTGAGACAAGTTTTTGATGAACCTTTTAAGTACCTCATAATCCATTTCACCGCCTCCCAATGCTGCTTTCCAGGATTGCTCATATATCGACTTACAACTCCCACTGCATGGGCAATGTCTAGTCTGGTATATACCATAGCATACATCAAAGAGCCGATAGCTGAGGCGTATGGAGTCTTATCCATGTATCCACATTCTAGCTTAGTTTTTGGTGACTGATCTTTGCTGAGCTTGAAATGATTCCCAAGTGGTGTACTTACTGGTTTAGTATTATCCATACTAAACCTGCTGAGAACCTTCTTGACATACTCTGTTTGTGAAAGCTTTAGTATGCCTTTGTCTTTATCTCTGATGATTCTCATGCCAAGTATTTGTTTAGCAGCCCCTAGATCCTTCATTTCAAACTGTTTTGACAACTGATGTTTCAGCTTATCAATCTCCTCAATGCTGGATCCTGCAATCAACATATCATCTACATATAATAGTAGAATGATGTAAGAGTTGTCAAAATGTTTGACATAGCAACAATGATCAGCTTGACATCTTGTATACCCGGAACTGCACATGAAGTTATTAAACTTCTTGTACCACTGTCTTGGAGCTTGCTTCAAACCGTATAGGCTTTTCTGTAGCTTGTAGACTTGATTCTCCTTTCCTTGCATTGCAAACCCCTCTGGTTGTTGCATGTAAATATCTTCCTCCAAGTCACCATGAAGGAATGTTGTTTTTACATCTAACTGTTCAAGATGTAAATTTTCTACAGCTACTATCCCCAGAACAACTCTGATTGTTGTAAGCTTCACAACTGGAGAAAATATCTTAGAGTATTCAATCCCTTTCTTTTGTTGAAACCCTTTTACAACAAGTCTTGCCTTGAACCGTTTGCTTCCGTCATGCTCAGTCTTCACTCTGTAAACCCACTTATTTTGCAAGGCCTTCTTTCCTTCAGGTAATGTTGTTAGCTCCCAAGTCTTGTTCTTCAACAACGAACTCATCTCATCCTTCATGGCTAACTCCCACTTGCTTGAGTTTCCATCTTGTAAGGATTCTTCATAGGTTAGCGGTTCACCACCATCTGTCAGCAAAATATAATTCAGTAAAAGTGTGAACCGTTGCGGGGGCTTTATCATCCTCGAAGACCTGCGAACAGCTGGTTCAATTGGCTCTACATCTTCTTGTATAGTAGTGGGCACAGATGTGCTTGAATCTTCTTGTAAAGACTCTTGATTGTTGTTCTGCTTAGTAACATCGGGAAGCCCTTCTAATCTTATGAATTCAGATCTTTGTGGACTTGTATCTAAATCAACCATCTCTGTTTGTACACTTGATCTGTCTTTGTACATAACTTTCTCATTGAAGATCACGTTCCTGCTTCTGATAATCTTTCTATTCTGATCATCCCAGAACCGAAATCCAAATTCTTCATCTCCATAGCCAATGAAGAAACATTTCTTGGATTTGGCATCTAACTTGTTGCGAGCATCAGAATCTATGTGAACATAGGAAACACACCCAAAGACCTTCAAATGAGAGAGTTGTACCTCTTTTCCTCTCCATACTTCCTCGGGCAGTCTGAATTCCAAAGGAACTGATGGTCCACGGTTGATCAAGTAAACTGCAGTATGAACTGCGTCAGCCCAGAATGTTTGAGGTAACCCAGAATGCAACCTCATGCTTCTAGCTCATTCATTGATGGTCCTGTTCATCCGTTCAGCAACGCCATTCTGTTGCGGTGTGCCTGGAACAGTCTTTTCCATTCTGATACCATTGATAGCACAATACTCCTTGAAACCTCCATAAATATATTCTCCTTCATTATTAGATCTCAAGCATTTCAACTTTAGACCTGATTCAGTCTCAACCATAACCTTCCATTTCTTGAATGTTTCAAACACATCATATTTATTTTTCAGAAAGTAAACCCATACCTTCCTGCTGAAATCATCAATAAAAGTCACATAATATCGAGAACCTCCAAGAGATGCTACTGGAGACGGTCCCTATAAATCTGTGTGTACCAGTTCTAGCTTTCTTGGTCGTAAGGTCCTGCCAAGAACACAGCTTTCACAAATGTCTAGATCGACATTTTTTAACTCTGGCAGATTTCCCTTCGACTGAAGTATCTTCATCCCCTTTTGACTCATATGGCCAAGTCTACAATGCCATAGCTGTGCTTGATTTTCTGCTTCAGTTGAGGCAATGATGTCTGCAAATCTTGTGGTCATATACAGGGTGCCGGTTTTCTTTCCACGAGCTAAAACCATTGCTCCCTTTGATACTTTCCACATTCCTCCAGCAAAAAGGATTGAATGACCACTATCATCAAGTTGTCCGACAGAGATCAACTTCTTCTTTAATTCAGGAACATGCCTTACATTCTGCAAGGTCCATATAGATCCATTCATTGTCTTGATTTGCACATCTCCTATACCCACAATATTCAGTGGTGTTCCATCGGCCAGATAGACTACACCGTGATCTCCTCCAACATAATTTTGTAGCATTTCATGGTGTAGCGTACAGTGGAATGAAGCACCAGAATCAAGAATCCACTCATCAATTTGACTTTGTACAGCAAGAATTAAAGCATCTTGTACCTCATCTGTGGTAG
This sequence comes from Populus alba, assembly GCF_005239225.2. NCBI lineage: Eukaryota > Viridiplantae > Streptophyta > Magnoliopsida > Malpighiales > Salicaceae > Populus > Populus alba. Next base: position 23,052,228 of record NC_133294.1, on the reverse strand, counting down.
CGTTTGCAGAGTCAGCTTCAGGTTTCTTTGATTTTGTGCAATTCCTCATGAAATGACCAGGTTTGCCACAATTCCAACATTCAACCTGCTTTCTGGATCCAAACTTGCTTTTACTTCTATATCTTGATTTTGATCTGCCTCTGGATGAGCCTCTATCTTGTCTCCTCCCTCGAGTGTTGATGTTGAGAGCTGATCTTGAGCTTGAACTTTCACCCGAGTCTTTCCTTCGCACTTCTTCAGCCAAAATCAAGTCTCGAATGTCATCATACTTCAGTTTGGATTTTCCAGCTGAATTGCTCACGGCTGTCCTCATGCCTTCCCAACTGCTTGGAAGTGAAGCTAACAAGATGAGTGCAAGAATCTCATCATCAAACTCAATCTCAACAGATGATAATTGATTTGTGATGGTATTAAAGTTGTTGAGGTGTTGTGTAACAGAAGTGTTTTCGACTATCTTCAAGTTGAACAACTTTTTCATCAGGTGCACTTTATTATTTGCTGATGGCTTCTCATACATCCCAGACAAGGCTTCCATCAATCTTGCAGTGGATCTTTCTTTCGTAACATTGTGAGCAACTCTTCTTGATAAGGATAGCCGGACAATGCCCAGAACTTGTCTATCAAGAAGTAGCCAATCTTCTTCTTGTATATCTTCTGGTTTGCTCCCCAACAAGGGAAGATGAAGTTTCTTCCCATATAGATAATCCTCAATTTGCATTTTCCAATATCCAAAATCTGTCCCGTCAAATTTTTCAATTCCAGCAGCCTTTATTTCATCTTCCATTTTTACTACTTCTCCGATTCGAATTTATCAAATCTGACCTTACAGATGTGTCCAGAACAGCCCAAAACCTTGGAAATGACACTGAGATCACCCCAATCGGACTTCGGATGGCTCAGATTTTAGCAATCAAAGTTTTGGATTAACGGACGGTGCAGATGCAGCCGCGTGTCAGCCAGAGTACCGCCTGCGCCGCACCGGATCAAAACTCAGTAGCGGTTCTGATGAAGCCACGTGTCAGCATATTAGGGCCTGCGTCACACCGAATCAAAACTCAGTAGTGGTTTTGATGAAGCCACGTGTCAGCAGATTAGGGTCTGCGTCGCACCGGATCAAAAACTCAATAACGGTGCAGATTAAGCCACGTGTCAGCAGATTAGAGCCTGCGTCGCACCGGATCAAAACTCCTTAATGGTACAGATGGAGACACGTGTGAAAAGATCAGCGCCTGCATGGGGGTACGGATATGCTGACGTGGAATGGATGACGTGGTAGATGACGTGGCTGTTGATCGTACGGGCTGCTGATTGGACGGATGACGTGGCGGGTCAACATGACCCGTTTTGCAGAAGCCGGGAGAAGAAGGAGCGTGGCGCGTGCGGGCGCGTGCGGGCATGCAGGACGTCGGTTCTTCACCGGGTTTTCAACAGTGGATTCGTCCGGTTGTCTTCTACACGATGGTATGTTCAAAAACACGTTTGGAGAACTTTGATTTTTGAGTTTGGATCAAACACCCTCTTTGTCAAGAACAAGCTCTGATACCAGTTGTTAGGAATTTCCAGAACTCAAACACACACAATTTACGTGGTTCGGCAACTTGCCTACTCCATGGAGCTACTGGTTTGTATTAAACACTCAAAGGAAACAATACAAACAAAGAGGAGGAGGAAAACTCTTATCAACTCAACTCTACACTCAAGCTCTCTCTACTGTTCTCTCCGTGTTTGTTCACTCTGCAATTCTTCTGTCTACAAACATCTCTTCATAGAGCACATACATATACAAGGATGAGGGAAGGGCATCATGATTTATGCCCACCGTTGCCTCCACTTTGTGTCCTCCACCATGTGCAAAGTGGGAGATTAGATATTCCCACTTGCACATGGTGGGACATGGTTTGTCTCCAATAATTAACAAACACAAGTATTGTTGAATCAGAAGTTGAAGTCAACTCGAGTTTACTGGTGCCATCATATGTTGCTCCACTCCAAGTTTACACATCTGCCAGGATAATTCTACACACAACTGAAAGCAAATACCGAGCTGCATGGCTGTGCCCAGTTGATCATGGTTTCTATTACCTTGTTAGGCTCCATTTCTGTGAGATTTCGAGAACAATTAAGCAAGACGGCCAATGAGTTTTCAACATTTATATCAACAATCAAATTGTCGAGGATCACGTAAATGTTTTCAATTGGAGCCATGGGACTGGAATTCCCATCTATAGAGACTACATAGTGAACTTTTCAAGGTATGGTGAAGGCATAGAGTATCTAATTGTTGCAACAGGAAGTAATAATGGATCATCTGCAGAATATGGCGGTCCAATTTTGAATGGTCTGGAAATTTTCAAGTTGTCTGACATTCATCCATTTGGGCTAATAGTTACCCCGCATCCAAATTTTTCTGTAGACAATGATGCGGTGATTATTTACCGGGTATTGACTGGTCTTTCGGTTGCTCTTACGGCAATAGGATTGCTGGGCTTCTTTTGTTTATTTTGTTCCTCTCTTTCAAAGGAGCAATTGCCGAGACAAAATCAGCAACCAATAATTTTGCTGATAACTTACTCATTAGAAACGGTGGGTTTGGGACAGTCTACAAGGGATCAATTGATGGTGGCATATCAAGCATTGCTATAAAGCGTGCCAATCCAAGTTCACACCAAGGTTTGAAAGAGTTCCAAACTGAAATCTCTATGCTCTCAAGGCTCAGGCACAACCACCTAGTATCTTTGGTCGGATATTGCATGGAGGAAAAAGAAATGATACTCGTTTATGAGTACATGGCTCAAGGCACACTGCGTGATCATCTCTACAAGACAAAGAAACCCCTTCTTCAATGGAAGCAGAGGCTTAGGATTTGTATTGGTGCCGCACGTGGGCTGCACTCCCTTCACACGGGTGTAAAACATACTATCATTCACCGTGACATCAAGAGCACCAACATCTTGTTGGATGAAAAATGGGTGCCAAAGGTTTCAGATTTTGGGTTATCAAAACTTGTTCCAAACAACATGACAGAGTCTAAGACGCATGTTTCAACAATTGTTAAAGGTAGTTTCGGCTATCTGGATCCAGAGTATTATCGACGTCAAAAACTAACTGAAAAATCTGATGTGTACTCATTCGGGGTGGTGTTGTTTGAGGTTCTATGCGCCAGGCCTGCTGTGATCCCTATGGGAGAAATTGAAGAGGAAGAGCATGAAAAAGTGAGTTTAGCTGATTGGGCATTGCATTGCTGTCAAATGGGGACCCTTGATCAGATAATCGATCCATCTCTAAGAGGTAAGATAGTTCCTGACTGTTTCAAGACCTTCACAGATATAGCAAGGAAATGTTTGGCGGATAGGGGAAGTGAAAGGCCTTCAATGGGTGATGTATTGTGGAATTTGGAGCTTGCAATGAAGCAGCAGGAAGGTGCCGCCCAGCAAGAGGCCGGCAGTGTTCAAAAAGAGGTCAATCGGAGGAAGAATGATGATTTGTCCATAATGATTGACGGTCAACGCTGCATTGGCTTTGATATTTCAGATCCAACCCTAGGGGTGGAGTTTTCTGAGATTATGGCTCCGACTGGACGTTGACATTTTCATGTCCATTCCCAACTCCATTTAAACCATGTAAGTTAGGAATTAGTGTCCTCGATAGAAAATGATTTAGAATCCTTAGTAAAGTAGCACTTAGAATCCTTGTTGGATTAGGAGAGTTTCTATAATTTTCCTATAAATAAAAAGGTCTCTTGTATTGAATATCAATTAAGAAAGCTTGAGAGGTTGAAATACTTGGTGGGTGTAGTGTCTTTCACCATTGGTATCAGAGCTTGGCCTTTCCAACATCCAAGACCAATTTATGGTAGCATTTTCCAGATATGCAATTCCAAGACCAGTTTATATATATGGTGGTACCAACAAACAAATTAATTTTAGATTTTTCTTTCAACAACGACAACAATAAAAGTCGAGAAACAATGTGAACCACAACTTTCTTTTCTTCTGAAAAATTCAAAGAGATAATTCCATCAACCAGGAGGCCAATCACTACCTGGGCAATCCAAAGAAGCCAATTAAATAGGAAGATAAAAACGTCTGCTACGATTTTAATTAGTTTTATTAACACAAAATTCTATCAATTAGATCATCATATTTTGATTAAATTCCGAATAGGTTACCTTCTCTGTTGCATAACATATGAAATTCCCTCGTTATTATAATTACAAAATATATTAAAAGAGCTAGGTAAATCATTTTAGTAATCCATAGTACCAAAATCTCTTACACTTTAATCCTCAAATTATTTTTTGAATGGTAGTCTACTATGCTCGATTTCATGACTAATTAGTAAAAAATTGTTTATGATATATGCAATTCCAGTATTAAAATCCTCATCTTGTATTTATGATATAGCTAGCAGGTTGGTTGAAAATAAATCCCCTCAAATTAAGGAGATATGCATAAATTGCAAGTCAGTCTTCCACAATCAACTTCATGGTGTTTATAAATCGGAGAAAAACAGGAAGTGTGGTTAATCAAAGGAAAATAAATTACTGGATCAAAAGAAGACAAGTGACATATTAATTCTGAATTTCTCTTCCTCAAGGTATGCTCAAGTGGAATATATATATATATATATATGGCAAGCCCGAATCCAACCCTTGTGGTTTGGGGGTGCCCTATAAATGAGACAATGAAGAGAAATTCCTTGGTATCTTTTCTTTTTCCACAAGTATAAAGGAATTCAATGAAAAGAGATTCCCTGTTAACCTTGAGAAAGTTCAGCGACTTCCCAAGCTTTGCAAACTCCATGTCACCCTGCCTAGCAACCCTAGGCCGGTTCTGATAAATATGGTTGTTGCGTGGATGTTTGACTTAATTCTGCCTGACAACAAAGCAAAGAGTAAGATCCAACACCATCACACGTGGAGCATCGGCGAGCCTCTGATGTAATCGTCGGTGTCCGTGCACTTGGTTGGTGTGGATTTCTTGTTGATATTCTTGCTTGTTGTCCCATACAAGATGTCCACGTCAGCACGTCAGCACGTCAGTTTGACATGTCACCACGTAAGATTAGTAACAAGTCAATGTCTTATGCAGGCGATGAATGCTACAGTTCTGCCTGGGGACAACCGCGGTGAAAAAGAGACATCCACGTTTCACCATTAATACTGTTATTAAAAAAATAAATTAATATTTAACACGCTTTTAAACACGTTTCTCTTTTCCATCTACCTTGTAACTGTGCGTCAATCTGTCCGAACCAACTTCTCTCTCTCTCTCTTTTTTTTTTTTTTCTTGGAGATGGTTTGGTATTCTTACATTAAAAAGTTGTATTAAATAATACTTTTTATTTTTAAAAAATTAGTTTTCACATTAATATATCAAAACAATCTAAATATATTAAAAAAAAATTAGAATTGACAAGTATGCTACTAGCCCAAAATTAATAATAGAAAATAGACACTCACCTGTTGACATTAATGCATCCCTAGCCAGGTTATTTCTCGTACCAAAAGCATTGAGGAGAAGTACATCAAACGATGGATACAAGCTGCTTGCTAATAAGCAATTATTACAAGGAAATTTCAGTCAAACCAAATTAAGCAGCACAGCAGTAATTAAGAATAGTAATAACGGTGAATGGAGTTATAAAGCACGAAGATTATTGCGTCTTTGGAAGCAGAATTCCTCGAGGCACTTTCATGGTATCAATGGAGCCAAGCTGACAAGGTGAATGGAGAACATGCATGTATTAGGATTGCTATAAGAAACGAGTTAGTTTAGAGTGAATATATATATAGAACACTATTGAAAGATAAAAGTGCTGACCAGTTAGCTTAGTGAAGGGAACAGGTAGAACTTGAACATCATCGATATTACCTACCACAAAGAATGGAAGAACGCTAGCTGATTATTGTATTTGAATTGTAATGAGTAAAAAGAATTGAAGAATTTTCCTTGATGAAATTGAAATTTTTCATTTAACTTCGCATTACCTGTAGGATCATAAACCCTTGAGCCAGTTTGGTTAGCTACCCAAACCAGTGCTTCACCCATGCTCCATAAGAACGTTCATCATCAGGATCGTAAGTGCCGTCGTATTGGAGAACTGGTACATGTTTCACTATCCAGTAGTCTTGCCCATTATTGGGTGACAATCTCTCATTGAACTCATCTGACATCTTTGCCAATGATAGCTGTTTGAGATTTTTCAAGTGTTGTATCCCAGAAGGCACCTCCTTCAGACTCTGGCAACAACCTATTTCCAGTTTTTCAAGAAGGGGGATTGCTCCTTGGTCTATTATTATTGTATTCAATTCAGTCAAGCCTGCAAGACGTAGAGACTTGAGTTTCTGAAACCCTCCTCCTTCAAAATGCATCTTCTCTCCATTGTATCCATAGAAGAAACTAAGAAATCTTAAATTGGGCAAAGCTTGTAGGACTTTAATCGAATCACCATCCATCAACATAGTATGAATCAATTTCAATTTAGCTAGATTGTGCAGTCTGGAAATCCACTCAGGCAGCCTTTCTAGTTTTCCCCAAAGATAGAGAGATTGGAGGTTAAGAGGAGCAGAAGACATTGCCTGCAAGTCAAGAATTGCATCCCCACGACCCTCTGAAGCAACACTAAGCGACCGCAGGTGAGGCATATTATCTAGCGCAACGCATAGATCCCTTCCATTTTCTTTTTTCAAATTCATGATCCCCAGTTTCCTTAATTGCTTCAACATTCCAATCTCATTAATTAATTCCCGTTCATGATCGTCACCTGCATCAATTATAGAGAGTGTTTGCAACAGCTCTAACTGCCCTAGGCTACCACGTACAAAGAGCCCCAAATCCCATCTACGATTACCCAAAAGATATCGCAATTTAGGGAATCTGTTAACCTCAACTGGCAACCTTTCCACCGAGGAATGACTCAAGTCTAAGAACTCCAGGTTTTGCAGCTTTCCAATTGATTTTGGAAGATTTGACACCAGTGTCTCTCTTAAGCTTAAATACTTCAGGTGTAGCAAATTTCCCAACTCTTTTGGAATTTCATCTATTGGGCACTTTTCAAAATCTAATGCGGTCAAAAGCTTACATTTTTCAAATATTGCATCAATTATTGGCTTTTGCAGCTTTGCCCCGCAGAAGACCATGACAGAGCGAGTTTGAGACCTGGTGCTTCCATTTGAATTGTCACTTCCTCCCTTGCTTATGGACATGTGTCGTGCTATGCCTTTCAAAGCTGGGGAATTCCAAGAAACATGGCCGAAACTTAGTTCTTCTGACCTGGAAAGAATGACGTCTCGTACCAGATCATGCACTCGACATGTTCTGGGAATTCCTTTCATGCTAGCTTCATCTACTTGGACTAGACTTCGACGAATGAGTCCATTCAAGCACTCTTCCGCGGCTTCTTCTAATGTCAATCCTCGTTTTTCTTGTACAAAACCTTGAGCCACCCATAACCGAATTATTCTTGTACGTTTGATGGAGAAATCTTCGGGAAGCATCCCAAAATACAAGAAACATGCTTTGAGGTCGTAAGGGAGGTCGTGAAAACTGAGGGAGAGAATTTTAGTGACATTCTCAACATGAGGATCACTCGCCATTGTAGAATCGAGACTAGTGACCACTTTTTGCCATTCTGGAATGACCCTGTCTTTGGTTGCTAGAAGTCCACCAACAGCCACAATTGCCAGTGGCAATCCTCCGCATCTTCTAACAATGTCTTGCGACAATTCCTCCAAATCTTTTGGACAATTCCCTTCAAAATCAAACTTGAATGCCTTTTTGCAGAAGAGCTCCCAAGCTTCTCGTTGAGGGAGAGATTTCATCTGATAGACATGAACCAATGAAGATCTCCTGCAAAAGTTAGCAACATCCTCATTTCTTGTCGTGACCAGTATTTTGCTACCTTTGTTGTTATCCACCAAGGCATGCTCCACATCTCCCCAAAAGCGGATTTCCCAGACATCATCGAATACAACTAAATACCGTTCTTGCTGTAAATATTTTCTAAGTTCATCAATCAACGATGAATCGTCCATTGTGACAATGGCCTCAGGAAAAGGCTCTTTCTTCGCTTCATATAATTTCTTTAACGTGCTCCTTAAGAGTTCCACCCTGTCGTATGATTGAGACACAGTAATCAAAGCACGGCATTGAAAGTGTTGTTTCACTACGTAGCTGTCATATACTTTCTTTGCAAGAGTGGTTTTTCCCACTCCTCCCATTCCAACCACCGCGATCACTGTCCTCTGACATTCTCCGCTTACCAGGAGGCTTATCAATTCATCTTTTGTAGATTCAATGCCAACAAGCTCAGAATCTTCAATGAAAAGAGAACCTGATCGAGGATCATGCAAGACAATGTTACTTGAGCCTCCTTGCTCTGAAGATGCGAACCGGAACCCTTCACTTCTGTCCTTGATTCTCTGAAGAGTGTCTCTAACATCATGAATCTCTGATGCGATCTTATGGCGTAGAGGCAGTTTCCGAACCAAGGAAGAGACTTTAGTTAAGAAGCCCGCGAATACACGCCGACCACGATGTTGTGCCACATGAAGCATATTATATTCGTCAATGAGATCTTCAATCTGATAAGCAACTTCCCTTGCTTGCTTTACCCATACTTTCACACTTTCGCTCGCACCTTCTCTCTCAGCCTTTGAGTCTGCATCTTTCAGAAAAGCTCTGATGGCCTCCAGATCATCTTTGATATCTACAACTTCTTTGTAAACACCTTTCAATAGTTGCACCCCTTGAGCTAGCAATGGAGCCAACTTGTCAATTACAAGACTCACTGCTGACTCTGCCATTTTTTCTACTCCTTTCTATTTGATCTTATTTGCTGCGAGAACAGATTTTGAATTTAGGAAGTAATTAAATTATTGTAGGTTGGTCATGTTACAAAATTATTGTAACTGGTTGTACCAGCCCTGTATATCTTCTGTGATTCCACCATAGATATAACAATGTTATACCAGTTACTTGTTTCAAGATTATTTACCAAATATACCCTCAAAGTATTTTTATCAAAATTATTTCCTTTTTTTTTTATAAAAAAAGCCTTTAAATTATGATCTAAAATCAGAAGTCTATTTTCATAAATAATTTCAAACGAACTCTAAATTCATATATTAATGTAGAAATTGAAAATGAAAGAAAGCTTATCTATTACAATTCACAACGTGTAATAAAAAGACAAACCTCATATGATCTTCAATCCGAATATAGCTTTTAGAATTCAGGTACACACCAATATCCCAGTTGGCCAGTACCCCTGCATTTTTTATATTTAGAAGAGTTAATTTGCTAAGAAGTTATGGATTTGCTGGTTCGAGCTGGAGGAAGGAGACCATCTGATCCACCGTCGCCATAATTAAGTGCTTGCTGCTTCAACTCCTCGATCTCTGTGATATACGGGTGCTCTCTCTCTCTTGCAGTATTGTTTTCATTGTGCAGTGAACCAGCTTAAGTACGCTGTGAATTAATGGCTAGAATTGTCCAGTGTTGTCGAAGTTTATATGGTTGCTCCAGCAGACAAATTAGACATTTCTTTAAAAAATGTCAACCACTAGACCCTTTATAAAAATCAGAACTTTCTTTTCTTTTGAAAAAGTTAAAGAGATAATCTCATCAACTGGGAGGCCAAAAAGTACTGGGAGGCCAAATTATATATATATATATATAAACTGGTTAAGGAAGATCAAATATACAAGATTCAAAATTTTAACGGTGTATTTTCAACTAATAAAAGCTATATTAGCAAAGAAAATCCAATTAGATGATGAAAATTCAAAATTAGATATTTAAGGATTCAATTAAAATTTTCAGGGTTTATTTGAATTTATTGAGGGCTTAATTGCAAGAAATTGATTTTTAAAGCCAATATAGGCTTTAATTAGAAGAAATTAAAGTCTGGGGGTTGAGTTGCAATTTTTAGGAGTTAATTTGGTCAGGTCAGGGACTTAATTGCATAAATATCAAAGCTTGATGGGTAATTAGGGACTTGATTGAAGAAATCCAAAACTAAGGACCAACTTAGAAGAGGTGTGTTAATATAGGAGTTGAAAGTGACCCAATCGGGGGATAAATTAAAGAAATTTAAAGTTTGTTAGTCAATTGAAGGTCAAAATACAAAAAATTCAGAACCAAAAATCAAAATGAAAAAAAAAAAGTCAATTTAGGGGCTCATAATTGAGTTTGTCGGTGGTGAAATTGCTTGAAATTAAAAATTTGAAAGTGATTATGGGTGCAATGAAAAGAAATTGCGAAGGAATTAGGGCTTAATTGAAATTTTTTAATCCCAAATTAAATACCCTAAATGAAACATCGTTGAGACTTAAAGAAGAGAAATTGAGTGACTTGTCGATTGGCCTTTGTTTTTTTACAGTTTTAGCTAATCGAGTTGGCAACTTCAAATGTATAAATATGAAGCTACAGACCTTCAAATTGAGTAAAGTTAAATTCAAATGAAATGTGTGTATTCCCTCTACTAATTTCAGGTGGTCTCTAGCGATGATGACATCAAAATTCCTCTGACGAAGCCTTGAAAGTGTTCAAAGAGGTGCTCTAGTCTCCCTATAAACACTAAACAAACCCCCTTGTTCCCTCTGGGTGCTGACCATATCTGCGTACAATCTCTCGATGCCTCCCATTGCTAAAAGGTTGATTAATTCTCTGACGTCCGTGGGACGTATATGGATTTCCAGGCATGAAAATTTCTGGGAATCTTCCAAACTCAGACATTGGGACTTCATTAACAGAGTTGCTCCAAGGCGTCAAACCTCTGCCACATGTTCCAAATGAGTGACTAGCACCTTCTCCTCTCTTGTTGTTGTAGCCTCGATAGTCTTCCATCTTAAACTCATCATTTCTCCGAGCAAGTTCCAAAATGTTCCAGTGGCAGAATGGAGGTGATGTTTTGTGGGTTACATGAATTTCCCTATAAGCTTCTAGCATGTCATTCGCATTCCCAAAGAAGCTTCCCACAAGTTCCTTATGTATCCTAAGATATAATGCCAGAGAATAGGTAACAATAACAAGTATGTCCAGTTCTCTTGTGATTAATTGAGCCAAACAACTATAGATATTGTCACGACCTGATTCCCGGATCCATAACTAGCACATAGGCAAGGTTCCCCTCTAAGGTTTCATACTTATGTGAACCCAAACTTACATACAATCCTATCCTTTAAACAACTCAATCAGAGTTCAACGCAACATTAACAACAAACTAACTTCATAATATAATTCAATTGTCTTAATACAAGAGTTAATATAATTTCATAGTTTTGGAGCACTAACTAGACATAAAGGAAAATGGTCAAATTACAACCAAAAAGCAGGTTCAGAAGGTTCAACAAAAGTAACCTACTATCAAGCTATAAGCCTGAAAAGATAAATAATGAGAGGGTGAGTTCAACAACTCAGTGAGTAAATAACATTCAATATACACACACGAGGTAATATAACAATGAGAATTATAAATACAAGTATGGCTCTAGTTTCTTATTGGAAGGTTTCTTAAATAGGCCATAACAAGAAGATCATATGGTAAAACTTGTCAGAAAATCAGAATGCAATGAGCATGAGGTTTCGTACTGTGGGATGATCAGTCCACATAGGTTGGTAACTCCCCCGACCAACTAGGGTTTAGATACGATGCGCACAAAGACTAACACTACCCTGTTAGCATGAGTATTCTGACTGACATACCATAGGTTCATAATCATAATCAAACAAACATATTTATATCTCAAAGCTCAACTTATGATATCAATCAAATGAGGAGCTATCAATTCAGAAGTCAATTTAAAATATATACTGGCACATATCAAGAATTTAGATTCAATAATTGATTATGCTTTATCATAACAAGGATAATAATCAACATATATATTATCAAGAAGCATGATCCAATTCATATTAACAAATCAAGTATTTATAATATTTCTCATGCATAAGAAAAATTATCCACTCACCTAACTCGAAAGCAAATAGAAGTCAAAAGCAAACACCGAAGAAAATCCTACCGATGTCCCGCCGGTAGAATATCAGGATTATTTGAATACAAAGGAGACATATTCAAGAACGAATCGAAAGAACATTTAACCTATTTAATACACTTAACTAAGAGTGTATTCTGTAACTCTATATGTTTTGAACTAACTAGTCAATTTTCTCAAAAATTCAAAATCTAACGGTTTTCCTGAAATCTAATCCATAATAAAACAACTAATAAAATTGGTAATAATTCACTAAATAACCATTAATTATTCATCAAACTAATCTGCAAAAGCTAATATTACAGCTAGGGACTAATATGAATTTTATCATATTTTAGGGCCAAATTGTAATTTTCATCTAATTGGAGGACCATACTAAAATTTGTCATAACTCCATGAATATACTGAAATTATGACCATAATTAATCCTCAATTTTGTCCAGAAAATCTCATTATGCTCCAGGGACCATTCTGGAATTTTATCAAAATTTTAGGGTCAAATAGTAATTTTTGGCAAATTGGAGGACCAAATTAAAAGTGTTAAAATTTCATAACTATACAGTAATTCTGCCCATAATTCATATTTTATTCTGTTCAGAATCTCGGAATATGCTCCAGGGACAAATGTGTAATTTTCCAAAGTTTGGGGACTAAAATGTAATTTGTGCAAATTAAGGGACCAAATTGAATTTTCATCATCTTCAACCTCCAACCCAGAATTTCAACAGAAACCTACTGTTCTTTCCCTGATTTCTAACACAAATTCACCATTTAAACAAAACCATAACTCAAAATCATCATTTTTATCTATAATCTCTCAAATTCAGCTTAACGATCCATTACTCACAACAATCAACCCCTAACATTCAATTTAATTCATCAATTAAACCCAAAACACATATTTTCAAAACCCTAACATTCATCAAAACCGAAATTTAAACTTCAATAACACACATTTATACATTTAACAACCTAAATATTACCTTTAAACTTATTTCCTCCCAATCTCTTCCTTTTTCCCTTATTTTCCCCTCTTTTCTCTTCTTCTTCTTCTTCCTCCCTTCTCTCCTGCCGGTTCTCTCTCAAAATTTTCAGAACTCTCTCTCTCTCTTTTTTTTTTCTATTTATATTTATCAAGTTTGTTGAATTACTACAATACCTTTCATTTAATTATACTTACTTCTAAACCACCAAGGGCTTGGTTGCTTTTTCCTACTCTTTTAATTCAAAACATTACAGATATCATAGGATTTGGATACTCTCATGTTCCAAGGAACATGATATAACATTCACAATTGCTACGTATTCAACATTCATGCAAGTCTAATGCACTGTCAGTTCCTTAACTCTGTATGACATCTAACCATTTGAAAGAAATTTCCCTTCTATTTATTAGATTCAGCAGTACAGTCCTTGCTAGAATGAACCAATAGCAACAGTGTTTAAATTTTAGGCACAAAAAGCTATAATTCATGTCCATCAAGTCTTAAGTCTTAAACTTCATAGTTCGGCTCTGTCAAGTTTGAAAATATTATAAGCTATTAAGCTATTAAGATATAGAACAGCTATTAAGCTAGAATATAGAACAGCTATTAAGCTAGAGTAGGGCTGTAAGATTGCCAAATATGTAAATTTTCAAGTAAATGACCTTTCCATGTCTTATAAGCCCCAAAGAACAGAAAAGAATCACATTATAATAAAGAAGACTACTTCACCAGTAAGATGAGTGCTGAAGGAAAATAGCTTACTCAATCATAAGGTTATTGTCTTCCTTTAAATAAAAACCTGCACGAGGAAAGTTGAATATGATCCGATCAAACTTCTGCATCCTCAAAGTTAAGTGATGCTTCATTTTTGTTGCATCCACTCCATATAATGTAGATGCTCCTAACTCCTTTGAAGATTCCAAATTTGATTTTGCTTTCTTGTATTTCTGGATCACGACATCTAATAGAGGAGGAAAAAAATGAAAACAACTAGTATGAAGCACAATATCTCAAGAACATGCACATTATGACATGAAACTTATCAATTACAGTAACAAAAATTCATTATATTTGACTAACCTTAAAGCCTCTCTGTTTGACACTCGGGATAAATAATTAATAAAAGTAAACGTCAACTGCATAAAGAACTAACAATCTTTATTGCATAAACAGTACCAAATATATGTTACAAATGCATAAAAGAGCATAGAATGGTCTACAGAGAGATTACCGTAGAAGTCTGCAAGAGAGAGAAGAAAAGAAGATAAAGAACAAAAGGAAAAAACATTGAGATCTCCGTTGTCCTTAAGCTCTGTTTTCTTTTTACAATATGCTCTGCTTTTCCCCTGTTCTTAAGCTCTGTTTTCTTTTTACTATTTTTAGAGGTCAATCAATTTGTACTTCTATATTTTTGGAGAATTCCTACCTTTGATGGAAAAAGAGTGATTCAAGCGCTAAATTTGAAATTCTCAACATTTTATCTATCTTTTTCAGGTTTAAATTAGTTATGGTCATAACAATCAAAACCAACGTAACAACAAACACAAAGCTGACAGTTTCCAGATACATAGAATAACTAGATAAAGAAAGGAATTGGTCTGTTATCTAAAAGCTAAAGAAGAGAAAATGTTTGAAGTTTTATTTGGTTAGAAACTTAGAATGCTGGTGTTGAATTCTTAGATGATGAGCTAGGAAAAGGTCCCAACCATACTTTGTGACATTATGAATTCATTGCAATTGTTTCCTTTGATATACATTCTTTCATGATAAGGGTTTATGAATCTTCTAGTGCAACCTCACAAAGGGTGAGCATCAAGCATATTGGTTTTTGATTTTGTGAAGAGGAAAAAAAAAAAAAAACCAAAAACAAAAACAAGAGTGAAAGATCTTGTTTGAGTATAAACTCTTGCTATTAGGCAGTAGAAATGTGATTGCATTATCCAAAGAATTGATCTATCAGGTTTCTACACAGATAACAGGGGCTCTGAACAGAAATCAGCTTGAATGGACCTGCTGTTTCAATGACTCCAGTAAGGCCTCACCACCAGAGGACTCCTGACGAAGTGCTTACCATCGGACCATGACAATACCCCAAATGTATAATCTTTAAGCTTCCATTTTGGGGCAAGTTTGAATGTAACCTTAAATGTCTTCTCCTCACCCAGTTTCTTAAACTCTAAGGTGGCAGGCGTAACCGAAACTAACACTCCGGTTGGTTCCCTGACATGGATATAGTATTTGCCAGGAGAACCGACATTTTTAACTCTTCGAGTAACTGTTATGGTGTCATTAAGATTAATAGCTGAGATTGAAGGATAGTTGAAGTCTGTCAAACTGAATGACTCTGGACAAGTGTATGGCTTATCTGTGAATAATTTCAGGTCTTTTGCAGTATAGCCTCGGCTGCATAAATAGTTCAAGAAATCATTAACAGTGAGATCATAAACTAGACCAGGATCTGCTGCACATGTCCTGCACCGTAAGCAAATGGAGTTGCCCTGGTGTTGGACGAATCCAATATTGGATCCCCATTGTTATTTCTTGTTGTTGCTGCGGATGAAATCGATTAGTAAGACAATGATCAATGTACAAAACGTATTTTCTAGCTCTAAAGAAAAAGAGAAGGAAAACTGTTCTTTACCAGTTGTCATGATAGCCGATCTGATAGCGGCAGGACTCCAATCTGGATGGAGTGATTTTAGAAGGCCAACAATTCCAGAAACATGAGGGCATGACATTGAAGTTCCAGATTCAGTGTTGAAGGGAATCCTACGCTTATCGTAAGCTGCATCAGTTTGTCCTGTTGCTAGAGTGAAAGCAGCAATTACACTGACACCGGGAGCAGCGATATAAGGCTGAAATGGATAGACCAAGTCATGTTCATTCATCACTGTATAATGCAAGGCCAACGATAGCACAGACAGATTGACCGAGAAAAATAACAACGAAGAACTGCTAAAACAAACCTTGAGGATTGATTCTTCAAGGATATTAGGCCCCCTGGATGAGAAAGAAGCCATAAATGGAGCTGGCTTTGTTCCCTATTCTGTCCTTACATTGGTGATATATGCCCAAGGGTCCCTGATTTACAAGCAGATACGATCCGGCTAAAATACCGGGTTTGTCAAGCTCAAAGAGATTTCTTGGTTAAGTTGATATGAACTTACTTGGTAGAATTGAGGTAGGAAAAGACAGCTTGACCATCTGTAGAGATGATGTGTGCAGCAGGAAGTACATGAGCGTCGGCAAGAATGCCATTGCCAGATTCTTCATCATTAGCCAAAATCATCCCAACAGCCCCAGCAAGAAGAGCTACATGTCCCTTTTCTACTCTTGGATTTACCCCTCGAAGGCATACCAATATCTTCCCTTTAACCTTTTCGGAATCAAGTGTTCCAGGTTTGCAAAGGTTGCTGCAAGATTTCTTGCAATTACAACTTAGGGCAATGCTATAGCAAAAAGCTTAGGGATTCACAAGTTTAGTATCGAAATATTTCGAGCATCCACAGAGTTGAGGTGATACTTACGCATCTTCTTCAGATTGATTAGAAGCCTTTGCCCGTGCACCACTGATCAATGGATAGAATTTTCTAGCAGGCAAGCTTTTTTGTGAAAGACTTGCTCCCTAGCAAAGAGAACAAGATGATTGGTTTGAGAAAAACTCAACTTGTGTAAACTACAAGATAATTCAATATTGTGAAAAACGATCCTAGCCAGTACTGAACTAGTAAGAAATCCATCATGAAAGGCTGTTAAAAGAACAGAGAGATTAGCCAAAGAAGCTCTCTAGCTCCTCGAGTTCCCTGTTGATTACCCTCCAAAATTATAATTTCAAGAAGGTAAAAAACGAATTATAGAGAGGGAAAAAGAAAATAACCTTGAGGTGCTTCCTGTTTCCAAGTGCAACGTAGATTGTGAAGGCACGATCAAGTGTGCTGGCACCAACTGTTATTAGCCAAGGTGCCACATTTGATACCGATCCTGGTCCTGGTCCTGAATTGCCAGCAGAGGCAACCACAGTAATACCCTTCTTGAAAGCATGGAAAGAACCGATTGCAATAGCATCATCCGAGTATTCATCGATAGCCCCACCCAGGGAAACCGAGAGCACGTCAACGCCATCGCTTATGGCAACATCGAAGCCGGCCAAGATGTCTGCTTCATAGCACCTACAGCTGGCCAATTTGTATCCTTTATTTATTTATACATGCTTCTAAGCCTCCAAGACATTATTATCTTTTTTTATTTATGTTTTTAAAAAATCACAATAATAGCGACATGGAAATTTGTATTGAAGAAACCGAAGTATGTAACACGGAAACTTAGGATGGCACGTCAGATTGAACAAAGAAGACAGGATAGGCTACAGATTAAGATGAATGATACATACCGCAAGAACAAACTACAAATCTCCCTCCCTCTCCCTCTCTCTCCCTTTCCCCCCTATCATCCAGTAGCCATTGTTCATTGTCTAGAGTTCCATATTGTGTCAATGAAGACCGAAAGCCCAAATGGAAACTCATTGCTTGCTCCAATCATGTTTCTTCCTTTCTTCTTCATTGCCTGTTGCATAGTCCCCTCCTCCGCTGATAAGCCATCATATTACATACCCCCTGACACCTTTGCAGTGGATTGTTCTCCATCAGTTGCACCACATGATGCTGGATTCCCTTATGATCAAAAATATGAAATTGATTTCTCATCAGTTTCAAGAGTATACGCCGTAGATCCTAGCAGCAGCGAAAAACCGAGAATTTCTGCTTGCATCTTCCGCAAGCAGGTCACCTGGCCATTTATTGTCTCTGATGGCCCCAACTTCATTCGACTTTACTTCAAACTAGTTGCATATTCAGGGTTAAACATATCTAAGGCCTTGTTCTCCATCAACGTTGGTCCGTATACACTAATAACTACTTCAGAGTCATCCTATTCTAAATATTCCCCAAATAGCGATTATGCTATCAGGGAATTCTGTGTCAGTATGGATGGCCAGGTATTAAATGTAACTTTCACTCCTTCATCTAAGGTTTTCGGTGCCTATGCTTTTATCAACAAGATTGAGATAGTCTCAATGCCATCAAAGCTTTACATACAAGAAGATGCTCCATTCTCACTTGTAGGACAGCCTACTCATTATTTCATGGGGAATTCTACAGCCCTCGAGATGATATACAGGATGAACATAGGAGGAGATGTGATCTCTGATCTAGAAGATACTTGCATGTTTCGTCGCTGGACCAGGGATGATGATTATTTCATGAGTAATGATGGAAACACAAGTATTGTTGAATCAGAAGTTGAAGTGAACTCGAGTTTACTGGTGCCATCATATGCTGCTCCACTCCAAGTTTACACCTCTGCCAGGACAATTCTACAGACAACTGAAAGCAAATACCGAGCTACATGGTTGTGCCCAGTTGATCATGGTTTCTATTACCTTGTTAGGCTCCATTTCTGCGAGATTTCGAGAACAATTAAGCAAGACGGCCAACGAGTTTTCAGCATTTATATCAACAATCAAACTGCCGAGGATCACGTAGATGTTTTCAATTGGAGCCATGGGACTGGAATTCCCATCTACAGAGACTACATAGTGAACTTTTCAAGGTATGGTGAAGGCATAGAGTATCTAACTGTTGCAATAGGAAGTAATAATGGATCATCTGCAGAATATGGCGGTCCAATTTTGAACGGGCTGGAAATTTTCAAGTTGTCTGACATTTCCAACAATCTTGCGGGTATTCATCCATTTGGGCTAATAGTTACCCCGCATCCAAATTTTTCTGGAGGCAATGATGCGGTGATTATTTACCGGGTATTGACTGGTCTTATGGCTGCTCTTACGGCAATAGGATTGCTAGGCTTCTTTTGTTTATTTTGTTCCTCTCTTTCAAAGGAGCGGCGTAAATCCTCTAAGCAAGATCAATCATCAGGCCACTGCCGAATTTTTACAATTGCTGAGACAAAATCAGCAACCAATAATTTTGCAGATAACTTACTCATTGGAAACGGTGGGTTTGGGACAGTCTACAAGGGATCAATTGATGGTGGCATATCAAGCATTGCTATAAAGCGCGCCAATCCAAGTTCACACCAAGGTTTGAAAGAGTTCCAAACTGAAATCTCCATGCTCTCAAGGCTCAGGCACAGCCACCTGGTATCTTTGGTCGGATATTGCATGGAGGAAAAAGAAATGATACTCGTTTATGAGTACATGGCTCAAGGCACACTGCGTGATCATCTCTACAAGACAAAGAAACCCCCTCTTCAATGGAAGCAGAGGCTTAGGATTTGCATTGGTGCCGCACGGGGGCTGCACTACCTTCACACGGGTGCAAAACATGCTATCATTCACCGTGACATCAAGAGCACCAACATCTTGTTGGATGAAAAATGGGTGCCAAAGGTTTCAGATTTTGGGTTATCAAAACTTGGTCCAAACAACATGACAGAGTCTAAGACGCATGTTTCAACAATTGTTAAAGGTAGTTTCGGCTATCTGGATCCAGAGTATTATCGACGTCAAAAACTAACTGAAAAATCTGATGTGTACTCATTCGGGGTGGTGTTGTTTGAGGTTCTATGCGCCAGGCCTGCTGTGATCCCTATGGGAGAAATTGAAGAGGAAGAGCATGAAAAAGTGAGTTTAGCTGAGTGGGCATTGCATTGCTGTCAAATGGGGACCCTTGATCAGATAATCGATCCATCTCTAAGAGGTAAGATAGTTCCTGACTGTTTCAAGACCTTCACAGATATAGCAAGGAAATGTTTGGCGGACAGGGGAAATGAAAGGCCTTCAATGGGTGATGTATTGTGGAATTTGGAGCTTGCAATGAAGCAGCAGGAAGGTGCCGGCCAGCAAGTGGCCGGCAGTGTTCGAAAAGAGGTCAATCGGAGGAAGAATGATGATTTGTCCATAATGATTGACGGTCAACGCTGCAGTGGCTTTGATATTTCAGATCCAACCCCAGGGGTGGAGTTTTCTGAGATTATGGCTCCGACTGGACGTTGACATTTTCATGTCCATTCCCGACTCCATTTAAACCATGTATGTTAGGAATTAGTGTCCTCATAGAAAATGATTTAGAATCCTTAGTAAAGTAGCACTTAGAATCCTTGTTGTTGGATTAGGAGAGTTTCTATAATTTTCCTATAAATAAAAAGGTCTTGTATTGAATATATATCAATTAAGAAAGCTTGTGAGTTTGAAATACTTGGTGTGTGTAGTGTCTTTCACCATTGGTATCAGAGCTTGGATTTAGTGTTTCCAACATCCAAGACCAATTTATGGTAGCATTTCCCAGATATGCAATTCCAGTATTCCACAATCCTCATCTTGTATGGTAGGTTGGTTGAAAATATACAAACCCCCCCCCCCCCCGAAGGATCTTGTTCTGTCATCTGTAAATTTTAAAGGCAAGAACAGGTATTGATCAGTGCGTAGCATTAAATTGATCAAAAAAGAAATTCGATGTTCTTTTGTGGGAAAAAAAAAGTGAAAATAAAATAATGGATTGATTTAGATGGAAAAGAAGAGAGTCTTGAGTTTGCTTGTCTTCCTTACGCGTAGCATTTATGGCCACCAATGACCATATAATGCTCGCGGGTCTACTACGCACTCTAAGATTCGTTTCGCTATGATCTGTCCAGTAAATTGACTTTGTCAAGGTATGTGTAAATTGGAGAAAAACAGCAAGTTATATCAATGGAAAATTAGGGCTAAGTACCCCATTTTCCATGTTTGAATGGCTAGAATTGTCTGGTGTTGCAGACAAATTAATTTTAGACTTTTCTTTCAACAACGACAACAATAAAAGTCCAGAAACAATGTGAACCCAGCTTTCTTTTTTTCTGAAAAATTCAAAGAGATAATTCCATCAACCAGGAGGCCAATCACTACCTGGGCAATCCAAAAAAGCCAATTAAATAGGAAGATAATTAAAAACATCTGCTACGATTTTAATTAGTTTGAATAACACAAAATTCTATCAGTTAGATCATCATATTTTGATTAAATTCCGAATAGGTTACCTTCTTTGTTGCATAACATATGAAATTCCCTCGTTATTATAATTACAAAACATATTAAAAGAACTAGGTAAATCATTTTAGTAATCCATAGTACCAAAATCTTTTACACTTTCATCCTCAAATTATTTTTTGAATTGTAGTCTACTATGCCCGATTTCAGGACTAATTAGTAAAAAATTATTTAGAAAAAGAAAAAAATATTAATAGAGGAATAAAGTGTAAAAGAAGGAAAAACTTCATGACCAATCTCGAATTTCAATAGAAAAGGTTCTTTTTAGTCCATCTTTATTCTTTTTTCTTACTCTGCAATCCTTTTAGTTTTTTGCAATTTTGATTTTGATCCAAGAGTTTATTTTTCTTAACATTTCACTCCTTGAGTCCTTGAGTTTATGGTGGCTGCATGCTCAAGAGACTTACAAGACTTTTAAATATGTTAGAAAAAACCCTATTCGGAAACAACCTAAATTCCAAAGAGATCAAGAAAATTAAAACATAATCCAAATAAAATAATAAATCCAAAAAACAATGAGAAAAATTAAAAAAAATTAACCAAAAAAAAACTTCTAGGCTTAATTCTAGAATATCCGATATGCAACAAAGTGATTTCTAGTAATAAAAATGTCTACAGAATAACATGGAAAATTTGAGTATGATCCAATAGTCAAATCTTCTATTAATTATCGCGGTTTCAAAGTGCTAACTTAGTCTGGGAGGACTAGACTTTCTTTTCAGTTTAGACATGTCTTATTGGTTCATAAAAATATATATTGGGTTATTTATATGGTTTAGATCAAATCCCTATCTAGTTGTATTAGATCCTCATTTAAATATTCATAACTTTTAATTTTATAAGCCGGATTATATTATTTTTCTCCCATTAGGGAGAATCTATCCTCGAGTTATGTTTTTCTTTCGTATAAGAAGTCAAGTGCTGAATATTAAAAATATCTAAATCTTTAAGAAGGTGAGGTTTGTAAGCAACTAAAAATAAAATATAATAAGTAGCCAATCCAATCAACCCGAAGGTGAAGTTCTTTTCTTCTTTATTCCCTCTCCACGTTCCCTCGTTTTCCATTTTATTAAAAGAAAAAAAAAAACCATAACAAAAAGCAACCACTTTTCCTAAAGCTTTCCCTCTCTTTGCGGAGAGTTTGAGTCTGTTCTATAATTTTCCTATAAACAAAAGGATCTTGTATGCAGAGAAGTGTCTGCTAAGAGTTGAATATCAGTTTGAGAGGTTCTAATAATTGATATCATAGTTTGGATTTAGTGTTCTTCCAACATCCGAGACCAATCTATGGTTGCATTTTCCAGTATTAAAATCCTCATCTTGTATATATGATATAGCTAGCAGGTTGGTTGAAAATAAATCCCCTCAAATTAAGGAGATATGTATAAATTACAAGTCAGTCTTCCACAATCAACTTCATGATGTTTATAAATCGGAGAAAAACAGGAAGTGTGGTTAATCAAAGGAAAATAAATTACTGGATCAACAGAAGACAAGTGACATATTAATTACAAGTGGCTCGTCGATGCTCCACGTGTGATGGTGTTGGATCTTACTCTTTGCTTAGTTGTCAGGCAGAATTAAGTCAAACATCCACACAACAACAACCATATTTATCAGAACCGGCCTGGGGTTGCTAGGCAGGGTAAGTTTCTCTTTGATGATTTAAGATTTATTCGTCTATAGAAATGTATTCCTGGCTAGAAATTGACAACGCAGAAGCAGAAAGACAGTAACCAAGCATGGAAAATTAGAATTGACAAGTATGCTACTAGCCCAAAATTAATAATACAACATAGACATTCACCTGTTGACATTAATGCATCCCTAGCCAGGTTATTTCTCGTACCAATAGCATTGAGGAGAAGTACATCAAACGATGGCATACAAGCTGCTTGCTAATAAGCATTTATTACAAGGAAATTTCAGTCAAACCAAATTAAGCAGCACAGCAGTAATTAACAATAGTAATAACAGCCGCATGGCAAGAGTTATAAAGCACGAAGATTATGGCGTCTTTGGAAGCAGACTTCCTCGAGGCACTTTCATGGTAGTGATCAATGGAGCCAAGCTGACAAGGTGAATGAAGAACATGCATGCATGTATTAGGATTGCTATAAGAAACGAGTTAGTTTAGAGTGAATATATAGAACAATATTGAGAGATAAAAACGCTTACCGATTAGCTAGTGAATGGAACAGGTAGAACTTGAACATCATCGATATTACCTACCACAAAGAATGGAAGAACGCTAGCTGATTATTGTATTTGAATTGTAATGATCGAGTAAAAAGAATGAGGAAATTCGAGAAATAATTGAATTTCCTTGATGAAATTGAAATGATCATTTAACTTCGCATTACCTGTAGCATCATAAACCCTTAAGCCAGTTTGGTTAGCTGCCCAAACGAGAACTCCACCCATGCTCCATAAGAACTTTCATCATCAGGATCGTAAGTGCCGTCGTATTGGAGAACTGGTACATGTTTCACTTTCCAGTGGTCTTGGCCATTATTGGGTGACAATCTCTCATTGAACTCATCTGACATCTTTGCCAATGATAGCTGTTTGAGATTTTTCAAGTGTTGTATCCCAGAAGGCACCTCCTTCAGACTCTGGCAAAAACCTATTTCTAGTTTTTCAAGAAGGGGGATTGCTCCTTGGTCTATTATCATTGTATTCAATTCAGTCAAGCCTGCAAGACATAGAGACATGAGTTTCTGAAACCCTCCTCCTTCAAAATGAATCTTCTCTCCATTGTATCCACAAAGGAAACTAAGAAAACTTAAATTGGGCAAAGCTTGTAGGACTTTAATCCAATCACCATCCATCAACATAGTAAAAGTCAATCTCAATTTAGCTAGATTGTGCAGTCTGGAAATCCACTCAGGCAGCCTTTCTAATTTCCCCTGAAGACGGAGAGATTGGAGGTGAAGAGGAGCAGAAGACATTGCCTGCAAGTCGAGAATGGCAACCCCATAACCGTCTGAAGCAACAAGAAGCGACCGCAGGTGAGGCATATTCTCTAGGGCAATGCATAGATCCCTTCCATTTTCTTTTTTCAAATTCACGATCCCCAGTTTCCTTAATTGCTTCAACATTCCAATCTCATTTATTAATTCCCGTTCATGATCGTCACCTGCATTAATTAAAGAGAGTTTTTGCAACAGCTCTAACTGTCCTAGGCTACCACGTACAAAGAACCCAAAAGCCCATTTAGGACGACCCAAAAGATATCGCAATTTAGGGAATCTGTTAACCTTAACTGGCAACCTTTCCACCGAGGAATTACTCAAGTCTAAGAACTCTAGGTTTTGCAGCTTTCCTATTGATTTTGGAAGATTTGACACCAGTGTATCTCTTAAGCTTAAATACTTAAGGTGTAGCAAATTTCCCAACTCTTTTGGAATTTCATCTATCGGACACTTTTCAAAATCTAATGCGGTCAAGAGCTTACATTTTTCAAATATTGCATCAATTATTGGCTTTTGCAGCTTTGCCCCGCAGAAGACCATGACAGAGCGAGTTTGAGACCTGGTGCTTCCCTTTGGATTGTCACTTCCTCCCTTGCTTATGGACACGTGTCGTGCTATGCCTTCCAAAGCTGAGGAATTCCAAGAAACATGGCCGAAACTTAATTCTTCTGACCTGGAAAGAATGACGTCTCGTACCAGATCATGCACTCGACATGTTTTGGGAATTCCTTTCATGCTAGCTTCATCTACTTGGACTAGACTTCGACGAATGAGTCCATTCAAGCACTCTTCCGCGGCTTCTTCTAATGTCAATCCTCGTTTTTCTTGTACAAAACCTTGAGCCACCCATAACCGAATTATTCTTGTACGTTTGATGGAGAAATCTTCGGGAAGCATCCCGAAATACAAGAAACATGCTTTGAGGTCGTAAGGTAGGTCGTGAAAACTGAGGGAGAGAATTTTAGTGACATTCTCAACATGAGGATCACTCGCCATTGTAGAATCGAGACTATTGACCACCTTTTGCCATTCTGGAATGACCCTGTCTTTGGTTGCTAGAAGTCCACCAACAGCCACAATTGCCAGTGGCAATCCTCCGCATCTTCTAACAATGTCTTGCGACAATTCCTCCAAATCTTTTGGACAATTCCCTTCAAAATCAAACTTGAATGCCTTTTTGCAGAAGAGTTCCCAAGCTTCTCGTTGAGGGAGAGATTTCATCTGATAGACATGAACCAATGAAGATCTCCTGCAAAAGTTAGCAACATCCTCATTTCTTGTCGTGACCAGTATTTTGCTACCTTTGTTGTTATCCACCAAGGCATGCTCCACATCTCCCCAGAAGCGGATTTCCCAGACATCATCGAATACAACTAAATACCGTTCTTGCTGTAAATATTTTCTAAGTTCATCAATCAACGATAAAGCGTCCATTGTGACAAAGGCCTCAGGAAAAGGCTCTTTCTTAGCTTCATATAATTTCTTTAACGTGCTCCTTAAGAGTTCCACCCTGTCGTATGATTGAGACACAGTAATCCAAGCACGGCATTGAGAGTGTTGTTTCACTACGTAGCTGTCATATACTTTCTTTGCAAGAGTGGTTTTTCCCACTCCTCCCATTCCAACCACCGCGATCGCTGTCCTCTGACATTCTCCGCTTACCAAGAGGCTTATCAATTCATCTTTTGTAGATTCAATGCCAACAAGCTCGGAATCTTCAATGAAATGAGAACCTAATCGAGGATCATGCAAGACAATGTTACTTGAGCCTCCGTGCTCTGAAGATGCGAACCGGAATCCTTCACTTCTGTCCTTGATTCTCTGAAGAGTTTCTCTAACACCATGAATCTCTGATGCGATCTTATGGCGTGGAGGCAATTTCCGAACCAAGGAAGTGACTTTAGTTAAGAAGCCCGCGAAAACACGCCGACGATCACGATGTTGTGCCACATGAAGCGTACTATATTCGTCAATGACATCTTCAATCTGATAAGCAACTTCCCTTGCTTGCTTTACCCATACTTTCACACCTTCGCTCGCACCTTCTCTCTCAGCCTTTGAGTCTGCATCTTTCAGAAAAGCTCTGATGGCCTCCAGATCATCTTTGATATCTACAACTTCTTTGTGAACACCTTTCAGTAGTTGCACCCCTTGAGCTACCAATGGAGCCAACTTGTCAATTACAAGACTCACTGCTGACTCTGCCATTTTTTCTACTCCTTTCTATTTGATCTTCTTTGCTGCGAGAACAAATTTTGAATTTAGGAAGTAATTAAATTATTGTAGGTTGGTCATGTTACAAAATTATTGTAACCGGTTGTACCAGCCTTGTATATCTTCGGTGATTCCACCATAGATATAACAAAGTCATACCAGTTACTTGTTTCAAGATTTTTTTTTTTTAACAAAATTAAAATGATATTTTCTAAAATAATATTTTTTAAAAACAAATAAAGTAAATAATAATAATAATAATAATAATAATAATAATTAGAGTGCAAGAATCTTGATTTAATCAAAAGTTAAAATTTTTAATTTCCAAATATAGATTCCAACTTATACTACATATTTTCTTCAAAAAAGGTTTTTTGTTTTGAGTCATTTTTACCAGATATACCTTCAACGTATTTTTATCAATTCCTTTTTTCAAAAAAAAAAAAAAAAAAGCTTTAAATTATGATCTAAAATCAGAAGTCTATTTTCATAAATAATTTCAAACGATCTCTAAATTCATATATTAATGTAGAAATTGAAAATGAAAGAAAGCTTATCTATTACAATTCCCAACGTGTAATAAAAAGACAAACCTCATATGATCTTCGATCCGAATATAGCTTTTAGAATTCAGCTACACCAATATCCCAGTTGGCTTATTTAGAAGAGTTAATTTGCTGAGAAGTTATGGATTTGATTCGAGCTGGAGGAAGGAGACCATCTGATCCACCGTCGCCATAATTAAGTGGTTGCTGCTTCTACTCCTCCTCTCTGTGATATATGGGTGCTCTCTCTCTCTCTCTCTCTCTCTCTTGCATTATTGTTTTCATTGTGCAGTGGACCAGCTTTTTAGAACGCCAAGCCATAGCTGTTTGATTTCAACAAGTGGGCCTTAGATGTTTGAAATTTTCAATTAGGACAGTAAATTTAAAATTTTAGATGAATCATGACGTTTGAAAAAGATTCGGTAAAATAACACAGTTCTAGGGCACAATAATTAAAGATGTCATGCTTTATAAGTATAATAATAATTAAAAAAAATAATAATAATAATAATTAAAATTTAAACAAATTGAATATCAACAAAACACATAAATATTGTCTTTCTCTTGTATATAAAAAAACTATTGACCCCTCATTTCTCTCTTAAAACGCTCATTAATCACTTAAATTTTTCTCTAACAACAACAAAAAAAATCAAAAGTTAATGTGTGTAGTTAATAAAATAATTTTATAATTATATCAACAAATAAATATATATATATATATAAAATGTTAATGTTAATGTTAATTATAAATTAAATCAGGAAGTTCAGAATAACTATAAATTAAGATATCTTATCGGAGTACTCTTCAAGTTTTATTCATCTAATTATATAGTAATATTTTGTTTTGTTTTGTAAGATGAGTAATAATTTAAATGTATAACTTCTCATTTTCTTATTAATATATTTTTCTAACAAAAAAATAAAATTCTGAGTTAATTTTTTACTCGACAAAAATGAAAGAAATTAGAATAAATAAATAAAAAATTAAATATTAAGGATAAAAAGCATTTTTTTAGTTAAAACTCTTTTCCCTCTTTTTTATATTTATCAACCATGATAAAGATTTTCTAAATAACAACTCATCAATCATAAAAGCAAGATTTGATATATATATATATATATATATATATATATATATATATACACTTTACATGAATGTATTAGAATGAAAAAAAAAAAAAAATCTTTTGAACTAATCTTCTCATGATAATTTCATAGCATTTTCCTTGATCCTTATCTTCTCAGTGAGTGACTATGTACATTGTTACCGTGTTACACCGAGTAGAATCACCCCAAACTGCCGAACCCAGGCGGAGAAACTGCCGCGAAGGCGCCTAATTTTTATAATTTCATTTTTATTTATTATTATTATTATTATTTTATTTTATTATATTATGGAAACTGGAATCCAGTTGATCAAGTACGCATAACTTTTAAAGATGATGGACTGGAAACTGGAATGGAATAGAAAGAAAAATGCAGCATGAAACCATAATTAATTGAAACCATTAAAAGCTGACAGACATAGCTGCCCAAAAGTATGAGCTGGTAACTGCGTAAATACACACACATGCACACATCTCTTAACTTCTAATGCCAGAGTTACGAACACTAATTAACAAAACCAAGAGCGTAAGGCTGGTTTTACCACTACTCTGACATTTTTTTTCATTCACAATTTCAAGCAATCATGTACAAAGAGGTGCTCTAGTCTCCCTATAAACACTAAACAAACCCCCTTGTTCCCTCTGGGTGCTGACCATATCTGCGTACAATCTCTCGATGCCTCCCGTTGCTAAAAGGTTGATTAACTCTCTGACGTCCGTGGGACGTATATGGATTTCCACGCATGAACATTTCTGGGAATCTTCCGAACTCAGACATTGGGACTTCGTTAACAGAGTTGCTCCAGTGCGTAAAACCTCTGCCACATGTTCCAAATGAGTGACTAGCACCTTCCATCGTGATATCAACAGCCAAAGGTGTCAGCCTGTAGTCTAAGTCTTTTGAATTCATGCTGAAAGTTGTTTGAGGAATTCCTCGATCAAATGTGATTTTCTGACGTTTCCATATTTCCATTGGATTACCCTGAAGCTGCCGAGATCTTTTGAGTGCGGAATCTGACTTATCAGTATGGGAGGATCTGAATTTGAAAGTACTACACTCTCCCAAAGGGAAATGCTGATCGCATCTATCAACTTCTCCTCTCTTGTTGCTGTAGCCTGGATAGTCTTCCATCTTAAAATCATCACGTTCCAAAATGTTCCAGTGGCAGAATGGAGGTGATGTTTTGTGGGTTACATGAATTTCCCCATAAGCTTGTAGCATGTCATTCGCATTCCCAAAGAAGTTTCCCACAAGCTCCTTATGCATCCTAAGATACAATGCCAGAGAACAGGTAACAATAACAAGTATGTCCAGTTATCTTGTGATTAATTGAACCAAACAACTATAGATATCATAGGATTTGGATACTCTCATGTTCCAAGGAACATGATATAACATTCACAATTGCTACGTATTCAACATCCATGCAAGTCTAATGCACTGTCAGTTCCTTAACTCTGTATGACATCTAACCATTTGAAAGAAATTTCCCTTCTGTTTATTAGATTCAGCAGTACAGTCCTTGCTAGAATGAACCAATAGGAACAGTGTTTAAATTTTAGGCACAAAAAGCTATAGTTCATGTCCATCAAGTCTTAAACTTCATAGTTCGGCTCTGTCGAGTTTGAAAATATTACATATTTATGCTTGTATTGAATATAGAACAGCTATTAAGTTAGAGTGGGGCTGTAAGATTGCCAAATATGTAAATTTTCAAGTAAATGACCTTTCCATGTCTTATAAGCCCCAAAGAACAGAAAAGAATCACATTATAATAAAGAAGACTACTTCACCAGTAAGATGAGTACTGAAGGAAAATAGCTTACTCAATCATAAGGTTATTGTCTTCCTTTAAATAAAAACCTGCATGAGGAAAGTTGAATATGATCCGATCAAACTTCTGCATCCTCAAAGTTAAGTGATGCTTCATTTTTGTTGCATCCACTCCATATAATGTAGATGCTCCTAACTCCTTTAAAGATTCCAAATTTGATTTTGCTTTCTTGTATTTCTGGATCACGACATCTAATAGAGGTGGAGGAAAAAAATGAAAACAACTAGTATCTGATGTTTTGATGAATAGTGTTTCACCCATTTCTCCTTATCTTCTCCTTTTCCAATATCCACTTGTTTCACTGCCTGTTTATCAGCCATCATTGGACTCTCTTTAGTAAATACAGTCTGATTTTTTAAGAGAAATTCAGTGTATGATCAGCGTATAGGCCAGATGAATTTGTCACTGCAGTCCAACTTTAGTAGAGTGGTGGGCTTTTGTGGTGGTGAGCTAAAGAAGGGTATCTTTAGAGATGGTGGACTAAAGAGGGGTAGTTTGGGAAGGAAAAGAACATGCAAGTTTGCTGCTTTATGTGGGACACTGCTTCTCCTACAGGGACATGAATCAATGATCATTGATTTGACTAAAAACTATTACAGGAGGAGCACCTGAAGCTGCTATCCTGTTTCGAGTCCAAATTTGTAACTTAGGTCATACAAGCCCATGGAAAATGTATCAGAAAACAACAAATTGGCCATGGGCTTGTGGTGGCCTAGGCTAAAGAAAGGGAAGATGAACAAAATTCAGTTTTTGGATGCAAACCCTGGTATGTAACCTTGCCATTTGAAACACGTTTTCAGATCTGCACCAAAATAATCTTCACATGAAAATAAATATGACAATCAGCGCTGTCAAAATACCACTTACCACTGCTGTCCCGCTTGGTCCACCTTTGAAGAAGCTAAGTTTTCCTTATATTGGTTTCATTATCTTAGTCAGATCACGGCATTTATCTTTTAACTTTCCACTAAATGTTTTCTTAATGCAGTATAACTTCCCAGTCCAGAGCTGATATCATATTCCAGTACTATCTTAAATTTAATATAACCAAATCATAGCCATTGGATCAGTAGGATTTTGAATCATTGGTCACCAACTTAAAAGGTCCAAAATACAAAAGTACTTGAAGAAACAGTTTAGAAACTTGAGCCTTTTGCGTGACCATTTCTTTAGCAATTTCTTATACAGCAGTGCATATTCAAAAGCAAAGGGCAATTCAAACAAAAACAGCTGTGATTTCCAACTTTAAATCCACTTACACATCCTTTCGCCAATCTCAAAAAAAAAAAATGTTGGCCCACTACCCAAACTTTACTTCCTCCACATCCTAATATACTTAAAGAAACAACAATTTTAATCTCCATCTTCTCCAACTAAACTTGCTTTAGAAGTTTTTTCCTTCAAAAAACCTAGAGATGCTTTCACTCCCTCCTCCACCACCCTTGCCGCTGCCCCCAGAAGCAGCTCCACCACTAGAAAAGCGAAGCTTTCCAGTCTCTCTCAATCAGATTGTTATATCAAAGCAAGCCATCCACAAAGTTATTCAGCAGAGACATCAAAGTCAGACAGCAAGAAAGTAAGCAACCCAATCCAAGTGGCAATCCATTTGATCAAGTACGCATAACTTTTAAAGATGATGGACTGGAAACTGGAATGGAATTAATAGAAAGAAAAATGATAACTGCACACGCGCGCGCGCGCACACACATGCACACATCTCTTAACTTCTAATGCCAGAGTTACGAACACTAATTAACAAAACCAAGAGCGTAAGGCTGGTTTTACCACTACTCTGACATTCTTTTCATTCACATCTTCAAGCAATCATGTACAAAGTTGATTAATTCTCCCTATAAACACTAAACAAACCCCCTTGTTCCCTCTGGGTGCTGACCATATCTGCGTACAATCTCTCGATGCCTCCCGCTGCTAAAAGGTTGATTAATTCTCTGACGTCCGTGGGACGTATATGGATTTCAATGCATGAAAATTTCTGGGAATCTTCCAAACTCAGACATTGGGACTTCGTTAACAGAGTTGCTCTAGGGCGTAAAACCTCTGTTACATGTTCCAAATGAGTGACTAGCACCTTCCATCGTGATATCAACAGCCAAAGGTGTCAGCCTGTAGTCTAAGTCTTTTGAATTCATGCTGAAAGTTGTTTGAGGAATTCCTCATTCAAATGTGATTTTCTGACGTTTCCATATTTCAATTGGATTACCCTGAAGCTGCCGTGATCCAGTTAGTTTAGAGTGAATATATATATATATATATATATATATATATATAGAACACAATTGAAAGATAAAAGTGCTTACCAATTAGCTAGTGAAGGGAACAGGTAGAACCTGAACATCATCGATATTACCTACCACAAAGAATGGAAGAACGCTGATAATTGAATTTGAATTCTAACGAGTAAAAAGAATGAGGAAATTCGAGAAATAATTGAAGAACGCTGATAATGTATTAGGATTGCTATAAGAAACGAGTTGGTTTAGAGTGAATATCATTTAACTTCGCATTACCTGTAGTATCATAAACCCTTAAGCCAGTTGGGTTAGCTACCCAAACCAGAGCTTCATCCGTGCTTCATAAGAACTTCCATCATCAGGATCGTAAGTGCCGTCGTATTGGAGAACTGGTACATGTTTCACTATCCAGTGGTCTTGGCCATTATTGGGTGACAATCTCTCATTGAACTCATCTGACATCTTTGCCAGTGATAGCTGTTTGAGATTTTTCAAGTGTTGTATCCCAGAAGGCACCTCCTTCAGACTCTGGCAAAAACCTATTTCTAGTTTTTCAAGAAGGGGGATTGCTCCTTGGTCTATAATAATTGTATTCAATTCAGTCAAGCCTGCAAGACGTAGAGACTTGAGTTTCTGAAACCCTCCTCCTTCAAAATGCATCTTCTCTCCATTGTATCCACGAAGGAACCTAAGAAATCTTAAATTGGGCAAAGCTTGTAGGACTTTAATCGAATCACCGTCCATCAACATAGTAAGAGTCAATCTCAATTTAGCTAGATTGTGCAGTCTGGAAATCCACTCAGGCAGCCTTTCTAGTTTCCCCCAAAGACGGAGAGATTGGAGGTGAAGAGGAGCAGAAGACATTGCCTGCAAGTCAAGAATTGCAACCCCATAACCCTCTGAAGCAATACTAAGCGACAGCAGGTGAGGCATATTCTCTAGGGCAATGCATAGATCCCTTCCATTTTCTTTTTTCAAATTCACGATCCCCAGTTTCCTTAATTGCTTCAACATTCCAATCTCATTTATTAATTTCCGTTCATGATCGTCACCTGCATTAATTAAAAAGAGTGTTTGCAACAGCTCTAACTGCCCTAGGCTACCACGTACAAGGAGCCCCAAAACCCGTTTAGGATTACCCAAAAGATATCGCAATTTAGGGAATCTGTTAACCTCAACTGGCAACCTGTCCACCAAGGAAGCACTCAAGTCTAAGAACTCTAGGTTTTGCAGCTTTCCTATTGATTTTGGAAGATTTGACACCAGTGTCTCTCTTAAGCTTAAATACTTCAGGTGTAGCAAATTTCCCAACTCTTCTGGAATTTCATCTATCGGACACTTTTCAAAATCTAATGTGGTCAAAAGCTTACATTTTTCAAATATTGCATCAATTATTGGCTTTTGCAGCTTTGCCCCGCAGAAGACCATGACAGAGCGAGTTTGAGACCTGGTGCTTCCCTTTGGATTGTCACTTCCTCCCTTGCTTATGGACATGTGTCGTGCTATGCCTTTCAAAGCTGAGGAATTCCAAGAAACATGGCCGAAACTTAGTTCTTCTGACCTGGAAAGAATGACGTCTCGTACCAGATCATGCACTCGACATGTTTTGGGAATTCCTTTCATGCTAGCTTCATCTACTTGGACTAGACTTCGACGAATGAGTCCATTCAAGCACTCTTCCGCGGCTTCTTCTAATGTCAATCCTCGTTTTTCCTGTACAAAACCTTGAGCCACCCATAACCGAATTATTCTTGTAC
The DNA here is from genome assembly GCF_005239225.2 of Populus alba. NCBI lineage: Eukaryota > Viridiplantae > Streptophyta > Magnoliopsida > Malpighiales > Salicaceae > Populus > Populus alba. The sequence continues at coordinate 23,018,516 of NC_133294.1, read as the reverse complement.
GTTTGATGGAGAAATCTTCGGGAAGCATCCCGAAATACAAGAAACATGCTTTGAGGTCGTAAGGAAGGTCGTGAAAACTGAGGGAGAGAATTTTAGTGACATTCTCAACATGAGGATCACTCGCCATTGTAGAATCGAGACTATTGACCACTTTTTGCCATTCTGGAATGACCCTTTCTTTGGTTGCTAGAAGTCCACCAACAGCCACAATTGCCAGTGGCAATCCTCCGCATCTTCTAACAATGTCTTGCGAGAATTCCTCCAAATCTTTTGGACAATTCCCTTCAAAATCAAACTTGAATGCCTTTTTGCAGAAGAGTTCCCAAGCTTCTCGTTGAGGTAGAGATTTCATCTGATAGACATGAACCAATGAAGATCTCCTGCAAAAGTTAGCAACATCCTCATTTCTTGTCGTGACCAGTATTTTGCTACCTTTGTTGTTATCCACCAAGGCATGCTCCACATCTCCCCAGAAGCGGATTTCCCACACATCATCGAATACAACTAAATACCGTTCTTGCTGTAAATATTTTCTAAGTTCATCAATCAACGATAAAGCGTCCATTGTGACAAAGGCCTCAGGAAAAGGCTCTTTCTTAGCTTCATATAATTTCTTTAACGTGCTCCTTAAGAGTTCCACCCTGTCGTATGATTGAGACACAGTAATCCAAGCACGGCATTGAGAGTGTTGTTTCACTACGTAGCTGTCATATACTTTCTTTGCAAGAGTGGTTTTTCCCACTCCTCCCATTCCAACCACCGCGATCGCTGTCCTCTGACATTCTCCGCTTACCAAGAGGCTTATCAATTCATCTTTTGTAGATTCAATGCCAACAAGCTCGGAATCTTCAATGAAATGAGAACCTAATCGAGGATCATGCAAGACAATGTTACTTGAGCCTCCTTGCTCTGAAGATGCGAACCGGAAGCCTTCACTTCTGTCCTTGATTCTCTGAAGAGTTTTTCTAACACCATGAATCTCTGATGCGATCTTATGGCGTAGAGGCAATTTCCGAACCAAGGAAGAGACTTTAGTTAAGAAGACCGCGAGTACACGCCGATCACGATGTTGTGCCACATGAAGCGTATTATATTCGTCAATGACATCTTCAATCTGATAAGCAACTTCCCTTGCTTGCTTTACCCATACTTTCACACTTTCGCTCGCACCTTCTTTCTCAGCCTTTGAGTCTGCATCTTTCAGAAAAGCTCTGATGGCCTCCAGATCATCTTTGATATCTACAACTTCTTTGTAAACACCTTTCAGTAGTTGCACCCCTTGAGCTAGCAATGGAGCCAACTTGTCAATTACAAGACTCACTGCTGACTCTGCCATTTTTTCTACTCCTTTCTATTTGATCTTCTTTGCTGCGAGAACAAATTTTGAATTTAGGAAGTAATTAAATTATTGTAGGTTGGTCATGTTACAAAATTATTGTAACTGGTTGTACCAGCCTTGTATATCTTCGGTGATTCCACCATAGATATAACAAAGTTATACCAGTTACTTGTTTCAAGATTATTTACCAAATATAACTTCAACGTATTTTTATCAAAATTATTTCCTTTTTTTTTAAAAAAAAAAAAAAGCCTTTAAATTATGATCTAAAATCAGAAGTCTATTTTCATAAATAATTTCAAACGAACTCTAAATTCATTTATTAATGTAGAAATTGAAAATGAAAGAAAGCTCATCTATTACAAATCACAACGTGTAATAAAAAGACAAACCTCATATGATCTTCAATCCGAATATAGGTTTTAGAATTCAGTACACACCAATATCCCTTTTTTATATTTAGAAGAGTTAATTTGCAGAGAAGTTATGGATTTGGTTCGAGCTGGAGGAAGGAGACCATCTGATCCACCGTCGCCATAATTAAGTGCTTGCTGCTTCAACTCCTCGATCTCTGTGATATACGGGTGCTCTCTCTCTCTTGCAGTATTGTTTTCGTTGTGCAGTGAACCAACTTAAGTACGCTGTGAATTAATGGCTAGAATTGTCCAGTGTTGTGTGGAAGTTTATATGGTTGCTCCAGCAGATAAAATTAATTTTAGACATTTCTTTAAAAAATGTGAACCACGAGACCCTTTATAAAAATCAGAACTTTCTTTTCTTTTGAAAAAGTTAAAGAGATAATTTCATCAAATATATATATATATATATATATATAATTTAGCCTCCTAGTGGTTGAGGAAGATGAAATATATAAGATTGAAAATTTTAACAATGTATTTTTAATTAATAAAAGTTTTATTGGCAAAAAAAATCCAATTAGAGGATGAAAATTCAAAATTAGATATATTTAAGGACTCAATTGGAATTTTCAGGGTTTATTTGAATTTATTGAGGGCTTAATTGCAAGAAATTGATTTTTAAAATCAATATAGGCTTTAATTAGAAGAAATTAAAGTCTGGGGTTGAGTTGCAATTTTTAGGAGTTAATTTGGTCAGGTCAGAGGCTTAATTGCATAAATATTAAAGCTTGATGGGCAATTAGGGACTTGATTGAAGAAATTCAAAACGAAGAACCAAATTGGAAGAGGCGCGTTAATATAGGAGTTGAAAGTGACCCAATCGAGGGATAAATTGAAGAAATTTAAAGTTGTTAGTCAATTGAAGGTTAAAATGCAAAAATTCAGAACCAAGAATCAAAATAAAAAAAACGGTCAATTTAGAGGCTGATAATTGAGTTTGAAGGAATTGGAGCTTAATTGAAATTCATCAATCCCAATTTAAATACCCTAAATGAAACGTCGTTGAGACTTAAAGAAGAGAAACTGAGTGACATGTCGATTGACCTTTTTTTTTTTACAGTTTTGGCTGATCGAGTTGGCAACTTCAAATGCATGAATATGAAGCTACAAATCTTCAAATTGAGTAAAGTTAAATTTAAATGAAATGTGTGTATTCCCTTTTTCAATTTCAGGTGGTTTCTAGCGATGATGACATCAGAATTCCTCTGACGAAGCCTTGAAAGTGGGCAACCAAGACAAACATAACAATACAACTATCATGTAAAAACTGACATATTTTTCATGTGTTCATACACAAAACCTTCTCAATAGGTCCATATCAAGGGTTTATAGCACTTACCTTAAGATCAAGAGGTCAAAATAGGTTTAAAACCTCCTAAAACCTTAACAAAACCCTATAAATATCCCTCAAGCTTAAAGACAGACGAGGAGGATAAAAAAAGAGAAATGTCAATAAAAAAAACACAAGTGTAGAAGTCCTAGAGCCTAAACAAAAGATTTCTTAGCTTTACAAGTTTATGAGAGGTAAAAAATTCCAAAAGAAAACAAATATAGAGTAGTTGTTTTAGGTATATTTTTCAAATCCAAAAGGAGGTCATTTATGACCTGCTTTTGATGTTTTTTTTTATTTATTTTTATTTTTATATTTATGTTTATAAGAAAAGAAAAAAGGTTTGAAAGCTTAACGAAGTAATCTTGTATTCACCTTTTGTTGCTGTGTTTTTTCTTTTCAATGATGTTTATTTTGAAGATTTTTTTTATGTTTTTAATACAATAAAGTTGTTGTTTAAGTTTTATATATATAATGTTTTTTTTTTTTTTTTTTTACCTTAAGCTATGCATGTTAAAGTAAAGATGTTTTACCATGAGTTTGCTAGGTCTACTCATTTATAAAATAGGATTCAGAAAATCAATTTTGAATCCATGTTGTGTAAACATATAGTCTGTTTTAAGTTTATGTTTTTTTTATTTGGTACCTCTTACTTGATTTTGATGTTTTGATGTTTTTTGTTAGTTTTTCATATTCAAACATGTTTTTATATAATATTGTAACTTGTTGGGACAAAAAAAAAAAGTATGTTTTAGAAGCTAAAAATACTCATATTTGTGCTTGGCAATGATTGCCATTTCAAGGTATTTTTCTGAGTTTTAGGCAATGTTTTTTGTATTCTTGGGAAGAAAATTGTCTTAACCTCTAGATTTGGATCAATTTTGGTCCATTTCTTTACACATACATTTTTTTTATGCATGATAAAAAAAAAAAAGTATGTGTTTGATAATTTCTATTACAAATTGATTTTAATTGACAAATGGTAAATGACTTGTGTTGCACCATTAAATATCTTGATTTATATTCTATCTTTTAATTTTTACAATTTCACTTTTATTTATTATCAATTTATTTTTTTTATCGAATTATCTCAACCTCGTGATCTAGGTCACTAATAAACATGTAATCTTCATATATTTCATGTACAAATTATAAATTTCACTATGTTAACCCAACTTGACCTTGAACAATTTTTTTTTTATTTACATTTTATTATAATAATTTTTTTTTTTTATCGTTAGATGAATAATCCAGTGACATTGTTACCGTGTTTACTCTGACATTTTTTTCATTCACATCTTCAAGCAATCATGTACAAAGAGGTGCTCTAGTCTCCCTATAAATATTAAACAAACCCCCTTGTTCCCTCTGGGTGCTGACCATATCTGCGTACAATCTCTCGATGCTGTGATAATGAGTCCCCGTTGCTAAAAGGTTGATTAATTCTCTGAAGTCCGTGGGACGTATATGGATTTCCATACATGAAAATTTCTGGGAATCTTATCATGTGCCTTCCAAACTCAGGAAGTTTTTGAGAAATTTAGTGTATGATCAGCATATAGGCCAGAGGATGAATTGTCACTGCAGTCCAACTTTAGTAGAGTGGTGATAGTGTTTCTCCCATTTCTCCTTATCTTCTCCTTTTCAAATATCCACTTGTTTCACTACCTGTTTATCAGCCATTATTGGACTCTCTTTAGTGAAGACAGTCTGATTTTTTAAGAGAAATTCAGCGTATGATCAGCATATAGGCCAAGATGAATTGTCACTGCAGTCCAACTTTAGTAGAGTGGTGGGTTTTTGTGGTGGTGAGCTAAAGAAGGGTATCTTTAGAGATGGTGGACTAAAGAGGGGTAGGTTGGGAAGGAAAAGAACATGTAAGTTTTTTTTAAGCTGCTTTATGTGGGACACTGCTTTCCTACAGGGACATGAATCAATGATCATTGATTTGACTAAAAACTATTACAGGAGGAGCACCTGAAGCTGCTATCCTGTTTCGAGTCCAAATTTGTAACTTAGGTCATACAAGCCCATGGAAAATGTATCAGAAAACAACAAATTGGCCATGGGCTTGTGGTGGCCTAGGCTAAAGAAAAGGAAGATGAACAAAATTCAGTTTTTAGATGCAAACCCTGGAATGTAACCTTGCCATTTGAAACAAGTTTTCAGATCTGCACCAAAATAATCTTCACATGAAAATAAATATGACAATCAACGCTGTCAAAATACCACTTACCACTGCTGTCCCGCTTGGTCCACCTTTGAAGAAGCTATGTTTTCCTTATATTGGTTTCATTATCTTAGTCAGATCACGGCATTTATCTTGTAACTTTCCACTAAATGTTTTCTTAATGCAGACTAACTTCCCAGTCCAGAGCTGATATCATATTCCAGTACTATCTTAAATTTAATATAACCAAATCATAGCCATTGGATCAGTAGGATTTTGAATCATTGGTCACCAACTTAAAAGGTCCAAAATACAAAAGTACTTGAAGAAACAGTTTAGAAACTTGAGCCTTTTGCGTGACCATTTCTTTAACAATTTCTTATACAGCAGTGCATATTCAAAAGCAAAGGGCAATTCAAACAAAAACAGCTGTGATTTCCAACTTTAAATCCACATACACATCCTTTCGCCATTCTCAAAAAAAAATGTTGGCCCACTACCAAAACTTTACTTGCTCCAAATCCTAATATACTTAAAGAAACAACAATTTTAATCTCCATCTTCTCCAACAAAACTTGCTTTAGAAGTTTTTTCCTTCAAAAAAACTAGAGATGCTTTCACTCCCTCCTCCACCACCCTCGCCGCTGCCCACAGAAGCAGCTCCACCTGCAGAAAAGCAAAGCTTTCCAGTCTCTCTCAATCAGATTGTTATATCAAAGCAAGCCAGAAATCCACAAAGTTCTTCAGCAGAGACATCAAATTCAGACAGCAAGAAAGTAAGCAAGCCACCAATATTCAAACATCCTCAACCTCGCCGTACCAATCCAGTTATATGGTGTGGCGCAATCCTATGCCTCATATTCAGCCTTGTTCTGATCATCCTTGGAATAGCAACTTTGATCATCTACCTAGTCATTAAGCCAAGAAACCCAGTGTTTGACATACCCAATGCAAATCTAAATAGCATATACCTCGATTCACCAGAGTATTTCAATGGGGATCTTACCTTCCTTGCAAACTTCTCCAACCCAAATCAGAAAATTGATGTAAGATTTGAGTATGTGGAAATAGAGCTCTACTTTTCTGACAGACTTATAGGAACCCAAGCTCTTCAGCCTTTCACACAAAGAAGTAGGGAAACAAGATTGGAATCAGTTCATATCATATCAAGCTTGGTCTATTTGCCCCAGAATCTTGCTGTGGAACTTCAAAAGCAGGTGCAGAGTAACAAGGTAAACTACAACATAAGAGGAACTTTTAAAGTGAGAGCAAACATGGGTCTGCTCCATTATTCATACTGGTTACATGGAAGGTGTGAAATAGAGATGACCGGCCCACCCACTGGTGTTATTGTTGCCAGAAGTTGCAGAACAAAGAGATGATGAAGATGAAATTCTTAATTTTTCTATTCCTGGTTTGTTCAGATTGATGCCTAGCTAGAATTTTTGTTATTAAGACATTGTCTGATAAGCTTTGTGCTATGGATCAACCGAATTCTTGAGGTTGTAAATGTCTAAGCCCTAATGATGTTATTTTGAAACCTTAAGCTCAGCAAACACAGATAATATTTCAATTTATATTTGAGTTTTGGTAATTCTGCTGGCTAACTTTTTGATGAGGTAACATATATGAAGTGAACTAGAATAAATAACTTCTCAAGATGCCAGATTAAATTATGCTAGAGGATAGGATAAAGCACATAGAGTGTATAATATTGAGAAGTTTGATATTCAGATACCTACTTCAATAAAACAAATGTACTAAACCACCTTTGATCAAGTAAATTAATACAGGTTATTCTCTCAAATTTGAAAATCCTCACCACCTCGCCATAGGAATTCACATATCTTTAGTGGATTCAAAGCACTTCAAACAAAATTATTGTCAGAACTCATTAAAGAAGGACCACAAGGTCTTCCTATGCTGATCTCCCTGTTCAGAAATTAACAATAACTAAAACCAAATATTAACTATCAAAACTCGCAATCAATGGCATTTGCAGCAGCATGTACTGAAAACAAATCAAAACCAACTCATTTAAGCAAAATTCATTCAATATTTCAAAAATATGCAACTGATTCAATCATTTCAAAGATCATTATCAGTACAATTTAAACTTTCTGACTAATCACATTGTCTTTAACAACTGAAAGCTAGAGACAATATTTAGAACTCAGCTGTAGAATCAAATGAAAGAAGAAAAATGAGCCTCTATTTGCATCCCCTCTTCACCTCTCACCAACTTCATCCGGCGTCTTCGCTACAATAGACAATGCATGTAATCCACTCTGCAACTCCTCTTGCAACAAATTATAAATCAGCCTATGCCTCTTCACCAAGCTCTTCCCTTCAAACTCCTTTGACACAACTTTCACATTAAAATGCGTCTCTCCATCACTCCCTCTCACACCAGCATGCCCAGCATGCTGATATGAAATATCATCCACCTCCAATTCAACAGGACTTAGCTCCTTCTCTAATTTCTCCCTAATCCTTAATCCCCTACTCCCTAATCCCTCTGAATGCGACCCCTTTTCACTTCCCTCCAATCCCAAAGTCTCACCGCCATCAGTTTTCCCATCAAAACTCAAGCCCTTAACAAAATTGTCACCAGAAGTTTCTACACCAACATCACCATTTGATCCCAAATCTTCAACCTTTCCCTCACTATCACCATTATCACCACCAAGCTTCGAACTTTCAACAACCCCGCTTCCCTTTTCAGCCTCCAAATACAATTCAAGTGCTTTCTTCTGCATCAACTTCAACATATTCAAAAAACCATTATTCCTAGACGGTGTCAAACTCTGCTGCAACCCAAGAAGAACAACAAAATCAGGAGAAACCCTCAAAACTTCCTTAACTGGCCGGCCCGAAAGCCCTTGAACAAGCAAAGCAGCTAGACCCTTAGTTAAAACCGAATCAGAATCAGCTTCAAACACAACATTCTTCTCCAAATCCAAATAAGCCCTAACCCAAACTTGAGAAACACAGCCTTCAACCTTATTCTCCCTAGTTTTAAACTCACTATCAAGTGGTTTCAAATTCTTGCCATAAAAAAGCAACTGCTCATACTTAGCTTTCGGTTCTTGAACTGACTGAAAGAGCTTGATGATTTCTTGAAGCTTTGGAGGTAGTTCTTCAATGGGTTGCAAAGAAATAGAACTTGATGATGAAGAAGCAAGTAAAGGTTGAGTCTTTGTTGGAATTTTTTGGAAAGAAACAGGTTTTGAGAAGATAAAGAAGGAAAGATTCGTGGGTTTTAAGGAGGAGGCTAAGGTTTTGGCGGAGTGAAGAGAATTTGGGATTTTTGTGGTCAATATGCGAAGAGAAGTGGAAGACATGGTTGAAGAACGAAGGGAGAGATGCAGACGTTTCTAGAGAGAGAGTTAAGAATAGAAGAGGAGAGGATATAAATAGATTATGAGGGCATCTCCAACCGGAGAGGCAAACGAGGAGGCAAAATTAAAATAGTATTTTTTTAGCTTTTGTTTTTTCTAATTAAGCATTCCAACCCAGCAGTCAATTGGAAAAGCTAAAATGACTTTTTAAGTTGAGAAGGAGCTATTTCTTCATGTTATTGTCCAAAAAAAACAAAAGTAACCTATTTTTATAGCCATTGGTCAACAATATATATTTTTTTTTAAAGCAAGGAAATAAACTTGTTCTTGTTTTAAATTTTTTCAAAGCATGATTTTTTTAAAAAAAAAATTGAAAATCAAAATTTAAAATATTAATGGTTTTTTCAAAGTTTGAATTTAAATTTACTTCTAAAAAATTAAAATTTTAACAGTAACATATAAAACTGAAAATTAAAAATATTCATATAAATAAATTTTAAGTTTAATTTTAAATTATATCTTTTAACTTTCATATTATTTCATTAAATTTTATATTATTTTTATAAATTACTCATATTAATTATATAATTAATAACATCATAATTATATTATATATAAAATATCTAAATTAGTTGCATAATTATATAAAAATAAATTTAACATGAAATATATTAAAATATAAATGGCTTTTCTAAATAGCTTTTTATCATTGGAATGCATATAATCAAAAAAGCTATATTTATACTATTCAAAAAGCCATTTTATCAATTTGGCTTCTCAATTTGGCTTTTTGCATTGAAGATGCTCTGAGGGAGGTTTAATCGCACCGTTTATTATTTTATTTTTTTTGGAATATATTTAGTAGTATTTATTTACTTATTTACGAATTTGATATTTTTGTGTTGAATGATTAACTACAGTGTTGTAAACGTTGTTTTTAAGGTATATTTTTGTTTGGAAATATTTTAAAAAAAAAATTTATATTTTTAAATTTATTTTTAATATCTTCATATCAAAATAATTCAAATTAAAACATAAAAAATAATTAATTAAAAACTAAAAAAAAATCAAAATATTTTAAAATGTAATTAAATGCAACGTCAAATACCACCTAAATAAATACAATGTTTTTCACATGTAAAATTTTGAATTTTATGGTTTTAACTAGAGAATTAAAATGAATTTTAATATTGAGCACTTATTATTCATCAATTAAACAGGTTGTGTTTATTTTTGTAGTTAAATTGATTTTTTTAAAGTGAGTATTAATTTATTTTTTGTTTAAAAAATATTAAATTGATGATTTTAGATATTTTTAATGTACTAATATTAAAAAAATTATTTTAATATATTTTTAATTAAAAAATATTTTCAAAAATATTATACACCGCATTACCATATGCTTTCTAATAGTCAACCAATATTCTCATTATTCTCATTTGGTTCTGAGATTAAAAGTTCATAAAACAAATAAATAAAAATAATAATCTAAATAAGATTAGAGTTATCAAAAGAAATTGAAAAACTAAACATTATTTTAATAGTAGAGATATACAAATTAAAAAAAATTCAAAACCATTATATTGAATTAGAAATTATAAATTTTATGTACTAAATGTTTTTTTTAGTATAAATGAGAGAGTTTGCATCAAGCTATGATTTACGTTACATGCTATCATTAAAGGAAAAAAAAAACATAAACTAAATATTTCGGAGCATACCATGTAAAAACACTCATTCATAATAATTACAATTTCTGCCAACTTAATTCCAAACTAAATAATATAGCCAAAAGCTTTGAACAATAATAAAATTGCTAGCAAATCAAATTAGTATTTCCCAATACTATTATGTGTGTGGTTGGGAGATACTATATAGTTAAAACTTGTCATCATCCAACATATACATATAATAAATTTTATGATATAATTAATTAAGAAAAAAATATTCATAATATCATCATCTTTTTCTTTAATATTAGAAATTAATCTGTAGTTAATCACCAATACTACTGTTAATATGGCTGGGAGATACTATATAGTAAAAATCTGCCATTACACAACTTTTCCTAGAGCACTAGAGCAAGAATAAAATATTATGTGTAAGATTTAGCAAGAAATATTCTCGGTAACCTGCCTATGTCCATCGCATCATTTCATATTTTTCTTTCAAGATTTTCCTCTCTTTCTCCCATCTGCGTCTCTCCTCGTCATGCTTGCCTTCCAATTCTTCCTCCTTGGTTTTCAGCTTCTTCTTGAATTCTTCCTCGCATCCTCCTTTTGCTTTCCTCAGTTCTTCATCACCGAGCGATCGGTATTTCTTGAATTCATCCTCCACTTTGTTCACCACCATTTCCTGCCATTTGTATGAAAGCTTTTCTGCATCGCAATTACTTGTAGCTTTCTTCAATATTTCAAAGAGTTTAGACTTCATGGTTAAGTCCTCTCCTCCTTCACCAGAGGTAGCTCTGTTGTTCTCTCCATCCTCTTCAACTGCTTTCTTTTCTTCGTTGGTGTTGCTCTCGACATCAGAATATCGCTCGATATTGATCTAGAGAAGGTAAATTATTAGTAAGAACCTCAACTGCATAAAAGAAACAAAATTTAAACAAGCAAATGATTCTTATAAAGATTTTGTAGATAGTTTTCAGAGTAAACTCATAATTACTCTTGAGTTTTTCCATATAATATGTATTTTGATATTAAAAATAGACATTAAAATAACTTTCAAGTACGGTAAAAATCAAGTATCAGAAAAGAGAACTAACTGACCCTCGCGTCAGAGTTCTTGAGATTTTTGTGGAGCTTCTTCAACTTTACTGCAGAAGCCTGTTCTTCCATGGCACACCTAAACAGGAAGTTAGACAGTGCCAAGAGACCAAGCACGGCCCCCCAGCCAAAGCCACAACTTTCGATGCTGGCAAAGCACGATAGCAAAAGGAAAGCAATTCTTTCAACCCAGAGAGCAACAGCGGTGGCTTCCATTGACACACACACGTACCTTCACTAGCTAGGGCACCAAATATGTGTGCGCGAGGACGAAGGGTGTGGGTTTCACAGCATCTCATGAGCACATACATATATATATATATAGACACCTTCACTAGTTGGGAAAGTGTTTCCTGTTTTGGTATCTTTCATGTACAGGAGTGTGTTTTTGCCAGGGAATGCCCAGTTTTTCCTTTTCTGTTGATAAAGGAAGAATATTTCCTTTTCGCATATATTCTTCGAGCTTTATTTGTTTGTGGATTTGTGCTAGCCCTAGAAAGTGGGTCTAGAAAGAAAGGACTAACATTCTTTGGCCTTAAAAATCAATGCTTAATCTATATAAATTAATAATCTTGATATAAATAATATTTTTGTTTGATGCCCAACTTAAGTATTAAATTTAAATAATATAATTAATAAATTTTAATAATCACAAGAATATTAATTTATAGAAATTTGCCATTATGATTTTTATTTTCAATGTTTGGTTATAGAAAATTGAACCTAGCATTGAATAGAACATTCAAAAAGTGGTCTTTCTCAAAGCCCTTATGAACATGAAAGCGTTGAAACCATGGAATTCAAGTGTTCTTGCGTTTGTCTTAGGCTCTTAAAAATTAATTACTCAAAATTCTTAGATCTCCACATTTAGCTTTCGAGCTTCTTTGTACCGCTACTCATCATGTTGCAAGGATAGCAACAAGCAAATCTAGTTAGAGGGTTTGTCACTGTAATCAGATCCGAGAAGTATTTTTATCTGCAGACACATGCTATATAGAATAGGTGATCCATGAATTCACACCGATAAAATCCTTGATGTTATAGAATGATCAGCGCATGTAATCACCGGAAGACATTAATTGAAACTATGTATCCACAAGTGCTGAGCAATAGCACCCATGACTTGTAAATTACAGGAAAACTTGCCATGGTTTAGGATATGTGGAAAGGCAGTCATCTGGACTACCAGCCTTAAAATCTCTTGAAAGATGAAAGCAACCAGGTATCCAAACAAGAACAGTCACTATATAACATGTGGAAATATTTGTGGAAGTATATTCATTGCTATATATATACTGTCTAGTCTCAAGGTAAGATCGTAAACTTTCCACGAGGAGTGGATCGACTCCTTCTGAATTCAGGCATGGATGTGTTTCCGGCTTCTTTCGCATTACGAGTTATGTTGTTTGGAAGTTTGCTTTCAAGTTTGCCAGCCAGTAAGGGTTCCACAACTTGAACAAATCTGCACGTCATTGGCAATATTTCTACTATTGTTAACACAAGCATATAGATAGATATACCAAGATTCACGGGAGAAGGAAGAGAAAACTTCTCTGTGATAAGGCTTCAAAAAGAACAGTTTGAATCATACCTTGGCTCAAGATTCTGTGAGTTCTTCGAGAAATTCATCTGAAGCTTCTTCACCATTAAAGCACCTATTGTTGGAGACACGGGAAGCGAGCGCTCGTTTTCTGGCTCAGAAGAGTCACTCTTTCGCGGCTCCTCTATCTTTTCACCGGCATCTATGTCAGAGAGCATTGTTGTCCCAACATCAACCTCGTGGCACTTTGCTGGATGCATTTGATGCTTCGCCTTAACTTTGCTTTCATTTTTGCTTTTTTTAATGCCTCCTTGTCTTATATTAAGAGCTTGCCTACACTGCTCCTCTTCGTGTTCCGGGTAATATTTCCTGGTGCTAACCTTTTGGAGGTTATAGAATGCTTTGGAGATGTTATCCTGCTTCAGCGCTTCTTGTGAGCCTATATATGTACCTTTTGAGCTGTTATCTGCTGATGGGATCACTGGAATTGCAGCTATGGATTTGTTGACAGGCACTATAGCTGGAAAGGGTACTCTTGCAACAGGTTGATTCTCAACTCTCTCCTTGACCCTGCTTCTACTGAGGGCTCCTCTATCTGTTGAGGTTGATCTCCTAACAGGAGGGGATGGTGATCTTGGTTTTGCGGAGCTTGCTAACCTCTCTTCGCCTAGGAAAGGAATCCTTGGTAATGTTTCCTTGTCTGTGAGTGAAGAAGGAAAACTTGATCTCCTTTGCTTACCCGAAGAACAACTTCTAGCCTTAAAATCAAAATCAACCCTTCAGGATATTCCTTAAGAATAGAAACAACTCAAAGATTGCAGCAAATGAAATAGTCTCTTGTTTTGTTTTACCTCTGAGCTTCTAGTGTCATCAATTGGCCTATGAGATGTCTCGGGTTTTAAGCTGGCACTTGTACCATATCTAGGCACATAGAAAGGAGAAACCGCTCTTGTTCTTTGAGAGTCTGCTGAGCTTCTAGTGCTGCCACCTTTGATTTGCTCGATTTCAGCTTCCTTCCTCTCCAATGCCTCTTTGAGGTTTGATATCTAGACAAGGAGAAATGATCACGATGAATTTCCACCAAAATTAGAGTAAGTCGAGAAAAGAATTAATGTACAAATGAGAGAAGAAAACTAAACCTCTTCTTTCAGCTCTCGGATTTCGCCAGTTTCTTTGTTTGATCTAGCTGCCCCAAGTTCAACAGATGCAACTCTCTCAGCAAACTTCAGTGTGCTAATTGTCTCCCCAATAGAATTAAGTTCAGGATTTATATGTACAAACATTAGTGTTTTAGCATGCCCACCTAAATATAGAAATTAAGAAACAATTAGAAGATATTAGTAGGAAAAATATTTGAAAGGAAAAGTTTGCTTCTTATGATCATATGAGCACCTAAAGAATCCTGCAGAACTTGTGTAAGCTTGCTGTTTCTATAGGGAACATGTGGACTCTTCTGTGCAAGAGCAGAGATGACATCTCCCAAAGCGGAGAGAGATCGATTAATATGTTGAGCTTCTTTCAATCTCTCGCCAACAGCTTCTGATTTATCCACTCTTTCACTTCCAGCTAAATCCACCATGTGTAAGCAGCCTTTAAGAATTGATCCAGAAACTAATTCTTTTCCATAGACATGAACTGTCAAAACACTGCAGCAAAAAAGAACCATTACAATGAATACTTGAAGAGTGAATGAATTTTAATTTCTGCTAGAAATGTGTGTTCCTACCTATGAGATCGACTGCTTCGCTCGTTTAAAGCAGTCGCACCGACAGCACGATTTCTTTGACCGATTTTCATTAGATCAAGAACATCTTGTGTACTTGAGACTGGAATCCAGCTTGCGTCAGGTACATTAAGCCCATTCAACTGGGAATTGTTACGGATGTCTAATGTATGAATGGTTGAGGTAAAATCAACTCTTCGATGAAGAAATTTAGCTGATAGTTTATGAAACTTTAATAAACAATAATCATGCTGTAAAAGTCAGTTTTGAAGGATATCTTCTGTTGGAGCCATCACTGACTAACAGGTCTCTCACTTGTTCATTGTATATTTCTACCATTTGAACTCCAACTTCATACCTAATGACATCTCCCCTTGTCGTTGAAATCTGAAATAAGTCGCGCAGAGCTCGATAGTTCACACCCCATGTTTGTTCAGAAGTCAAATCAGGGCCACTCTGTCAAATTCAAACAAAAACATTGAATTGCATAATTGATATTGCTGAAAATATTGTTAGCTCAGAACTAAACATCAATGGCATACCATTGTATATGTCTTCCCTGATCCGGTTTGTCCATATGCAAAGATGCAAACATTATAGCCATCTAGAACTGACCGGACCAGTGGTTGAGTGTCCGCATATATTTGGTCTGCAGATGAAAATGAAAATCATTAATATTTAAGAAAACCTGCGGGAAAACAAGTAAGCATGTTGCCTGTATTCTTCTTAAAGGTCCATTCGCAAATGTTTCCGCCGTGAAGAGTTACGGAACTTTGTGAGACCGACCACCATCTCACAATGCAGCTACAAGAAAGAGAGCGTACCTTGAGTAACATTCGTTCCAAATACTTTGTTGAAGGAAAACACCTTTCTTGCTTCTTTCCCATTCTTAAGAGGATTAACAATCATGATATTTCCATTTTCTCCAATGTAGTCCACAGTGGATTGCCCATTCGATTGCCCCCGCAAGAAGGGTCTGACTCTACAATAGACCCTGATTGTTCCTGCTCAAAAAAGAGATGTCACAAAATGCATAATGTTTCAAGTTACTTTGAACAAATCACAAGAAGTGGTCACCTTTAAGGTCTTGTACTTGATTGTAAAGCTGGCGATTTTCCTCTAAAACTTGGTGACAAGAAGAAGATGCTACTTCAAGATCCCTGATATGTTGTTCTGAGACAGAAAATCAAATGTTTAAATGCCTAACAAACCATTCTAAATAGACAAGGAAAATTCACTGAATATTATTAGAAATTTTAGTATCCTGACCAAGCCTGCTGACTTCTTCTTCCCAATCTGCTTGAATTTGTTTCACTTGTCGCCTCATTTCTTTGTAATAAAATCTCAGATCCTGAAAGTAACAATCATGTCAATATAAACAAAAACATATTATGTAATATAAGTAGATTGTTGTCGATGAAAAGACCAAGGGAGTAAACTTCTGATGGGCTGACATTCAAACCTCAAGCTGTTTCTGATGAAGATCAATTACTTCCGTGTGACCGGAAGAGCTACTAACAGTATGCTGAATAGTTTCTCTTTTGCCACCACAGATGCAAAACTTGGAGAAATCACTTGAAGCCAAACTAGCTCTTTGTCTAAGATACTGGGAAATGGCTTCTATGAATTCATTTTTTGATAGGGAACCGATATCACCCTTCAATATTTTCTTCAGAAATAGTCCAAGCTGCAAGTAGTGGTAAAAGGAGACTACATTACTTTGCAGGAACACTGGATTAGTAATATATTGATCTTAGGAGATCACTGGAAAAGAATACTCAGTGAGACTCCGAAATTCTTATTACCTGTGTGCCCTGAGAAACAAGCAATGCTGAGAAATCTTTAACTGCCTTACTGAGCAAAGTATCTATTACCTGCGATTTTTCACCCATATAATCATATATCAGATTCCTTACAGTGATGGTATTGAGTGGCAACACACTGTCTAGTTTTCGATTCCCATCGTTGGATTTCATTCCCATATTAGGTACCTTGTGCTCAGGTCTGCTTAGTACAATTGTACACACATGTAACACAAACTCGAAAGGGTCTTACCTACCATTCCATTCAAAGGCAGCTCTTCAATCCCATTGATCTCCTGAAGGTAAGCTTGTAGAAGTCTGAGTCCAAAATGATCGAAAAGAAAAGCCAGAGCATTGGCAGTTTTGGTTTCTTCAATTGAGACCTCACTGGAAAGATGAAGAAACTCTAATACTTGTTCATGTTGTGATGATTCAGATTCATCAACAGACTCATCAGCACTTTCGCTGCCGACCAGAGAAGATGGCGATCCCTTCTGGAATGATTCGATCTTAATAAGCCCTCCATATCTCCATACACCAATTCCACCAGCCTGCTTCCACTCGTAATATCCTTTCAAACAGAGAATGCAATCTACAACCTTACTCGACGAGCCTCCCTGTATCCAAGATTTCAAAGACAAAAATGCTTGACTATCAAAGGCAGAGGACAGCAAATAAAGCGCAACAGACGTAAGAAGATAGAATGACACCGTTATTGTCTGAACTCTGAATTACATTGGACTAGAAGAGATGTGGAAAACTAGAAATTGATTAGCAAATTCCAGTGCACATAAACCTTTCTACATTGTATATTTAGGGAAGATTTCAGACCTTCTCCAAGTCAGATGCTTCAAAAGTCAAAAGCTTCATATCTTTAACAGCCACCAAAAAATTCCTCATGTTCTCAAAGTACTGAATCGCAGACTGTGCTGCTCCTTCCGTAGACTGCACTGTGAGATTCGGAACCACCTATTTCAATTTCAGAGATGAATCAAAGCTACCATTATTATTAGAATGAACAATAAAGATCCTTGTTACAATTATGCCAACAGAATATTGTTAACTCATATCTAAGTTATAGAAACTGTCAGGTCCTGACTAGAATTATGCACCAGAAGCCAGCATTTACCTTTTTGTCATAGTAGAAATAGAACATCAGTTTCATTCACGAATGCTAATAACCTAATGCTGACACTGCTAGCTTCTATCAGGTAAAAAAGTTTCTGCTCTTGGCAATTACTGACAAAATGAAGGGTTTGAAGAAGCAAGTACGTACCTTGAGAACAGCACCAGGGTTGACTTTATTGAGGACATTGCAGAGAATGAGGCCATTTCTTAGGGCAAGGCAAAACTCTTCCTCTGAGGGTTCTTTGGGCAGGGTTCTTGATGCCCCCTTGTCCATCTGCCTCAACCAATCTGCTGCTTGGTACCTCCTTGAAGCTGAGATCCATGAGCAATAGATATTGCAGTAAAATTCCCAAGCCCATTTGTGCACTTAGATATCTAAACTAACTCGTACCGAATTCGAATCCATTAATCCACAAATGCGAAATAATGTAGAAAATCTGCCAATAATTTTCTTTTTATTTTTTGTTTCTTTTGAATTATCATTCTTAATAGAACATAAAAATGAAAATGGCTAGTACTGGGGTAACAATGACAACTGACAATTGCACTACAAGTGAACTCCTGGCCAAATGACCCTCTAGCTGCAATTCTTAAAAGCTGACATTGATCATCGTTTTCAAGACTTTTGATCTAGGCGAGTTACTATAATCTGATAGTTCTGACCTGTCAACTGTGGATACGATACGAATCATTCAAGAAACCTAGCAGGCTCAAATTTTATCAAAAGATTTTAATTATATGTCATGTTGTATAGGGAGGTTGGCTGGCTAAAACCATTTTAGCTTCGAAATACCCTCCTCCACTTTCATTATTTTCCTTCTTATTTTTTAATTTTTAGTTTAATTTCAGATTTTATGTTGACTTTTCTATTTATCTTAGAATTTTGATTTTTCTACTATTGTAAAGTTCTGTTTCTGACTCATTTAAAAAATCATAAATCTCTAAAAAAGACAAAAATATATTAAAAAATAGTAATAAAATAGGAATAATTCAACCAACTCTATCTTTTTCTTTGTGATTATTATTTTCTTGTGTTGTTTTCTTCTATGTTTTGCAAGTACACAATTTATACATTAAATCTTGGAGGTTTTTTCTTTTACCACTACAAACCTTGTCTTTTTATTTATGGTCCTAAACATCAGAATTTGCTAGGGACAGTGTTTTCGTCAGCATCCGCGAATTTGTCATAATCCATCATCATTAGCATTTCAAAAAGCAAACCTTCTGAAATCTAGTCCTAAGGATAGTCTCTTCCTACTTACTACTATCACTGGGCTAAATGTTCATCAAATTACGCAATTGTTTTCGAGACCAGAAATGTTTCAGATTGTGACAGAACATCAATGAAAGAAGAAATGATCCATGGTTTAGGCCCTGCTATGATTAATTGCAATGTTCCATTGCTTACACCAGAAAAAGGTCTGTTTCCTTTTGAAAGCTTCTTTCGGCTACCAAAAACACAGGTAGGGCTAATTTGGACCCACTTCAACACAAAGTGATGAATACCAGTTTATTTTCAACTCTATGGGATCACCCACATTCTTCCTTTCATCATATGATATGCTGCACAATCTTTTATTCAAACTTTTTTCAAGCAAAGGCAAATAATTACTTGACCACTCAGAATTTATTGCATTGGACAAAAATTTAACAAAGTTTTTGACAAAAAAGTGTAGGAACCATCAAAAGCAAAAGAGTCAACATTGGAGGAAGAATCTGTGTGAGTTTGTAATGGTAGAACATGGAAGATCAGCATTTCTTACCTGCTTCTTCAGCCTTTCTTTGAGCTAATTCGCGGTCATTGATAATCTCATCAGTGTAACAAGCCTCGTTGCTGGGAATCAAACCTCTTAACCCTCTCAAGTTCTTGCAAGGAGAGGTGAAAAGGGAGCCATGGTTGGTTTCGTGTGGCATCTTTATGCCTAATCAGTACTCTCACCTGGAAATGCTACCCTATTTATATCTGCGGAAACAGACATAAAATTGCACAGAAACCTGATCAGAACATTTGAAACAAGTTGGTTAGAGATTCAAACCTAGAAAGTAGTAATATTCCAACTTTATTAGAGCAGTAGGTTTGGTAAGAAGTTAATGTAATGCTCTTTAAGAAACCAAAACACGAACATTTAACACAAAACGAATGTTGGTAAGAAATATAATGCTCAAAAAGAAAGAAAATCCAATAGAATTGGAAATGATACAGAGAAGATTAATAGAGAGAGAGAGAGAGAATTGGCACAAGAAGCTACATAGAAAGAAATGGAAATGAGAGGAGCTACAAACAAGAAGTCTTGCAAGGACTACACTTGATCATCACCACCACCCTAGCTAGAAAAGAAGCAGCAAGCTTTTGCAAGGAAGAAGCGATAAAGTTCAGTTTCTATAAGGCACAGACCTTTAAATGGGCTTCTTCAAATTCAGAAAATTCAACAGGTTGCATAAGAGTTTGAGCTATATAAATGTGGAGCAGCACATCCAATGTAGTTATCCAGATATATTGGAAGGTGAGGGAAACAAGGTTCTCATGTGTAGTGAATATATGAGAGAAAATTCAGAAATAACATAAGATTGGCATTAAATGCTTCCCCTTCTCCACTTGTTTGTGAGAGAGACACTAGAGAAAGAGATGGCGTGCAAGCTTACGGGGAGAAAATAGAAAGAGACCTCGTCAAAATTGAAACGATAGGACTCTATAGTCTCCCTCTTTTTTGACCCTTTGCCTTCATGTACCTTAAGAAATAAGGGCAATTGCTTTTCCCAACTCCCAGTTTCAGTACTGATGGTGTTGATCACTACCATTTTATCAACCCTGTGAGTGTGAACATCTACTTGGAAAAACACAGTAGTGTTTTGAGTTGAAAATGTCCTTCCAAGTGGCATGCAGTGAGACCAAAATTAGATGATGACAAGTGTGGTCTCTTCTGGGGCCCCTGGATAGTTGGACTGGACGGCAAGATCTGGCCAAGATGATGGCAAGGATTGCTTTACAAAACTTTGGACCATGATTTTGTTGCGACTTTCTTTGATGTAAATATTGTCTTTTCCTTCATGATATATGTCCATTCCATGCCATGCAACTCTCTTTTTTTTCCTCTAGCAGTATTTGCGATGTGTTTGTACAGGATAGTGGGTGGTGGATCCAGACCATTTGGTGTTTTCATTGATTCTTGGAGTTGGTGATGATAAGGTTGTCTTTTTGATGGGATCTAAATTACTTTGATGACTTGTGTTGGGATCTTAGTTGTTTAAATCCTAGGTTACCGAGTTGTTGAGTTAATTAATGGATTATATATTGAAATTGATTCATCAGAACAATATTGGGATAAAATTTTAAAAAATATATATTTTGAAATATTTCCTATTAAATCTTATGGGATTTGATCGGATTAACTTATTATATAAAATAGTTTGAAATGAAACCTTAATCAAATTAAGCCTCTGATTAATTGCCAGGTTATACCTGGATTAATTACTATAGTTGACTATAATTACTAATTAAGTCAATATATATGCTCTTTTACTTGAGAAAAAGAAAAAGAATATGGTTTGGGAATAGTATTGTAGCAATATTATCACCTGGCCTCCCTTGATTTGAGTGACTAATCTAAATGTTATCATAAAAAGTATATAGTACGTGTTTTGCTTTGCTTTGCTAAATATATATTCCCATCGAGAAGCTCATATCAAGTATGGGTGTCTAGCATGAGTTTCAACCACAACTTCTGAGTGAGAGAAAAGTAGATTGAACAAATGATTTCATTCTTTAGATAATTTATAACAGCTCCACATATGAATTATTGAATCAAAAGTTTGAAAGAATATTATTTCATATAACCCAAATGACATTCTCACACATACAATATCACAAATCCTCTCTTTTTTTTTTTTTTTGTTAAAACCCTCTTTGAAATTGCAAACTTTATTTTTAAATGTTTTTCATAAATTTATTTGCCTTGAAAAAACATTAATTTAATATTTTTTTTCTTAGTATTTTTTTGATAATTCAGATATGATGATGTTGTCAGAAAATTAAAAAAAATAATCATATTATAGATTTTTAAACAGAAAAATACCCCGCATATCACAATACCAAACAAAGAGGAAGAAAGGTAATGTGTATATAAATATATATAAGGCAAAGTTTTGTATTAATGAACCACTTGAGATGTTTCCCTTCCTTTATCTATATATATGGTCCAAGCTAATTGAATTGCTTTACTGCTTTTGTGAGGACTTAACCAAGTTAGTTAAAGGTAAGTATGTGTGTAGGAGAAGATTTCTTTTATAATTAAGCAATGGTGATGATTGTGATGTGAGCCAAAATTGTTGCTGTCAAAAAGAGCGTGCAGTGCATAGTCAAAAGCCAGTAATAGTGATATTTCCTTTTTCTTTTGAGGCATTGAAACCGAAAAAATAAAGAACAAGTTGTTGGGATTTTCTTTTCAAGGGACTTGTTAAAGGTTATTATTTATGGATTTTCCATTTATGACGATTTTTTTGGATGAAGTTGTACCTCAATTTTTTATTTTTATTTTCATGATGATATTCATAACATGTTTCTACATTGATACCTTCGATGTGTTCATGATAAATCCTTCTAGCTATTTTTGGCTTTATATTTTATATGTTTGAAAATGTAATTGTGGTTGTTTTTTAAAGTTTTTTTCACTTGAAAAATATATCAAATATTATTTTTTTTTATTTTTAAAAAAATCATTTTTAAAATTAACTCATCAAGATGATCTAAAAACATCAAAAAAAAAATTATTTTAAAGTATAAAAAAAAATTTAAATTCTTCGAAAAACGTTTTTGAAACACAAAAACAAACATAAAAAAACCTCATTAATTATTAAAACTACCCTTTTATGTTTTTTTTAAATGAATTTTTAAAAACGTTTTTAAAACACAAAAACAAGCATAAAGAAAACCTCATTAATGATTAGAACTACCCTTTTATGTTTTTTTTTTTAAAAAAAAAAGATGAATTGCAATTATTTCTCGCTAAAAACCAACGTGAAAATCTGTAATTTTAACATTTTGGATTTATTTTTTTGTTTTCAACATAGAAAAGAGATTGATGAACACATGCAAGTTGTGAATCGGCATATTGAAATGCTTGACGACACAATGTTTTTCTTCCATGAAAGAAATATCAGGATTGTGTAAGAGAAACATGATGGCTTTACTTTGGTCTCTTCATCATAAACGCATGCTTTACCTTTTTAATATTGCCATTGGCTGGGTTTATAACCCAATGTACATTGCTATTCTCCTGTGACAAGTGTGCTATATTCTATAAACCATAAACTATAGTTATGAAATCGACTCGATCATCATACTCGAGTCCTGCATCAGGCTTGGTAAATAAAAAAACCAAGATTTCTTTTAAAATTTAAAATTATATTATTTCAATGATTTTTTTTATAAAATCTAGATGAATCTGGATTATCAAGGAAATATTCGTTATGTTAATCTGGTCCTGTAATCTAGCCATGGTTTATTCCTTCGACAATGATCAACGGACTGGTCCACAAAAATAAAAGTTAATGAGCCCAAAAGAAGATTTCTCATTCGAGTTCTGTTCTGTTCTCTAGAAGGAGGGCCAAATAGCCCATTAACTTTGTCTGCCATCGAAGTCTTTGATAGGGCAACTCAAGGCCTTTTCAGGAACAGAAAACACTCTCTGTTGCCCTACCTTCTTCAACCTCTCACCTCCTTGAAAATGGGTTGTTGCTCAAGCAGTGGTGCCCATCGTCATCCTCATGATGAGATTAGCTAACATCAAGATCTTTCTACTGGGAAAATGCAGTGCTTGCTTATGTAAAGAAAACATTCTCTGCTTCCTTCCTTAGCCTTCAGCTTTCAAGTCCTTTTCTCTTGCCATTTTTGTTGTAAAAATCTGTTTTGAAGAACACAAGTTATACACAATGATTACTCTCGCTAAAAATCCGTTCTAAATTTTATTATTTGGCTAACTAGAATCTTTAACAAATCTCTTATTAATGTTGCTTGAATTTCACGTTAAAAACTCAAAAAAATAATCAACTTTCTACCATCTATTACCTAAATCATAATTATCGCGAATTAAATACCGAATCAAATGATTGATAAGTTTAAACAGCAAAATATTCAATCGTACCAGAAAGAAAAATCCTCAAAACAATGTGAATTCTCTCGATAGGCAAAAATGAAACGAGGAGCTTAATTTGGACATAAAGGAAGACAGAACTGGACACCACAACTACCCACCTTTCAGGCATGGGGTCACCTCTCTTCCCTGTCGTCCCTCCATCTCCTTGAACTTTTTAGCTTTGGAGGTCCTACCTAGCTCCAACACCATTTTTCTCTCTTTATATCAGATGAATAATGAGGTAAAACAGAGCAGATGCCGTGCTGTTTAACATCCACAGTGCCTCTGATCGCTAGCCACTAGCTCGAAACATGGTAGAAAAAATGCGTCTGCTTCTTGAAAATCTTTTGTTTTTCTAGAAGATTTCTTAGAAAATATATATAAAAAACTAAAGAAAGACACATCTGATAATTCATTAATTTTACAGGCATGATTAGTTGCATGATTATCCTGATAAACACAATCAATCAATACATGGAATTATGCCATATATATCAAGTCCGACAACTACCGTAAGCATCACGTAACCTAGCTACTTTGCTAAGGATGCCATTAATGGCGTTTTTGTTGGAAACAAAATAATCAAGAAAACATATGGCAGACAAATTAAGTAACCAGAAGGACAGATTTCGAAAGACAACGTGCGATACTGCACCGTGTTGGTGCCCGAAGGGGGACAGACAGAATCGTGGCTTAGCTAATTGGAACTAAGCACATAATTTCACATGCATGACCCATCACCCAACACATCATGGACGGTACTGAGCTATGCCCTTTTTCTGAATTTTTCTTTTTTTTATTATTTTGTTAATTACATGGTGCTTGGTATTTTCAGAGAAAATGTTTTGGTGGCAGTTTGCTCTTGTTTGGAATAACAAGATAATCGACTTAATTTGGCAATTGCTTGGAAATTGTGGAGGTCAGGTTTCTCGTGTGTGTTTCTCTTATAGTTTGATTTGAAAATTGTCACGTGTTTTAGATAAATTTTTGTTTTTACTTGGAAGATGCACGTGGGATTTCCCTATTGCCCCCAAAATTGGAATAACAAGACGATCGACATTAGCAATTGCTTGGAAATTGTGGAGGTGAAATTTCTCATGTGTTCTTCTTTAATTTCTAGTTTGATTTGAAAATTGTCACATTTTTTAGACAAATTCTGTTTTTAATTTCTCTTGTTTTTAATTGAAAAATGTGTTGTTCATTGCAAAGGAAAATTATTCGATTTTTAATAATTTTCCTTTGCAATAATTTCTCGTGTTTGAATAATATTCCTTAGTTGAATGCTAATTAATTGATTGAAACACAACAACCTCTTTTTTATTACTTTTTTATGTTTAAGTTTTATTTAAAAAAATTTAAATTTAAATTTAAAAAATTCAAAAATAAACTGTAATACTAAACAAACCTAAAACTACAAGAGACGTCGACTAAAACAAGATAAAGTTAATCCTAACTACAAGTAGATTTCTTTTATTTGAATTTTGCTGCAATGTATTTCTTTTATTTGAATGGATATGGAATTCATGATCGATTTCATTTAACAAGACTTTATATATACATAGGTTTGGTATCATGCATTGTGTACTGGAAAAAATCAACAGTATGATAATTATGAAAAACACTTGGAATATTTAATTTTTATTTATCAATATTTTATTGTCAAAATAACCTTTTAAATAAAAAAAAGTAAAAAAAAACCCAAATAATACTAAATAAGAAAACAAAATAGAATAAAATAAGATCCTAAAATTACTATTGATAAACCTAAAAATCTTATAAATATTATTAATTAGAAAAGGTATTACAATAAAAATATCCAAGGAAAAAAAAAATAATACACGCCTTCGATCGCGTGTCATATTATTTTAAGTGAAGTAGATGATGTTTATTCTAGTAAATCTATTTTGAATTTTTTCATTTCGGCAACTAATAATAAAACTAATTATGATGTAAATTTATTTTATTTTTTCAAGTAAAACACATAAGGTTTTCAAAGCATGCTCATGATTATAAGAGTGTGTTTAGTATTGTAGTAGTTTTTGTGGTTGTGATTTGAAAAAAAAAATTATTTTAAAAAAAATATTTTTAATTGAAGGTTGATTTGGTATTTATATATATTTGGTTAAAACTTGTAGATTGAAATTGAAATTGAACAAAAAATAGTTTAATGTGTTTTGGTTAAAAATGCTTTTTAAATTGAAATTATAAAATATTTTTAAAAAATATATATTAATATTAATATTTTTTAATTTAAATATTATAGATTTAATTATTTACACTAACTATGTTTGCAAATTAATTATACAAAGAAAAATGTGAGTTAATAAAAACTGCTTAATTTAATGTTATATTTATTTTATATTTTTGTTGTTTTTTTATATATTATGTTTTATATACTAGAAAACTAACCGAGAGTGACAAACAAAATTGTTTCCACTTTTTTTAAAAAAAATAATTTCCACACAGCTTAATATATTTATAAAATACACTGCGAAGAAATAAAGAAAATTTTTTTTTGATATTTATAAAACTCTGAATAATAATCTGAATATTTTTAGAATATTAGTTTTAAATCTAAAATCTTTTATAAAAAATAATTTTTAATTAAAAATTATATAACTAATAAAAAAATTTTAGCATTAAGATTTATAATAATAAAATATTAATTAAATTAAAAAATTAAATTAAATAAAAATAAATATTTAAAATTAACTAGAAAAATAATTAAGTAAAAAATATTATTGAATCATGTTATTTTGCCATCCAAATTTTACATTATTATAGATATGGTGTGATCATCAATTTTTTTTTTATTGAAAATTATAATGATAGAGTTTGATTTATTTTTAAATTTAAAATAATTATTTTTTTATAAAATTGTATATAATATCTGCTTATTCTCAATTATAATTGGTTAAATTATGTTATTTTTTTAAATGAATTTAAACTATATTATTTCTCTATTCTTTTATTATACTATTTTGAAAAGAAAAAAAAATATCCCCATTTAAAATTTAAAATTTTAAAAATTTAAAAGAATATTATGAATAAATATAGCATAATATTTATTTAAAAATATTTTTGAAAAAAAATTAAATTTTTATTTATTTTTTATTTTTTTAAAATTAATATTTTTTAATATTTTTTTTTTTGATATATTAATATAAAAATAATTTTTTAAAAAAAATAAAAAAAATATTATTTTATTATATTTTTTAATAAAAAATATTTAAAAAAAGAAACGTAAATATAGTTAGGTTTAAAAAAAAACAATGGACCCCACAGCTGATCGATGCTGAGGTGGATCCGTCTCCTTCTCGATCCAATCACTTCTACTTTTCTAGATTTGGAATCCTTCTCCTTCAAGGACTTTCTTTCCCTTTCTGTGTGAAACGCTGGATAGAGTAGCATTAGGGTTACTACTATTTCACTTGATATTCATAATATTCTTTTTATTAAGAAAAAACAAATAAATAAATTTGAATCTCAACTCTATAATCAAGAGACTTATAATATATCAAACAAATAAATGCTAGATCCACGCCATTCTATAATATGACATTTTACTCAAAACTTTATAGATTTATATTTTCAATAGTATTTTTAACATTTTATTTATATATTTTCTATATATTAAAACTCAAGATAATAACATTACCAATAAAATAGATGTTGCAATAATCATAAATATTTTAGGAATTGGGAATTATTTCTATAATCAAAGACTTTGTTACAAATTCGGACTCTATAAAGACTCCAAATTCAGTAATGTCTATACCTGCCATGTTTAACACACACACGCGAGCCTAAGCAATCATTGCGTCCCTCATTCTCTCTCTGCTATTTGCTTAAACAGGAAAAAATAAATCACAGCCAGCCTCCCTAATAATACTTTCTTCAAACTGTAATCTGTTAATATTCCAAAATAAATAATTAATTAAAAAGCAAAAATTTTTACACTAAAAAATCTCTCTCTCATTGATCTCTGAATTTTGGAGCTGTACAACAGGTACAATCTGCATTTTTTTTTTTTTTTAGGTTTTTGATATGTTATTTCTTGTTTGATTGATCAAATCTAGAATCTCCGGTTTTTGTAATTAATTAAAGTTTTTATTTTTTATTTCTTTGTGTGTTCATTGGCTGATTGTTGTTTTTGGGTGGGTTAAAAAATGGTGAAAAGAGTGACCCTTTGGTGTCATCTTTATGTTTTTGTGGTATGCAAAGAAATGGAAGTTGCTGTGACGCTGACACTTTTGTTGGGATGTTTTCATTAATGGATTTTTCTGCTTTTTTAGTGCTATGGCTATGGATCTCAGTGATTTTTATTGAATTAGAGAATGCAATGGTTGATTTGGTTGCCCTTTGATGATTGGAGACGAAAGATTTTATCTTTTTGTAAAAAGTGGGAGTTTTAGAGGGGCTGGGGGGGTGAGTGCATAAAGTGGGAAATGTGGTTTAGGATAAAGGGCTCCATTGTTTTTTGTAGGTTTTCTTCATGGATGCTAAATCAGTTGAGGATATGATAGAGGCATCATCAGGAGTTCATTTTTCTGGGTTTCATATGAATGGTTTGGAGTTGAGAAATACAGAGGTGGGACACCCGACGACATTGGCAGCTGAAGAGATGCATAAGCAACCCTTTGTCATTGGTGAGTTAGTGAGTGTTAACTTTGTTGATTTTGTACTTGCATTGTTTTGATATAGGTTTTCAGTGAATTCTTTGATTGGTTTATACCAAGAGGTGTTTTGTGAGATCAATCCTTGGTAATGTGCTGACTAGCAATGGTCGCTGAAATTCAGGATGTATGATCGGCATTTGCAATGATCAAGAAAAGTCCTTTCATCAAAATGAAATTTTGAATTTCTCACTCTTACCATGTTTCGGCATGTCCATGGAGATAGTGAGAAGAGACATGTTTTATGCCTGGGTGCATGCAAATTGCCTTATGTACATTTTGATAATGCCATATCGAAGTTTTTTCATATTGGTTTGGCTGAACATTGCACTTGTTATCAACCTTCTATTAGAAACTTCTAACTAGTCTACTCTTACCTACCAGTTGAATGTTTTTGAACATCATATATTTGCTTGCTCTAACCAGAAAATGAGAACAACAGAGGATACACGAGTTTGGTGTGCAGAGCATGGACATTTGAAGTGTGAAAAAATGAATCTTTATGTGGGTAATTCAATTGGAATCATCTAATAGGGAGTTGGATAACAGGGATGTAGAGTAATCTCGTACTGAATTTTGCTCTTAAACATCTCCTAGTCAATCAAGAAATGGGTGACATTGGTTTTGATGTAGATTTGGTGAAGCAAATTAAAACAGCAGGATTAGGTGGGCAGGAGGGATATATGTTGAAGAAAAAATGAAATATTTCTACGTCTATAATTGCTGCTGATGCATTGGTTTCTTCTAATTTTTTCATGAGAACATGTATTCCTTTTCACTTTTTTGATATATTTTTTATGAAATGTGCCATTTTTACTAATTTTGGTACAGGAGTTGCTGGTGGAGCGGCTTCTGGGAAGACTACAGTTTGTGATATGATTATTCAACAGCTTCATGATCAGCGTGTGGTGCTTGTTAACCAGGTAATGACTTCCCGATTCCAAATTAGTTTTGGAAGTTGCTAAGGAAACACAATATCAAAATTTGAGTTCTTGGTCATAAAGGTTTGATGCTACTATCAGGATTGATTGACTATAAAAATAAATCTCATTCATGGATGACATGGCAGGATTCTTTTTATCATGATCTGACTGAAGAGGAACTTACAAGAGTTCATGAGTATAACTTTGACCATCCTGGTGAGTAGACTTCTCTAAGATACATTTTGCTATTTGAGGGATCTTGGATACAATGATTGGTGTGTATTTCCTCTTACACTGTCATTATCCAAAATAGGCCTGCTCTTTTACTTGATTCTTGGTGAGAAAAAAACTATACCCACTAAAGCCAGAAAATGCTTTGCTATTTTGTCATGCTCTGAGCTTCCTTCTTTCTCATTTCATCTTCCAAACGGGAACATTCTGTAATGTACATCTCTAGTGGGGCATTTAAGGACATAATTCTTGCCAAGTTCATTGAAATGGCGGGGATAAATTTTTTTGTGTGGTGGATGCTATTTCACCCTGTTTTTTAGCATAATATTTCTCTTATTGTCAGATGCATTTGACACTGAGCAACTATTATGTGCTATGGAGAAATTGAGGCATGGGCAAGCAGTAGATATTCCAAAATATGACTTCAAGAGTTACAAAAACAATGTTTTTCCAGCAAGAAGGGTACAGTTTTTCCTATTTTCCCCTTGTCTTGTAAAAGATAACTCTGTTTGATTTATGCCAAATCCCATTGGGGATATCTTGCAATTTGATCCTGGCTACAGAAACACTTTGGTTCTGTACTATCATATCAAGTGTTCTTCAGAATTTTGTAAGATTTTTATGTGGTATTTACTTGAAAGCTTTGTTTTCTACATGGATATATATTTTCTGGGGGGCATTATTTAGTGAGGGTAAAGTCGTTAGATTGTAACCATAAGGTTGCCAAAGGAGTTGTGAGAGCAGCCATTTCATGCAAATATGTTGAAGGTAGGACTATCCCAAATCATCCCTTCTGAGAGTCTTAGACATTGCTTGATGGGACATTAATTGGATAGTGGCAAATGTATTGTTTGGCTTTATGTTCACTTGCCATTTTCTTTGTAAAATTCTTAATGTCGAAGGAGATTGCTGGTGAAACCATGAAATTGCTTATAGCTAGATTTTGGGTTTTACCTTGTGTTTGATTTTGTGTTCTGTTGCGTATATTGTCCAACATGTAATGTTACAGGCAAAAAAATTCTACATGTTAGAACTACAAAAAGGTAAAAAAACTAAAGGGAACAATACTACTATTATGATTGTACTATACTACAGTGCATAATTGGATTCCTCCCTTTTCTTTCTCTTAATTGAGTTCTTTTTTGAATTTAGGGAACTATTAATATAACCAAAAAAAAAAAAAAACTGGAGACTTCAGTAGTTAGCGGTTTCTCTTTTCCACTGTATTGATTGTAGTCTTTGTCAGTGACCTGGGTGTACATGTGCAAGTATGATGGGCACCTTCATATTAATCATTGGTGGACAAATGTCTCTTTTTATGTTTCAGTTGTACAAGCTATATTACACTTACCAGTGTTTTGCCATACTGATATTTCTCTACATAGTGAATTTGAATACTTCTTCCATGATGTCTTTGCACAGCATTGTTATTCGAACTCATCTCTGATCTTGTAGTTGGACTGATAGAATTTAATCCTTCCATGTGCATCACATTCTGAACTCTTATTACTACAACTATTTTACAGGTCAATCCTTCAGATGTTATAATCTTGGAAGGCATTCTAATTTTCCATGATCCTCGTGTTCGAGAGTTGATGAACATGAAGCTATTTGTTGATACAGGTTATTTAGTTTTCCAGCTATCAGTTAAACTTTTGCATCACTGTGTATAATCTATAGGGGGACGTTGTGTGAAGATGTGGTTTCATAAAAAGCATATAACCTATAGGCCATGTTATATTTTAGTTGTAGCCTTCTGAGAAATGTCATAATCCTTACCTTACTGGCCTTATTATTGGAGTTTTTTTAATGGCAACCTATCTTTCTCAGGTTGTCTCAAGTAGCAATTGGTTTTTTTCCTTCAACAAAATGTTTACACCCTACCTGTTTTTCTCCAAACCGTAACAATTTTATGTTGTTTCTTGCCATTTTTCTTTCTGTTTTGTTTTGTAACCAATAGGTTCTGATGTTCCTTATAAAATGATTGAATATACGACACAAACGCATCTTATATGTTGCTAGCACCATTGCTTGACATTGTTCAATTTTCAGTGCAGATGCTGATGTACGTCTGGCAAGGAGAATAAGGCGTGATACTGTTGAGAAGAGTAGAGATATTGGCACAGTACTTGATCAGGTTAGAGACCTTTTATTTCGTAGGTTTGAATCTTGAACTAATGGGAGCCTAAAAGTGGAATTGTTCTTTCGTTTCTTGCATTGTTCTCTTACAGTTTTATTGAAACTAAAATCCAGGAAATATAATTTTTTTCTTCTTTTTGGTTGCTTGGTTGTTAAATATGGTGAGAAAAGAGAAAGGAAAAAAATGAAGAACTTCTTAGATCTACAGCCTGTTCCCCATCCAATTTATTCAACTTAGAACATGTGAGGCTTGGAGAAGAGAGATAGGAAGTGCACTCCTAATACTCCCTTTTCTTTATCCACTGATTTTTTCTTAATTTCTACCCATGCTATCCCAAAATCACTGTCATTCTTCCTTTATACTTTTATTATGTTAAAAAATGAGTTTATGTGTAAACTCACTCTTCCTTTGTTGACTCCATCTTTAACAACAACACGTGATTTCTTATGTTTTCCTTGTTATTTTTAACTTGATGAATTATGATACTTATTTAGAGATGAAGAGAATCTTAAAGTAAACCAATAGAAAGCCTTTTATGCAAGTGAGGCTAGGTTTCATCTCATCTAAATTGCTATCATGGTGTATTACCTTCCTCTGGTAGTAAGTAATAGAATTATTTTGATGCAGTACTCAAAATTTGTGAAGCCTGCTTTTGATGACTTCATACTCCCAACAAAGAAGTATGCTGACATCATCATTCCTCGCGGGGGAGATAATCATGTAGCCATTGATTTGATTGTGCAACATATTTGTACGAAGCTTGGCCAACATGACTTGTGTAAAATATATCCCAACTTATATGTCATTCAATCAACTTTTCAGGTGGGGCTTCTTACACACCAATCTAACCTGGCAAAGGGATATGAATTCTAATGGAGATCTAATTAATCTTGATTAAGAACATATTACCAGCTTTTCTGGCTCTGTGTACTGTACTGTATTTTGCTTATTCTCATCCAACAATCATTACTTGTCTCATGCAGATACGTGGTATGCATACCCTAATACGTGATTCCCAGACAACAAAACATGACTTTGTTTTTTATGCTGACAGATTGATTCGTTTGGTGGGTTTATGTTTTCTTAATGAGTTTTTTTAGTATGTTTCTTTCTTGAGAGTGGGATATAGTGGCCTTTTCTTTTATTCAGTTTGTTCACTTGTCCAATCTCTTTCATTTACCAGGTTGTTGAACATGGTCTGGGACATCTACCATTTACAGAAAAGCAGGTGACCACTCCCACTGGTAAGCTGATGTTTCTCAATGTTCTGAGAATCTTTAGGCTATCCAGTTGATTTCTAGTTCACTCTTACCTGGTATTTATTTTGTCAATGAGAGATGAAATCTTGGAGAAATATTTGATGTTTTTTCTACAAATAAAAAGGTTTATACTTTCTCTTTACTAGATAGCTATAACATGGATGATGTGCATGTTGGCACCCTGGTAACAGAACATATCTTACTTGTGATGGTACGTTTATAGCTGCAAGATTAGGCATATGGCTTATTTCCACTCATTTCATACTTTCAAGTGATGGGTCCATAGTTCTCTTGTTTGAGCTTGTTTTTTAATTTTGTAAATTAAACTGCTTGGATCTTGGTTTTCACTACATTTTTTTCCCGTGTGATGCAGGGTCTGTTTACACTGGTGTGGATTTTTGTAAGCGGTTATGTGGTGTCTCCATTATTAGGAGGTTCTCTTACGATCTCAATTCTTGAAGCAAGGGATTGATATGTTCCATTGTCTGTTTAACATTTTGATTTACTTGCATGTTTTATTCCCCTGCATCTTCTATTGCAAGCTGCACATGAGATCGAATACCATGGGCAATGGCAATAAGTCAGCTATATAACATTGATCTTTCTTTCTGTATGATTGATACCAACTGCAGTTATAGTGAAGTTCCTCTCCTGATAATATTATGCAAGAGTACTATGAAACCAACAATAAGCTAGGTTGTGTTAATTTCTAAAGCTCAATGTGGTGGTCACATGAATGGTAGCATCATGATTGATTGATTGTTCTAGTTTCTTAGTTAGAGGAAGAGAATTAGGAGCGGTATTGGAATCTGTAGCCACGATAGCAATCATTTCATATTTTTTACTTTTTTTATGAACTTCTCCTGCATCTTTCCCAGTGGAATGAAAAACAACCACTTATCTCTCTTATATTGACACCAGTGGCGAGAGTATGGAGAATGCTCTACGAGCATGTTGTAAAGGCATCAAGATTGGGAAGATTCTTATTCATAGGGAAGGTGACAATGGTCAGCAGGTTTGTGAAGGCTCTTCTCTTTTGTTTTCAAGCGTGTCTTGAGTTGATATCTGTGTGTGGCATACAATCTCTGAGTTCTGACTATTCTTAACGCTTCAATGATTTGGCAGCTTATCTATGAAAAGTTACCACAAGATATCTTGGATAGACACGTGTTGCTATTGGATCCCATTCTAGGGACAGGTTGGATTGTTTC
Organism: Populus alba; assembly: GCF_005239225.2. Lineage (NCBI taxonomy): Eukaryota > Viridiplantae > Streptophyta > Magnoliopsida > Malpighiales > Salicaceae > Populus > Populus alba. The sequence goes on along the minus strand of NC_133294.1, from coordinate 22,984,385 downwards.
CTCTATAGATTTTTGTTTTGGAATACATTAGTAATAATAAAAAATTTACTGCATTCAAGGACTCACAAAATCTTGCCCTTTTTTTATTTATTATTATTGTAACTTGATGGAGAAGCACTTACTCCCTTGAACTTGGCTACAGCTTATCCCCCATCATCCTCTACTGGCATACAGCATAAAAGATAGTAGCTTCTATATTCAATTCAAGTTTGAATCTGAATATTATAGCAAATTACCTGACTGAATATATGGCTTGCACTGCTTATTGGTATTAACATGACTTTCTACCTTTTGTTCAGGCAATTCAGCTGTTCAGGCCATTTCTTTACTTATTAGCAAGGGTGTGCCAGAATCCAATATCATTTTTCTTAATCTCATATCTGTAAGCGAGATCGAATTTTTGGTTTCATATTTACGTGACTCATCAGTAGACATTAATTTTGGACTTTCCAGTTCTCTGATTACAAATATGATGTTTATTTCCACCAGGCACCCCAGGGAGTGCATGTGGTTTGCAAAAGATTCCCAAGAATAAAGATTGTAACTTCTGAGATTGAAACTGGCTTGAATGAAGATTTCCGTGTCGTACCTGGCATGGGTGAGTTTGGAGATAGATATTTTGGCACAGACGACGATGACGACGAACTAGTGGTGGCCCAAACACAATAGAGTTATTAAGGGCGGCGCTGATTAATCTGCAGAGAGCGAGCAGCCGACCTGCCGGAATCTTTATGTGCTGAGTTGTGCGCTTTCAGTTTTGAACAATTTTTGACTCAAATCAAACCTATAGTTTCTTCCTTCCATTTCTATATGTTTATTTTTTAAAAAACAAAACTGAGTCACAGAGGTGGTGTTGATTCTCTGTCACCTTAGTTCTATGGGCAGAGGGTTTCTCCAAGGAAAAAAAAAAAGTGCAATAAATCCACAACCAAAGAGTTACTCAGTTAGCATGGCTCAGAGGAAAGTGATTGGTGATTAGAGGCACCTACTCGAAACTTGATGGTGACAGCCTCCCCATTAATATATGTAACTGTGAACCCAGATATTTTATCTCATATATGGTGATAAAATTATATGGTGAATCGTTATTTTGGTTCAGCTAGGGTTTGAATATCCTATCTCGATTCTTTGTTGTTATTGTGGTATGCAGATTTTCTCTCCCTGGCTGCATTTTTCCTTTTGTTTCTTCCCCTCTACTATAGCAGGGCATTTTTCAAAAAATGAAGCCGAAATGAATTAGAAGGGACATTGACATTAATGGTTAAAAATTATTGGTTGAGACAAAGATGTAAGCATCTACCTCTTCAAATTTTGGAGGGAGCAAGCTGCAGATGAGGGAGGAGCTTTTCCACACAATACTTCAGGGTGCACAAGCTAAGATATAATAATACGAAATGCCACTTGGCAGAGACATTGATCACCCATTGCTTTATCCAGGGACGATAATCTGTGTTGGGCCAATCTTTTGACACGCGTTGAGATTTGTGGGGTGGATTTCTTTTGGTATATTCTATTGAAGATGATCTATATAGAGTGGTGCTTGTGAAAGCTTGTTTTTGCATTTTTCTCTTTTCGTCATTCTTTATCCGATATCCATCCTTGAAAAAGCTTTAGCATGTCGGCCTTTGTTGGAAAGTATGCAGGTATTACACCTCTCCCCCTCTCCCTCTCTTTTCTATGTCCTACCTTTTGAACTCCGTGAAGCTTGTGTCGAGCACTCAAGCTCACTTAAGGCAGCATTTTGACTATGAATTCATCACCACTGAAAGCTGGAGGCTACAGCAGAGAATTTCCTTCTCCTTTGCAGCTATGGATATATGCATATCCATGTTCTTTTGTTGGTTACAGAAGAGAGGCTCGAAAGCGAAATCACTTCAGGAATGTGGGATCGATATGGATGCGGTTTTGAGCTACAATTAAGTTCATTGGCGAATATCCAGTTTAACTTAATTGCCTTTGTTGTAGACTTTCATATACAAATGATTGAAAATTCACCTCTTGCAACATAAAATCATCTAGTTTTGTGAGTATGGGGCAATAAGTCATAGTGCATGGTTTGACAGATTCCCGACTCTAAATGCATGCGTGCACATTTATTGAAGCTTCAAATGCTAATGTATAGGTTATCTACTGAAGCGTTATATAGCTTCTAAGGTGGTTGGCTTTTTTCCATTGTTTACTCCAGATGAGCTGATCAAGACTGCCAAGTACATTGCCACACCAGGGAAGGGCATTTTGGCTGCAGATGAGAGCACAGGCACCATTGGCAAGCGTTTATCAAGCATAAATGTTGAGAATATCGAGTCCAACCGCCAAGCCCTGCGTGAACTCCTATTCACATACGGCAAAGCCCTGCCTTACCTCTCTGGTGTCATCCTCTTTGAAGAAACCCTCTACCAGAAAACCTCTGATGGGAAACCATTTGTTGAAGTCCTCCAAGAAAACAATGTCATTCCTGGAATCAAAGTTGACAAGGGTGTAGTTGAATTGGCCGGGACTAATGGTGAAACCACAACCCAAGGTTTTGATTCACTCGGAGCACGCTGCCAGCAATACTACAAGGCCGGTGCACGATTCGCGAAGTGGCGTGCTGTCCTCAAGATTGGCCCAACTGAGCCATCTGAACTGTCTATCCAGCAGAATGCACAAGGGTTGGCTCGTTACGCTATCATTTGCCAGGAGAATGGTCTGGTGCCTATTGTGGAGCCTGAGATTCTGACCGATGGGGCTCACGACATAAAGAAATGTGCTGCTGCAACTGAGACTGTGCTTGCAGCTGTTTACAAGGCATTGAATGATCACCATGTTCTTCTCGAAGGCACACTCCTCAAGCCTAACATGGTGACTCCAGGCTCTGATAGCCCAAAGGTATGACCAAAAAACCAACATCACTGCTTAAGTACCTCATTCAGCTTGTCATACTTGTCTTCGATTACTGATTAATCTTCTAAGGGTTTGATTCTTGAAGGTGACACCTGAGGTGATTGCTGAATTCACAGTGACCGCGCTACGCAGAACCGTTCCACCAGCTGTACCAGGCATTGTGTTCTTGTCTGGCGGGCAAAGCGAGGAGGAAGCAACACTGAACCTCAATGCAATGAATAAGCTCGAGGTGTTGAAACCATGGACTCTATCATTCTCTTTCGGCCGAGCGTTGCAAAAAAGCACACTCAAAACATGGGCTGGAAAGAGGGAGAACGTTGAGAAAGCTCAAGAGGTGTTCCTGGTTAGGTGCAAGGGGAATTCAGATGCAACTCTAGGCAAGTATGCTGGAGGAGGTACTGGTGGGTTGGCTTCAGAGAGCTTGTTCGAGAAGGGGTACAAGTACTAGGCTTCTCCTTGTTTATGGGGCTGGTGATTTCATGCATGTAATCTATAACTAATTGTATTCTACCTCCTTACATTGCTAATTAATCAATTGCTTTTGGTATGTATTTCTTAGAGATAAATTGTTAACGAGTACAAGGGTTGGAGGATTTTGTCATTTTCTTCTTGCAAAATGCTCAAAGATACATAATTACGAGGAATTTAGATTTCAGATTTCATATAGAAGAGCCTTCATGTTTACGATAGATTGATGGTCTTTATGATGATATAATGGGTCTCCCTTCACCTGCAGAAACAAGTTTTTGCATGGCATAGGAAATTATTTGATGATTAAATTAGTAAATTTGGAGGATAAAAAAAAGGTCTTTAGAGTATCTGTGATGTGATGTAGAAGAAGAAATTATTGTGTTTGAGAATATGGTAGCGGTTGCTTTTCAAATAGCTTTTTATGTTGAAATACATGCAAATGATGTTTTTTTTTTTTTAAAAATCATTTTTAATATTAGCACATCAAAACGATCTAAAAAGTACAAACCGCACTCAATTTTAGCAAAAAAAAAAATCAAAATTTAATGAAATGCAGGTACAAAACAATGCCAAACGGTATCTGAAGTGTAGAGATAGGTTTGATAAAAGAGAGTGTTTTGCGATGATCGGATATTATCGAGGAGTAACTTGCATGGTAGTGAAGTCATAAATGACCAAGTATTATCAAACCTCGTATAGGGGAAAAATAAAAAATCTAAAACTCCTATTAAAATTATATATGTTTATATTTATTTTTTATATAAAATAATTTAAAAAATTAATTTCATGCATTTTCAAATAAAAAACATTCTAAAAAGCAACAATAAACATAATGCAAAAAAAAAAAAAATTAACGAGTAGTGGCAGATCGATATAAAAACAATTATGAAAATCTATGACTTTTAAAGTTTAGTATTGTTGGTGTATGAACTTTTCAAAAATATTTTTTAATTGAAAGTATATTAAAATAATATTTTTTTTAATTTTAATTTTTTATTTTTGATATCAACACATCAAAATCTTAAAAAAAAAAAACACTTAAAAATATTAATTTATATTTTTTAAATGAAAAAACATTTTTAAAAACATTTTAAAAAATACTTTGAACAAAAGCTAACAACGAATGAAAATGTGAATAAAAAAACGCATTCCGAAAATAACATAGTCGTGTACAAAACTTATATATAAAAATCTAAAAGCTACTGATGCGTGCAATATATGTTGGGTGGCGCGTAGGATACCTCTCGGTGACATAACCTGTCGTTCCACCATGTTATTAAAAGTGTCATCACATTCTCTTTCTTCTGGTGTGGTGTGTGTTAGTTGTGGATGAACGATTTGTTATCAGTGAGGGTTTTTTTTTTTATTTTCTCTCTCCTCCCATAAAATTTATAGGTTGGCCCTTATTTTTTTAATATTTCAAGTTCAAACCTTATTCTTTTGGCTTCTAATTTTTGTTCCTATCCTTTTATAAAAGTTTTATTTGTTTTTAATTTCTCCCTTAATTACAATTTATAATATATTATTTTTTTCAATTTAATTTTTATTTTTTTATTTTTTTTCTTTGGTATATTCTTTTATTCCTATTCTTTTGATTTTATTTTTTGTTAAAGTCGTTTCTCCTTTCGCTTTGACCCTATCCCCCTCCCCTAAAGTTTTGCTCTTTGGTTTTTTTTTTTTTTTTTTTATATCAGTTTATTTCAATTACATAACCTAGACCACAAGATTTGCTGGATAATCTTGATTGGCTCGCTTCTTATTAAACATATTATATGTCTATCACATATTATCTCGTGTTGTTTCATGCTGGAAGTTTTGTGCATTTTTTATCTAGTTTTGTACTTTTAAAGGTTATTTTCTTTAAGTTATTGTGATTTACAAAAAAAAAAAAAATTATTTATTATTGTTGCCTATCTTTTTTTAATTGTCTAACTAAAATAAAAGTTACTTATTAAACCCGATCAAAGTAATTACCTGATTTTTTCTTATTTTATTGAAAACCGTTTGCTGCATGTTTGTTTTTTTTTTTTTTTTTTTATTCTAATTTTAGTTTTTATTTTAATCTATACCTTATTTGAATATGCTTTTTTTCTTAAATATCTTATAAGTTATATTTCAATTGATATCCCTCCTTTATGATTTATGATTTTTTTTATTGAGAATTTTTTAATTGAGTGTTTTTTTAAAAACTATTTGTATGTAATTAATTTTTAAAGATATTGTTTTGATTCATCTATAGACAAAATTTAATTTTAAAAATAAAAAAAAATTAATTTTAGATAATATTTCTAATATATAGTCTTGTATATATTTTTTTCATTTTATTCTACTCAATTAATTTTATGTTTGTCTATTTCTATTATAATTTGATGGAGTAAAAAAATAATTTTAGTAAATAAATTTAGTAAATATAATTAAGTAAATATTTCATCCACATATTTCTCTTAATTTTTTTATTTCATTAGTAATTATTTTTATTGATTTTATTTATTTATTTACATAAATACTTTTCAATTTATTTAATTAACTGTTGCATAAAACTTTTAACTTGTATTTCAATTTTTTTTATATATAAAATATATATTGAAAAGTCTACATATCTGAATTTTCTGCGAGTTAAATAGGTAGTAATTACTTAACCTCCGTACTGATCCCTTGTGAAGTAGCTATGTCAAAATCACTTTGACTTTCCTTCACATTTCACATCCAGACTCGCTGTTACTGACCACCAGTTCAAACGGCATCGTTTCTTTGAAAACTATCATTTTCCCTTGACTTCTAAGCTTCAAACGGAAATACCATTTCACCTCCACTGCTTCACCAAACTGATAAGCATCATTACAACATCAAGATCGTTTCTTTTCTCAAAATTCTCGAACCTTAACAAAAATCTTCAATTGGGTTGTCTTTTGTTTCAATAAAAACAATGCAGAGTTGGTTTTCAAGCAGTGGAGAAGATCAGCAACAAGAAAAGCCCGCATCTTCTTTGTTGGCTGATTGGAACTCATATGCAGCAACAAGCAATTCAAATGAATCCTCTACTGGATTAGGCAGCATCGGTAGCTTTGATCTTGAAGCTGCTGTTCGCTCTGCTAATGACACTGTTTCTGGCACCTTCAACGTGTAAGGAAAAAAAAACTGAAGGAAAGAATATTTATTTTGGGGAATTGAAATTTATGTATTTTTCGGTTTTTATATAGAGAAATTTAACTGTGAGATGTCTTGATTTTGTTGATTAGAGGGGTTTTAGGCACCTTCAATGTGTAAACATATGCAAAAAGAAAGCAGCTTTATACTCAAGAATTGGACTTTATATATGTATTTATGTGATTATACGGGTGGATTTAATTGTGGGTTTCTTTTTTATGTCGTTCATAGGAGTAATTTTGGCAAATCTTTAGTCGTAAAAAGAATTGAACTTTATGGGTGTGTGTGTGTTTATATAGATGAGTGTGATTGTGGGCTTTGATTTTGATTTGAGGAGATTGACTTATGATTTGATGGAAGATATAATGGTTGTGGGGTGGGATTTGGATTTATTGTAATTTAGAGTGTTGCAAGTTAACTAGGTTGTAACTTGTATGGCTTCTGTATTTCTAGTATTCTGTTTTTATGCAATGAATGTGAGTGAGCTGATTCTAGTACTTGTGTGTTTCTGCGTGCCTTTGCTGACTTATCTCTCCCATTTCACTTATTCCAATTAGCGATGTAATTTCTATTAGCTACTGGAAGGATTGACGAATTTCAGTTGGAATAGAAGATGGGATGTTATTTTATTGTAGTGTGTACTAAAATCAATTATCTTAGGTTTTCTGATTGGATAGTAATATTCCAGTGGATGAATGCTATCAGATGACCCTTTTTTCACAATTTAGATGTGAACCAAAAGCATTTGTTGCATGGTATGAAAAAGTTTGCCGATTAGAGAAAGTTCTTATTAGTTACAACACAAAGAATCTCCTGAACCAGGGTTTGATTACTCTAGTCATGCAGTAGTGTCATGTGGAATCCATAGGAGTTTTTCGATCAATATTGAAATGCATAATGTGTTTGCTTTAGCTCTGGCAGGGTATTTGAATTCTATGATTGATTAATCTCCAATAATTGCACCTTGGCATTTCCATTAGTATATGAGTATGAATATGCCACCAACTGCACCACAGTACTTCATCAGTGAGGGAAGTGTTCAATTATATCATATCATTGCATTTCCTTGTGCCTTGATGTTATGTCTGAAATTTTGAATACAACCTGCATTGCGAAATGATTTCATCGGTGAATATCAAGGAAATGCAATTATTATTATTTATTTAATTATTTTTTTTTATCTTGCTTCTTATCGCAAACTCTTAACACGTTTTGTATTTTTCAATCTAAGCTCAATTGAAAGGAAAGTTTTGAAGAAGGTGATAAATCTTGTATTTCTTCTTTTGATGCCTATCCAGGGTTTCTAAAGGTGTGAGTGGGAACTTCCAGTCTGCCACCAGTAACATCCCTTCAGGAAAAGCTCTAATGTATTTTGGTTTATTTCTAGCGACAGGCGTGTTCTTTGTTTTCACTTCATTTGCCCTGTTCCTTCCTGTCATAGTACTTGTGCCCCAGAAGTTTGCTATCTGTTTTACACTTGGTTGCGGCTTTATCATTGCGTCATTCTTTGCACTCAAGGGTCCCAAGAATCAACTTGCTCACATGTCATCGAAAGAGGTACTGGCTATGCCTCCATTAGAAATTTTCATGGCATGCTTGTTTTCTATATTGTGGCTGCGCACTTCTAATCCTTTTTTCTTCTCTTCAATTTTTCTACAGAGGCTTCCATTTACGTTGGGATTCATAGGCAGTATGGTGGGTACCCTCTATGTTTCCATGGTGCTTCACAGCTATTTTCTATCCGTGCTCTTCTCTGTGATACAGGTAGCTACCACCATACAGTTTCTCTCGTTATATCTCATCTGTTTATGTCTTGCAATGAGAGTTTGGCTCGAGATACCGATTTTATTGCAGTTCGTCTGTGTTTGTTTTTCATGATGTCCTTATTTCATTGGAAGAGTAGATTAACTCTTGTGTATGATTGAAGTAAATATCTTTCGGAAAGAGAAGTACAGGAATTTGCCAGATGCATCCATCAAACATGATTTGAAACACCAAAGATTACCATTTCTGATGTTTTCATTGAATATGCAGGTTCTTGCCCTTGCATACTATGCGATTTCCTACTTCCCTGGTGGATCTACTGGGCTGAAATTCCTCTCATCTTCCCTGACCTCATCAGTGATGAGGCGTTTCGGGAGTTGACGATGGCTGCCATGCGCATTTTTCCCTTGTATATCTTTCCTTTTCCCTGGCTTCTTGTTCTGCTAGTGTATCTAGAAAGTAGGAACTTTGAGGCATGTTCCTGAATTGCAGGTTTCAACTCGAATACTTTGGTTGCCTTTACTCTAGTTTGAACTCCTAAAAAAGAAAAAGAGAGTGAAATTAGTCTGCCGCATTTTTCACATATAATTTTGTTCATGTAGTATGTGTATTTGAAGTGAAATATTATTGATTGAAATAGAATTTAAAAAATAAAATTAAAATCAAAAGAATAATTATATATAAAAAAAACCATATAACATATTTTATTTTCTCTATGCATATCAAATTTAAAATTTTAATTATTCTTGATTCCTTAGAAAAATATTATTTTATCATTGATTTCATAATTTTAATGTTTAATTAAAAGATGATAAAGAATCATATAATACATAAATGAAATCATATACTAGTATAAAATTGTTTTGAACATCTCGAAGGGTGGTAGTGGCGATGATTTTCTCCAATACTAGGGTCTCCCATCCCAAACCGCCACCACCTGGATTGATCGGAGGTTGTGCACAGAACTGGAGAGAAGGGATTGCGGAGGGAGGTCATGCCTATAACTGGTAGCTGGTTTGCTTTTATTAAAATTAAAATTAAAATTAGTGCCTAAACAATTTTACAATTCGTGGACCTTTCTCTGTTCATGTTTTTATAACGTTTGATTGTTTGTTGCTGCGAAGAGAGACAATGAACATGGTTTTTTTTATATTTTCTATTTTAAAAATATAAAAAGTTATTTTAGAATTATTTTAAAGATGTATTTATTTTATATATGTTTTTTATTATTTTAATCAGATATATATATATAATTTTTTTTTCCATTCAAAAAACACACATAAATGCATAAAACCGATCTCAAGGCAAATCTTGCTCCAAGGCCATGGGTGATATTTTTAATGATGGGCCATATGGTATGGGTATCATTCATGTCTTTCAAAAGGCTGTTCTTCCAAGCCCGGTATCCATCAAGCAGATTCTTTTCTTTGTTTTATATTATTTAAAGTTGTACTTAAAAATATTTTTAAAAATTTTTTTCTTTATTTTTTTTTTTATGATTTTGAATCATTTTGATGTATATATGTTAAAAATAAATTTTAAAAAAATAAAAAAATATATTTTAATATATTTTTAAATAAAAAACATTTTAAAAAGCATTTTTTATTATAATATCAAACACAATCTAATTTAATAGCCCAATCTAATCTAATATCACTTTGAAAGTTAATAAATTTTAAAGTTTCATTTGTGGGCATAACCAAATGTTAAAGATTGAGGAAAGAAAAGCCTAAACACTTGGATTTTTGACTCTTGACCCTCATTACTAAGTTGTGCTTTAAGGCAAGGCAGTCCAAGAGCATAATCCAACTTTACACCCATTACCACTCGTATAATAAACATTATGAGATATAAAAAAATTGAAGGGATTTGTGAACAAAATCCTGAAATTATGGAAGATTAGGTCATCAAAACTTCGAAATGGGGACATTGATTTGACCTTTTAGAGTCTTGTACACGAAAAAGCCATGTTTTTTTTTTTTTTTTTTTTTTTTTTTTTTTTTTTGTAAAGGGCATTATTGAAAGCAAAAGGCAAGTTGGAAAAAACAAAGCTAAAAGCAAATGGGTCAAGAATGAAGGGTTGATATTTATCACAGTATAAAATATACACACAAAGTTAAAATAAAATGTTAAAGCCAAAACTATCATCAAACTAACTAGGTTTTAAGGTGTTTTTATTACTAGTGTTTGGATTTTTCCCAAAATAAAAAAAGACAATAAGAAAAAAGAAATAATCAAAGGAATGGATCTTATTGGAGATGACATGGAATTTGGGATTAAATTAAAAAAAATACCAAGTTCATCTTTGAATGCGTTTTTGTTCAAAGTCCAAATCATTTGGGATCTTATTCTTAATGGAATTATATATTAAATATGTCTTTTTTAAATCATGGGTTCGCATTGATTTCTAAATTAATAATTAAAAGATTTAATCATGACCATGCACGATGATAAACGTTATTTCTTTTGTTAATAAAGCTAAATGACCTACTATTTTATGATAGCAAGTTCATCTTTGAACGCGTTTTAATTTGTTCAAGGTCCAAATCATTATGTATTAAATTAATATGTCTTTTTTAAATCATGGGTTTCGCATTGATTTCTAAATTAATGGAAGATCATTAATTTAATTATGACCATGCATGATGATAAATTTTATCAACATTTTAATTTCTTTTGTTAATAAAGCTAAATGACCTACTATTTTATGATAGATTATTATAGATAAATATTAATATATAAAGCTGCGACAAAGGGAGATTATTCTTTTCTTTTCTTTTCTTCGAGCCAGGAGATTCCTTTCTCTAATGTTTCAAATGGCCACAAAATCAAGAAGTTAATTGGCCATAGATCACACACTAGCTTTTGTGAGGCCAAAAAGTAATTCCTCCATGCATTTTTTTTAATCGAACTTTAATTTGAATCATATTTAATTTATCAGATGTCAAGAAATCCTTTGAGATGACAACAAGAGCTAGAGAAAAATAGCTTATTCATATTGTTTTATTAATTACACAACAAACTCAAACAAAAATGAATATAGTAATTTTTTTATATATATTTTAATGTAGTTTGTAAATTTCTCAGGGCGGGATCTAATTGTGTCTTAGAATATCTTCTCATAAACTTGGTAGTATATATATTGTGGATTTTGGAGAAAATGATTAATAAAAAAAACAAGAACAAAAAAAAAACAATATAATTGTCAAGATGCATGTAGGACATAGATTTGGCAAATTATTGAGAGTCAAGTAGTCTAATATTGAGACTTGAAGGCCAGCCAAGAAGATCAATGAGTGAGCTAAAATTATATGCATAATCAACTAATAATCCTTGAATGGATAGGCAATTTTCTTTTGGAGGGCCATGGACCTAATTGATGGGATTTCAATTCAGCAAATGCCAAATCTTGTTTTGGATTCATCATAGTGTATTATTAAGGTGCTTGAAAAAGATAAAATAAATCCTAGCTAGGGTTCATATCCCCCCATTAAATCATCCATGCACGTGTGGCCGATCGTGCACCAACCAAGAAAGTCTCTTGATAGCTCTTTGTTAGACCAGAGGCTCCACCTCCTTTCACAAATCCAATGTCTAATCGACCCATCTACCTCCCTACTCCCCCTCTCTCTAATTTCCTCCCTCTTTTCTTGCTTGCTTGCTCGCTCTAGTGTGAACATGCATGTTCTTGTTTTACTATGTTGTGCAAGAAATGTACATGTGTGATCATATAGGCAAACAATACAGTTTATTTGATTTGATTTGACCCTCGAATTGTATCAATGTATCAACTTGTGCATGAAATAATTATGTTCATCTTCTTGTTCTAAGTTGGGATATTTTGAAAAATATGTCCATCTTCCCTTTCTACTTAATTTCCTATCAACTTACAATAGAGAAAGTTATATTTATGCTTTTGATATGTGATTTGAAAATTTATAGTTTATTTGTTTTGTGAGAAGTGTTAGAGAATAATATAAATTATATGTTGAAATTTTATTTAATAACTTAAGCTTTAGGTTGTGATGATTATTTGATAAGATATCAAAGTTTTATTAATTAAGCGGTTATATGTTCGAATTTCACCACCCTTATAATATTTAAAAATTAAAACACAAAATAATGTGAGTCTGTACAAGTTTCAAGTTCAAAATGCTCTCACTTGAGGAGGTGTGTTAGGGAATAATATAAATCATTTCTTGAAACCTCACCGAATAGCTTAACCCTTTAAGTTGAGATGATTCTTTGACAGCTAGAAATATATTTTAAGAATTTCTTTCTCCCTTAGTTTAAAACAAACACTCAAAAAATAAGCAAAAAGGTATGTTTGAGTCGGTCTTTGAATAATGTCGATCTAGAGAAAAATATTTTAATATCATGAATAAAGGAGAAGTAATTTCTTTGACACTACTAATTCATAATATTCACTAAATACTATTACAACTAACACTACCACCAACCTCATCACCACTACCACAATCCATCACTATTTTATCATCATTCCACCAAAACTCTCTAGTATCACCACTACCACCCATCACCGCTATCATTGTCTACTATTTTGTTATCAATATAACCATTATTTTATCATCATTTCATTAAAATTCTTCAATATCACCACTACCATTCATCATCGCTATCATTGTCTACTATTTTATTATCAATATAACCATTATTTTATTATAATTCTCTAGCAGTACTATCACTACAATAATACTTATCGTCATTGTCAGCTCTGGTGCCACCGCACCACCACAATCAACTATTCATGAATTTCATTTATCAAAATATATGATATTAATCTATAAGAATTTCATTTGTACGTGACCTTTTTCTCACATTGTATTCTCATTATCTTTTATACATACCCTTAAAAGTCACTATCCATCCCTCTCTCACTCACTCCCTCTCATGTGCAACTCTCCATGCCAAAACCAAAACTGACAAAAAAATCAATTAATTAAAGCTTGCACCACGAGGGGAAGGGAAACACACTAGCTAGTGTTTACAAAATAAACTATGGAACGTATGCTTTATCGCAATAAAAAATACAAAAAGTATATCTTAGATCAAGTCATGTGCCCTTCCATCTCGATTGATGCCAAGACATTGCTTGATCGGATTCCAATATCTCATGTTTTGTCAAAAATATTACATGAGATCATGTTCATGTGGTGATGATGATGAGATCGACTCAACAATGTTTTTTTAAGAACAATGATTGATTTGTCAATGATTTTTATTTTTGTAAATAATTAAATGAAAAAACATGAAGAATTGAAAGGTTTGATTAGGAGTTAATTACCAATACAATATCGGAGTCCTTTCATGTAAATAATATAAATTATTGTTTTATTATGTCAAATCATTGAATAAAATGAGATTCTGTGCTCTCTTATAGATTTATTCCTACGTAAAAATCCTCAAATATACATAATATCAAATCACCAAATTATAACCCCTTTTCGTCTAATTAATCATCAATAAGGCTTACAATTTATTCTACATAAATACTTTAAATCTTAAATTAATTTTCAGTAATGATCTTAATTAAACTCTTTTTTTTTGTCATTTTTTCTTAGCTTTTGACTTGCATTATTAATTTCTAGGTGAGGAAATTACATCACCCCATTTGGGTATGAAGAATTCATTAAAAAGCATACAAATGGACCCTTTATTTCTAGGACAGGGAACCCTTTTCAGGTTGCCTTCCATGCAAGGATTAAAAGGTGAGGATATAATTTATCTATTGTCTTTGTCTCTCCTTTTAATGCTGTTTGGACGTCGTCCTTTTGTTTTTCTCAATGTTTGGCTCATAGATCTTCACTTTTTCACCACCGAAAATTTCTTGCCCTAATTCTTTTTTTTTTTTCATCTTCATGATTAAATTATGAATTATAAATTATTCTCTATGGTTTTTTCTAAACAAATTAAGAAATATTATATTAATCAAGTGCTTTACATTGACCACAGCTTGAATTGTCTGTATCGTTGAATGTTTGCAAGGACTAAGGACCCAGCTGCATGGTCAGGATAATTACACATCAAATTTAATTTGTGGTATGATGAATATGTTGTATTTCTTTTCATATGTTTGGAAATTGTTTCTTCATGTATATTTTCAGAAAAATAAAAAATAAACATGATGGTATTGTTTTTGTTTGGGAGTGTGATTGTGGTTGCTTTTCATGTTAAAATACATTAAAATAATATTTTTTATTTTTTTTAAAAATTATTTTTAAGATCAGTGTATCAAAACGATTTAAATCATACAAAAAAATTAATTTTTAACAAAAAAAAATTTAAATTTTTTAGAAATAAAGGTATAACTACATTTCCAAACGCTCTCAGCTTTTTGAGGTATAATAATCAATAACATGATTATAAAACATGATTACGACTAGGTATATGATCCATGACTAGATCTAGATTATAGATTAAGTGGGTTGTTTATTATTTTTTTTTTAAAAAAAAAAACTTTGAAACAATGTTATTTTTTAAAAGATTTATAAATAGTGTCGTTAACTCAGCTTAGACAAAACCCGGCTTGATGGATATTTTAAAAAACAAGATTATAGATTTTTCTATCAATTTAGCCAAAATTGTACCAAGTCACTAGATTGTCCAATTAATTTAACTAGTGTGTATCTTATAACAATGATTAAGATGAATATTGTATATATCCCATTAGTAAGTCTCACTATCTAAAAAAGTTATTTGTCACCATTTTGAGTTTGTTATGCAACTAATTAATCATTTAATTAAGAAGCTTCCTTCAATTAATGTTCAAGCTAGCTTGAAGAACTATTGATCTACTCGGCTTCCTGTCAAAAGTACTTGAGCATATGAAAATTAAAGGCCAGGCTTAAATCTATAGTTGCATTAAAAAAATGATAATTTTTTAAAACTTTTTCTTAGGAAAATGTATTTTCATTTATACTAATGATAGTGAATATTTATCATTATAATTTTCATAGTACATGAAAATTGAATCTAAATAAATAAACAAATATAGATTCGATAACTAAAACAATAATTATTGAATATCTAGGTTTAAATCTATAGAAGAAAAAAAAAATTAAATGCAACTAGATAATAGTTCTAAAAAAATAAACGAAAGTAAATGGAAATTGATATGACAATTTTTTTTTTCATGTTTGATAAATAAATTATTACTAATTAGCACAGTTTTATATAAAAAAAGTAGTTTACATATTCGATTTGTTTGTATTTAAATAATAATAATTATAAAAATTGGTTACAATAGTAAAACTTGGTATATTATGCCTATTTGTTTTCACATTTCAAAAGTGTTTTTAAAAAATTAATTTTTTTACTTTAAATTAATATATTTTTAGTGTTTTCAAGTCATTTTAGTGTGCTGATATAAATATATATATTTTTAAAATATTATTTTAATGCATTTTTGAGTGAAAAGCACTCACAACTACCATAGTTTTTAGACTTAGCCCTATACAATGCCAGGTTCAGGGTCACTGAGTTGCCCAGGTTAAATTTAAAAAATAAAAATAAAAAAAAAACATCATTTTAGTAAAAAAAAAAGTCAACGGATTGCAATCGGGTTTTGCCGGGTCAACCAGGTCGTTGGGTCAACCGGGTCGCTGAGTCAACTGGATCACATTGAGTTTTTTATTTTCCTATTTTTTTTTTTTTAACATGGCTTGATTTTAGTCTTGAATTAACTCACCAGACTGGACTGAATTTCAAAATTATAGTAACCGCACTCCTAGACACCTTAAGAGAATGTTCCTCAGTAAGAAAACAAAAATAAAGAAAGTTAATTAGTGCTTCAACTACAATAATCAATTCATAAAACTTCTACTAATTTTTTATTTTTCTAGATCCTGCCCGTGACTGGTAGCAAATTGTTATGGCACATGACTAGTGAGCTATCATTAATTAGTGGCAATTAACAAATCCTTAATTAATTATTTAAGTCGGTGTGTATTTCATGTTGTCCTTTCTAATCATTAAGACTTTAACGTCGTTGCATTTTATTAGTGTCTCATTACAAAAAACAAAATAATATTAAAAGATATAAATTTGTTTAGTTAAATAAATAAAATGAAAATGTAAAATAAATATATTTTGATTATAAATATGTTTAATTAAAAAAATAAAGGTGAAAATATAAAATAAATATATCTTGATTATAAACTCGAGATGGCAAAACATATAGAACTCATCTGCATATATCATAAACTAGATTATTAGCTCGTGATATGTTGTAACTTAAATCAATTTTTTTTAATATGAAAAAAATATATAGGTGTTGCTAATAATTTTTTTAGTAGAATAAATTAACTCGATGTGATCCAGTCACCTTAATATGTCTAAAAATAACCTAGATAATTGATAAAAACATAGTTCGAATTAAAATAAATATTTAAATTGAGACTTTTTTATAAGTATTAAGACGATAATATATTGAATTGATTTGGATCAACTCAACTTAACCTCTTTCTGCATGTCGATTTATAAGACTATGATAATCTTATAGTAAACAAATCAAAATAAACTATATATAACGTCTAATTTCTAATAAATCTAATGTTGAATGATGAAATTAAAAAAAAAAAAAACTCAATTAAGTAAAATAACCCAAAAAAATAGTCTGAATCAATCCAAATTAACTTATCAAACCCACAATCCTGATTATAAAACCGAAATAACCTAGTAGAAAACATATTGAAACAAATTATAATACTCAATTCTCATTCAACCTCTAATATTGAAAGATAAAATTAAAAAAAAAATCAAATAAAAAATAAAAAACAATTCCAGTGAAATCGGTATAATAAAATCCCCTTTTTATTTTTATTTTATTAATTAATATCAAATCTATATACTATATAAGAGCCAACTTTCTTAAGGGTTGGGTAGCATAAGGTGTTATACATTAATTATCTCTCTCAGATTCTGCACTTAAGATTGGTTAATCACATCAAACCATAGAAAACCCAGTGAATAAACTGTAGACTTAGCTGCTTAAAGCACTGAAAAGCCATGAAAACACTGCAAGTAACAGCACATACGATAAACTCAGCAACTGTGACCACAGAACATGATGGACCACCTTCTTCACTTGTCTTGGATTTATTATTAAAGAAGGCACGATCATATCTTGATCTATGGAATCCTCTGCAGCAAATTGATGCATATCCAATGGTTCCTCTATCAAGTTGGTTTGATCTTAAGGCAGGCTATCACAATCTAATTTAGAAATCCATCAATCAACCATGCCCTAATGATGCTAACTCTTTGATTTTAACCATGATATTCTTAAAGAACCATCTAAATTCAATAGCTTAAACTGTTAAATGAGTTCTAGAATATGATTTATATTATTTTCTAATACAACCTCTTAAATGAAAGCTCTTTAGACTTGAAACTTGCACAGATCTTGAAATTTGCACAAGCTCACATTACATTTTGCTTAATTTTTTATCAAATAAATGGAAATGGTGAGATTTGAACTCGTGATTGTTTGGTCAGTAAAGTTCTGATACCATATCAAATGAATTATCTTAACCCAATAATTTAAATTATTAGATGAGTTCTATAATATAATTTATATTATTTTTTAATAAGTTAATAAAAAAAATCTTCGAAGATTTAGTTTCCTTGTTCATGTAAGCTTGCAGCTGTTATGTGACCAGAAAAGTGCATGCAAAATGGTTCAACTTGACTTGAAAAGAGGAAACATGATTGAATAACTCTAAAAAGTGAATCATTAAAAGGGAAATTTGGTTAGCAAGTCATTCAGTACCAGATTTTTCTTTTGCTGCTCTGGTGGGAGTTACTCCTGGTAAAAAATGAGCAGCCTTTTACACATTAGGGTTTAGGGTTAGCACAGTACTATATGGTCATGAATCCTCCAATCCCAGCATGGGTGATGGAAAAAAAAAACACCCAAGTTTTGCTAGGTGATATATAAGACATAAATATATTTAGTTGAAGAAATTAAGATACAAATATAAAATAAATCTGTTTTACGATGATTTGTTTTAAAATAAATTTATATTCTCTTAAAATTAAAAAAAAAAATATAATATATCTTTTTTGTCTAAACTGTTTTTATCTTTTTTATCCTGAGATACTAATTAAATGATAAATTAAAAAAAAAAAACTCATTCATAAAAAAAAAAAAAAATAGAGAGCATCCATTCAGTAATAACTTTAAATAAAACCAAATGTGCATCTGCATCAACATGTCTGAATTAACAGCTATGTCAATTAGAATATTAATAATAAAGAAAAAAAAAAAAAAAAAAGAAGGTGGTGGTGGTGGTCTTGGATCCAGATCTTCTGCTTTTCTTCTATAAACAAAACATGGGGTTCCCCCCTCAACAATCCCAACACAGACCAACTCTTCTCTTCTACCAGCAGCAATGCCTGCTCCTCTAAGGAATCTCTTATTTTCTCCCAGTATCTTCTCCTTCACCTTACTTCTATCTATAAACTCTCTTTTCTTTCCTTCTTGTTACTCCATTGATGAACAGGGCCAAGCCCTTTTAGCATGGAAGAACAGTTTAAACACCTCCACAGATGTACTCAATTCTTGGAACCCTTTAGACTCAAGTCCATGCAAATGGTTTGGGGTCCATTGCAACTCAGACGGCAACATTATAGAGATGAACTTGAAATCAGTAGATTTGCAAGGCCCACTGCCTTCAAATTTTCAGCCTCTCAAGTCCTTGAAGAGCCTTATCCTTTCATCAACCAATCTTACTGGTGCAATCCCGGAAGCGTTTGGAGATTATCTTGAGCTTACTCTCATTGATCTTAGTGATAATTCTCTATCAGGTGAAATCCCAGAGGAAATATGCAGACTAAGGAAGTTGGAAACTTTGTCTCTCAATACAAATTTTCTTGAAGGTGCCATTCCTTCTGATATTGGAAACCTTTCAAGTCTAGTGTATCTGACTCTCTTTGACAATCAACTCAGCGGCGAAATTCCACAGAGCATTGGAGCATTGAGAAGATTACAGATTTTTCGAGCAGGTGGGAATAAAAATGTTAAGGGCGAGCTGCCTCAGGAGATTGGAAACTGCACCAAAATAGTTGTTTTAGGCCTCGCCGAAACCAGCATTTCTGGGAGTCTTCCTTCATCAATTGGGATGCTGAAAAGGATTCAAACTATAGCCATTTACGCAACGCTATTATCAGGTGCTATCCCAGAAGCGATTGGAGATTGCAGTGAGTTGCAGAACCTGTATCTATATCAGAATTCTATATCCGGTCCAATCCCAAGGCGAATTGGGGAACTCAGCAAGCTTCAGAGTCTGCTCTTGTGGCAGAACAGCATAGTTGGGGCAATCCCGGATGAGCTTGGAAGTTGCACAGAGCTTACAGTCATTGATTTATCCGAGAATCTTCTAACAGGAAGCATACCAAGAAGCTTTGGAAACCTTCTGAAGCTTGAAGAGCTTCAGCTGAGTGTTAATCAGTTATCAGGTACCATACCTGTTGAAATCACAAACTGCACAGCTCTCACTCATCTTGAAGTAGACAACAATGGAATCTCCGGTGAGATTCCTGCTGGTATCGGCAACCTGAAGAGCTTGACTCTATTCTTTGCCTGGAAGAACAATCTCACAGGCAATATCCCAGAGTCTCTTTCAGAGTGTGTCAATCTTCAGGCTCTTGATCTTTCATATAACAGTCTTTTTGGTTCAATACCAAAGCAGATTTTCGGATTGCAAAATCTCACCAAGCTACTGATACTTTCCAATGAATTATCGGGCTTTATACCGCCTGATATAGGAAACTGCACCAACTTGTATAGGTTGAGGCTGAATGGCAACAGGTTAGGAGGTACTATTCCATCGGAGATCGAAAAGTTGAAGAGTTTGAATTTCATTGATTTAAGCAACAATCTTCTTGTTGGAGGAATCCCTTCATCAGTATCTGGATGTGAAAATCTTGAGTTTCTTGATCTCCATTCAAATGGGATCTCTGGTTCTGTACCTGATACTCTGCCTAAAAGACTACAGTATGTGGATGTTTCAGACAATAGGCTTACAGGTTCACTGACTCATAGCATTGGGTCATTGATTGAATTAACCAAGCTTAATTTGGCGAAGAATCAACTTTCAGGAGGAATTCCAGCAGAGATATTGTCATGCAGTAAGCTACAATTGCTTAATCTTGGAGACAATGATTTCTCTGGAGAAATTCCAAAGGAACTTGGTCAAATTCCATCACTGGAAATCTCTCTCAACCTAAGCTGCAACCAGTTTTCTGGCAAGATCCCATCTCAATTCTCTGATCTCAGCAAGTTGGGAGTACTTGACATCTCTCACAACAAGCTTGAAGGAAGCTTGGATGTTCTTGCAAATCTCCAAAACCTCGTTTCCCTTAATGTCTCCTTCAATGACTTCTCTGGTGAATTGCCTAACACCCCATTTTTTCGAAAGCTTCCGATAAGCGACCTTGCTTCGAATCAAGGACTCTACATTTCTGGAGGTGTAGCAACACCAGCAGACCACTTGGGACCTGGAGCAAACACTAGATCAGCGATGAGACTGCTGATGTCTGTTCTTCTCAGTGCTGGTGTGGTACTGATACTACTAACAATCTACATGCTAGTTCGTGCTCGTGTTGATAATCATGGGCTGATGGAAGATGATACATGGGAAATGAATTTGTATCAGAAGCTTGAATTCTCCGTCAACGACATTGTTAAAAATCTAAGATCATCTAATGTCATAGGCACTGGCAGCTCTGGAGTTGTGTACAGGGTGACCCTTCCAAATTGGGAGATGATAGCTGTAAAGAAGATGTGGTCATCAGAAGAGTCTGGAGCATTCAATTCTGAAATTCGGACACTCGGTTCAATCAGACACCGGAATATTGTCCGGCTTCTAGGCTGGTGTTCAAACAAGAAGTTGAAATTGCTTTTCTATGATTACCTCCCAAATGGAAGCTTGAGCTCCCTCCTTCATGGTGCTGGCAAGGGAGGAGCAGAGTGGGAAGCTAGATATGATGTTTTGTTAGGTGTGGCACACGCACTTGCATACCTGCACCATGATTGTGTGCCACCTATTCTACATGGGGATGTTAAAGCCATGAATGTGCTTTTAGGACCAGGCTACGAGCCTTACCTAGCTGACTTTGGCCTAGCAAGAGTGGTAAATAACAAATCTGATGATGATTTATGCAAGCCAAGTCCAAGACCTCAACTTGCTGGTTCTTATGGATATATGGCTCCAGGTACTTGTTCGTTTTTGTTCAATCAAATTAATTTAACTCCTTCAGTTAATTTGATTCCACTAAATCACTAGCAATGTCTAATTAATCTTAATTTTTGTTTTTGCTGTAGAGCATGCATCGATGCAGCGTATTACCGAGAAAAGTGATGTGTACAGTTTTGGGGTGGTGCTTTTAGAGGTTTTAACAGGAAGGCATCCATTAGACCCAACTTTGCCTGATGGTGCACACTTAGTTCAATGGGTTAGGGAACACTTAGCAAGCAAGAAAGATCCAGTTGACATCCTTGATTCAAAGCTTAGAGGAAGAGCTGAACCTACAATGCACGAAATGCTCCAAACATTAGCAGTTTCAATCCTGTGCATCAGTACACGAGCTGATGATCGTCCAATGATGAAGGATGTTGTTGCAATGCTGAAGGAGATTAGGCACGTTGAGACCGTAAGGCCAGAACCTGACCTATCAAAGGGGGTTAATTTGACAGCAGTTCGCTCATCACCTCCTCCTGCTAAGATTGTAGTTTCACAAGGATCTTCAAATTGTTCCTTTGCCTTCTCAGATGATTCAATCTAATATTGAATAAAGGTTAGGACAGCAGGAGGTTTTTTCAGTGCTTCAGTCATCAAGACAAGGATCCACTAAAACCTGCAACCACAGTGGGAGTTTTTAGTGTAATCTTTTTTCCCTTTCGAACTGTAATTCTTACCATATATGGAGCTGTAGACTGTAATACTGAGTCATTAGAGTAAATTCAGCCAAGTACATTAACAAATGTAACAAAAATAAGAACTTCTGGGGTTCATAAGAGGGTTAAATTGAAAGTTGTTTGATAGCTCCAATACTAGAGGTGGATTGGATTATCTTGGGGAGTAGGGATGGAAGCTGTTACTTAGTGGCAAGAGAATGACTGCAAGGCATGTGGACCAATGATTGGCTCATTTGGATCCAAGTAATTAGAATTTATTGCCAGGGAATGGATTCTCTCTCTCTCTCTCTATCTCTCTCTCTCACAAATAATAAATCCAGTCTTTCCATCAGAGCTCACATGGACCCACGTTTCTAACATCACATGACCATGTGCTGTCTGAGAGAGACTTTCCAGCAATGAACAAGAAAAGGCTCTTTCAAAGCATACCAAACTTGATTTATAAGAGACTGTATGTCTTAACTCGGAAGCACATGCACAAGCAGGATCATCAGACCTGTTTATAAAAGCAAGATGATGATTTATAAACAACTATTGCTCACATGCAAAAGGTTTCGAGACCCACGCGATAATTATAGTAGTCAGGGGAGAGACGTAAGCAAGTCCAATCTTCTTCTTTTTTTTGTTTTTTTATAATAGTAATTGTATTCAAGGGAAGAAACTGTATAGAGTACGAGGAATATACCATAAGAAGTACAAATACTTGTTATCCTAGTTTATCTAATGAAAAATAACAAGGGAAAGAAGCAAAATCTAATAAAAAAAAAAGTGAAAGGAATAAAAGTAAATTATAAAGACAAACAATACATGAGCCGGTCGACCAGTTTCTTGAAATTTCTTAACCGGTCAACCGGTTGATTACAAATGACCTGTGCTAAATAGAATCTCAATATCAATAAGAGAAATGATATCTCATGAGTTTTTGAGGCGTCAAAAGGATCTGAAAGTAGCTAGGATGTGAAACCTTGTAATTCGAGCTCTACCAAACAAGATCGGATCAAATAAAAAATGCCCTTGCAAACATTCTGATGAGATCGGTAAATCTAATGAAAGATTCAGTTATTTCTCTTATACCAAATGAAGTAAATCGCGGCTGAGAGGGTTACTTGAGCAAGCAAATGCATAAATTCCTTTTTTTTTTTTCAAGTGTGTATATGCCCAATAAAGTAGCTGACCTCATGTCAAATAAGGTCAACTCATAAGGGTCATGCTCGTGATAGCATCTCAAACTGTAGCAGATAAAGGGCACTGAAAGAAAAAAAATATTCATGTGTTTCAACCTGTGACCCATAAAGGATACATGTCAAAAAGGAAATGATAAGAAAAGGATGTAATATGTCCATGGTATTGAAACGACCCATAGAGGCAAGCCACAAGATAAAAAGAGTGTCTTGAAATGAAACTTGAGAGCCAAAGAAGATGGTGCACAGAGTTTGTGGGTCTGGAATCTTTAAGAACCTCCCATACCAAGTCAATGGAGAACCTCACTAATGAGTGACCATTCTAGAAATAATGGTCTGGTAAGGCACTCCTAGGGTTAAAAGTAACTAAGCTCTAAATAGGCTGGAGCTCCAATCTACCCGATAAGAAAGCTCAAGTATCCTCATCAATGATGTTTGAGACCTTACCATTCCATGACAATGCAGTAGAAGTGAACACCTTGAAAGGCTCTAGGTTGTATAATTATTGTCCATCTGGCAACTAATAGTCTAAACACAAAGAGGTAGCAGTCTCATCACCAATACTAGAGACAAACTTCCCTTCACATCAATCTCTACTGAGTAGAATCTTTTTCTATGGCCAAGAAAACAGTGAAAAAGGCTTGACATGCTAAAAGGATATATCCATGAGAATAACAGTCGCCAAACATGCTTGAAAATAATAGTTTTATTCCAAGTTTGAACCCTCTTTATTCCTATGCCACCCTTCTTAAGGGGATAACAAACATAAGCCTAGATCATCTCAGCCTTTGAGTGTGTGAGAGAGAGCATCATTTGTAAAGAAAAGAAGCCAAGATACCCTTTTATCCTTTTAATAATAGAACAATGGAGAATAAATATGGAGGACCGATAAACCTGGATGGAAAAGAGAACTGATTTGATTAGTTGAAGACGTTGAACATAAGTAAGAGAAGCTAAGGTCCACGACTTAATCCTAGAGAGAATCTGCTTCACTAAAGGCTTACAATCGGAGTGAGTCAGTCTAATAGATATCAATGGGACACCCAGGTATCTTATCAGTAGAGAAATGCCACTTGAAACTAGTGCTAGTCAATTCTCCTCGAAATATGTTGAGGTATAGTAGTTGACTAGAAATCTAAGGGTAAAGTACTGTTTTGATATAGGCTGCAAGAGCAGTACCAAATCAAGGTAAATGTTGAATACTAGATTTAACCTTAAAATAAAGATAAGGGTGATTTTTTAATTGTCATGCACTTGAAATTTAAAGGCATTTTTTTTTTATCATAAATATAGTCTCTAATTTCAAATCCATTAATTTCATCCACAAATACTTTGATACACATTTTGACATACAAAAATCATAAGGTTACAACACTCTTGATGATATGCATAAAAATTTATCTACAAAACTTTTATTAGACATTACAAGTTTTTATCAAATATAAAAGCCAGATATCTTAGTAGCAACGTCCTATTTAGGATTAAGTCCTCTAAAAGAAGGTACCTAAAAAAAAATAGAATCACACAATTAACATACATAATTTCACTATCATAGTTACTAATACTTGCTAAAACTAAACAAGCAATCCTCACATCTTTAACACCTTTATAAACATGTCAATTCTTTAATAAATCCTTAGTTTAATACACTTTTTCTCTCTTTTTTAAACAATAGATAAACTTCTATTTTTTTTTCTTATATATCATCATTGAACTATCATTGTCTTGTTCACAATACCTCTTGATTAAGAATTCAATTCCTCACTCATCTCAAACATTCATCACTTATACTTTAAATTAATTATATTAATTATATTATTACAATCATCTTCATTTATATTTTGATTTAGCCTCTTTCATATAACCATCTCAATTATTCTTTATTCATAGCCCAAACCAATTTGGACTTCATTAAACTATCCATTGCCCAAATCTTGTTATATATATTCATCAAATTCAATGTTTAAAACTCTTACTTCAACCTCCTTATAGGTTCATTGACCACATTTCATTCCTTGAATTATTCTTTACATTAACTCTGGTTCACCAATTACATTCATTTCTTTTAACACCTATTAAATCATTTTTTACTAACTAAACTTTTATTAATTCATTTTGAATCCCATGGTCTCATTTATGGCTTATCATTAGAAATCTTCAATCACAACATCAATCCTACCTCATATAGCTCATCTATATTATTTTAAAATCTTAAATATTCCTCGAGCTCATTTAAGACTCACTTGTATATTTTCAATATCAATATTACTTAAGCTAATTTATAGCTCATTAAATGATTTATGACTACTAATCCTTTTTAATTATACACAATTCATATTTCAAAATATAATATCTCTTATTTTTGTGGTCAGATTAATATTTAGCATGTTGGACCCATCATTATGACCAATTTAAGTTTTTCCTATTAAATTTCATTGTTGTGGACAAGTTCAAAGTCATGTAATAAATTTTATCATTGTAGTCAATTAAAGTTTTTTCCTTATTATATTTTTGCTATTATGGTCCATTCAACTTTTCTTTTTAGTTTTTTCATTTTAGTCCCTTAATTTCTCACATAATAAATTCCATCATCATGATTGACTTAAATTTTACATAATAATTTTGCCCCAAAAGCATAACAATATATATATATATATCATTATCACATCCTTGTAGAGCATGATGAATTTATACTAACATAAATCATACAAATTTATGTTATCCTACTTCATATTAAATTTACATTAACATGATTCACCTCAAATTTAAACTCGCAATATCCACCAAATACGTGTTTGTATATTTCATTTACAATAAAAAAATAATTAAATAAAATGCTACTTTTACTAAAAACAAGGTGAGTGGTTGACACCAATAACATATATAACAATCAAAGAAATACTGAATATTCACTTACATATTTCATATACAAAAGTTTGAAATTGATCAAACTCTAACACAATCAATCAACTAGACATCTAACTTCTCTAACTTGCATACTTAATTTAACTCAATTTCATTTGTAATTATCATTGCACATCAAATACTTATGAAATATACAATTTAAATCAACTAACTATAATTAACCTCTTAAATATTTTTAAATTCTCTAAATTTGAAATTTGACCAATTATATTAAAACTTATAATCTGTCATATTTTCCCAATTTATTTCTCAAACATGTTAATTTTAATGCCAAACATGTAATGCACAAACCCTCGACAATTAATCATCAAAATAGAAAAAATCCCTAAATTCCATATGTTGTCGACCACTTATAAATCAAGAAACTCATGTTCTTCATCCAATTTTGTTTCATTTCATCAATTTCCTAAATTATTAACACAATTAATTAACCCTTAACTTTATCTCATTAAATTCACATTTTCACATCAATGTTTTAAAGTTTTATTCTCACACTTCTTACAACACAAAACTAACATGAAAGTCATATATCCTATTAATAAAACCCACTTCAAATACAATCAACACATAAACTATTAAAACAATAAAATTTAACCAATTTATGAAGGTTATCTTCCCATATTTTTTTCAAAATTCTTTAACTAACTATTTGACCAAATCTTCATAAAATCCCTAAAATTTTCATATCTCTCTTACTTTCTTTTTTTTGTTTTTTTCTCAAGTGTATTTATTTTAATATTCAATCCTACCAAAACACCATATACACAATCAAACTTTTATCCAGCATTTATACCTTTTAAACAACAAAAAAATTAACTTCCATACATGTCATTTATTTCTTCAGCCACAATTATATTAGCACTTAATCCTTAAAGGCTTCCACGTTAATTTATACACATATACATCATGAAATTCATAAATATATTCAATCCAAAACTCTTTTCCAAACACAATTTATCATGCCTACACATTTAAAAAACCTACAACATCACAAATTTTAATCTGTTTCCTATGTCCCCTAAATGTTCCCCCATGGCCAGCCTTAGGTAAATTTATTACTCATTGATTTTTTTTTCAATTTTTTCTCTTGAATTATCATTACCATTATCCATTTTATGCCAATTAAATCAACAATTATAAAATAACCCCCCCCAATCCTCAAAAAAAAAAAAAACCACACACATGGCCGACCATTATAAAGTTAGAAACCCAAAATTTATTTTTCAATTCTTTCAATCTTCCCCCAATTCAAAAATTCTCAGGTATCCCATTATCAATCCCACAATTTGTAACTCTCACAAACATCATCAAACCCTTACAATCTAAAAATTAGGGCTTTTATTTTTCTTTTCAATAAAATTCAATTAAAAATATATAATTCATCTTACCCAACAACAATCAAGCTCATTCTCATTTGATGAGTTAGAAGCAATTTCTTCCACAATTTCCAACCTTTCCTTCCTAAAATCACCACTTTTCTCTTCTTAGTTATCCAAGCTTTCAAAGTAAAGAGAGGCAATTATGTTGTTGAGACTTGCTTTACCTGTCATAATTAGACATGATTAGCACAAAAATATAAAGCAACTGTGATATAAATTGATATTAATGATAAAATAGTATTGTAAATTTATAGAAAGATAAAAATCATAAAACTAGAGATAAAACATTGATTGAACCTTGAAACATGATTGGTTTAAAACCAATAAATGTTTCTGCATACAAGCCATCATTGATCATCTCTCTATAGCAAAATAAAAGATCAAGAACTTCTAAAGGATATCTATAAAGGTCTATATATTTTAATGTAAGCAGAAGCGCAAAAATCCTTTAGTGAAAAGAGCGAATACCATTAAATACTAAAAGTGCAAAGATCATGGGAACTCATAACACAGCCTGAAAAGCACTTCATAAAATAAAGTCAGTCATGCACCTACTCTGAAATCACTGCCTCCATGGTATTAGAGGAAATCTCTTTCCATGTAGTTTTTTTTCAGCTTGACTGCTGCAAATGCTCTAAGAGGAAAAGTAAACAAGCTTAAGATGATACGAGTCCCATACAGATAAATATGGCTCTAAAAAAAAAAGTTTTCAATAAAAACTAAAATTGCAAAACTTAAATATTATATTTCAGATAAGAAGTGAAACAATTATATGATATGGCTAACAACCAATAAACAATAGTAAGGAAGCACTAAAATTAAAAACTATGCTTTAACTTTTTTGCAAGTAAACCAATAGCCACCCTTTCAACATCTTGCATAATTTTACGCACCATCATAGTCTGATCAGAAATATCTTTTTCTTGTTTCATTGCTCTCTCTTCAACATCCCTTTCATGTTCTCCTGTGAAATGATGACTTCTGGATCTCAGTTCATGATTGATTTTTCCCTTTTATTTGTGAAATTGTTATTATATCAGGAGTATTTTGCTTCATTCAAAACCTTCCATTTCCACAATCCTGAAGCTAACTATGATGAAATTAAATGATCAAGAACACATTAATACATTGGTTTGGAATGGAAGTGATTCCATTATAAAAAAGACAGCATCCAATGGATGGTTTCAAAAGTTGTTAATAATATGGATACAAGATAAGCAGAGTGGACTTGTTTTGTTGAATTCTGACGGGGTTAGACACTGAAAGGATATAGTAGTTGGTATTTTGCAGTTTTTGATGCCCAGTGTACAGTTTGGACTTTCCTTTTTGGATTTAGCTCTATAGCCCAATCTTGTGAGCAACTTGAGCAAGTAGCTCTGTATGTGATTGTGAAGTTGATAAGAAATTTGTACTTTGTGGATTTGGTTCCTTTTTGTGCTTATTATATATGTGTAAAATACAATATGAATTATTATGCCATGCAAGAATTTGAAAGTCACATGGATTGAAACAAATTCATATCTTCTGGATTCCTGGTGACAAAAATTATCTTCAGAATCAACTTGATTAATGGTTGTTTAGAGTTGTGATGTAACCTGCGTTTTATAATTTTTTTTTCTTTGTTTAAAATTAATTTGTTTTATGTTTTCGAATCGTTTTGATGCACTAATATCAAAAATATTTTTTTAAAATATATATATATATATATATATATATTATTTTGATGCATTTCTAAACAAAAAATATTTTGAAAAACAACTGCTACTACACTTCCAAACACCCTCTAAAGCAAGTTATATTACATAGAATAAGATATAAAACACTTTGAAGATCATGCCTTATATATTTCACTCCACTTGCTAGTAAAGTTAATTTGGACATAATAACAGTTACCTCAAGCACATAATCTGATTGAACAAAATAAAAGAATTTAGGACCATAATGATAAAAACATTGTAATGAATATAATTTCTAGCTTTCGCTAGACACTTGGGCCTTTCCACTGTGAAATCCAGCATTCTATTTGCCAAAACCATTGTTTCAGCAGAGGACCTCCATCGCCCTTCATTCCAAGGTCCATCTCTCTTATTCCAAGGCGAGAGGGGGGCGTCGTGCCTCTTCTGCTACTCTAAGCTCCAAATCCTCCAATGCTTGACTGCTAGTAATGGAGGTTTCAGTGGTGGCACTGGCGCGCATCCAAGCTTCATGAAGTTGCAAGACATATTCCAAATGCCACAGAACTTCCCCCATTGTTGGACGATTCTTCCCCTCATCAGCAAGGCATTTTTCTGCTATCTCTCCAAACTTCTTCAGTGACTCAGGGCAAGTATTTCCCCTGAGACGTGGGTCAACGATGGTCTCCAGTGACTTCTGCCGCTGCCACTTCATTGCCCACTCTGCGAGGTTGATCTGGTCTTTTGGCAAGCTTGGGTTTATAACAGGTCGAGAACAAATAACTTCAAACAACACCACGCCAAATGAGTAAACATCGGATTTCTCAGTCAACTGCTGTCGACGATAGTATTCAGGATCAAGATATCCAAAGCTTCCTTTCACTGCTGTACTAACATGTGTGTGGTCCAAAGCTGGACCAGCTTTAGACAACCCAAAATCTGCCATTTTTGCTACAAAATTTTCATCAAGCAGTATGTTGGTTGTCTTAATATCCCTGTGAATTATTCCACGATCTGCTCCAGTATGGAGGTAATGGAGTCCCCTGGCAGCACCAATGCATGCTTCTAGTCGCTGCTTCCATGTCAATGGTGGGAAATCACTCCCAAAAAGATGACTTCGAAGAGTTCCATTTGCCATATACTCATAAACCAAGATCATCTCACTCTGTTCTTCGCAGAACCCAATCAACGAGACCAGATGCCTGTGCCTTAACTTTGAAAGCATCTCAATTTCTGTTTCAAATTCAGTCAGGCCTTGCTTGGATTGTGGGTTTGACCGTTTGATTGCTGCAAGTGTGCCATCTTCAATCTTCCCACTGTATACTTTACCAAAGCCTCCAACTCCTATCACCAAACTGTCATCAAAATTGTTCGTTGCCACACGAATCTCTGACAAGGTGAAACGCCTGCCAACTCTAGTAGACGCTGCCAACGATCCATTTAGAGAACGGACCCCTCCCTTTTTATAAGCAATGCTACTTACAACAGCACCATGCATGAACAGTGGCCGCCATCCAGGAGGGTTGCCTTTGGCATCACTCATTCGTTTTCTTCGATTCTTGCCGGAGCAAAAGATGCAAGAAAATGTAATTGCAATAATGAGGACAGAAGCTACACCTGCTCCAACCCCCAACCAGAGAGTCCAAGATTTTGAATGACTTGCAGATTTCTCAGTTGAATCAATTCTGTCAGCAAATGCAAGATTCGCACTTCGGCTAAGCTTGAAAATCTCCAGTCCGTTCAAGAGAGCATCGGTTCCTGAAGCACCAACTGCAGTGTCAGGACCCAGTTGGACCCAAAGGGTGTTTGTCTTGGAGGAAACCGTGTCAAAATAATCCTGATGATATGCTCTGTTCTTCCCTCCTGCCCGTACATAAACATCAAAGCTATCAGCAGCTGTCTTGTTGTTTATATAGACCCTGAAAATCCTCTGGTTTGCTTTGTCATATACCAGCTCACAAAAATGTAACCGGATTAAATAATCAAAATCAGGATCTACTTGGAATTTCCATGACATGTTAAACTTTTTCTCCAAGACTTCTGTGTTGGACATGATTCTTGCTGTTTCATATACAAGAAGTGGAGCCACCGAGGAATCATTGTTCGATGCATAAGTGACATTAGAAGTATTCCTGATTTCAACACCAGCATCTGCTGTAATCATGTAGCTGGAATCCATTTCCCATTTCCTCCAAAGATCTGAATCTTGATTAGTTTTGATCTCCTGTCCCCCGATATTCAACCGATACATAGTTTCAATCCCCCGTCCGCTGACATTGAAATTGGCATTACTTCCACCCACTTTACTAACTGAGTCTGCAAAAAGTGTGCCAACCACAGGGACAACCTCTACGGCATTTATGAACCCGAACGATCCCCTAGATGAAACAAACTCAACCACAAGAACATCATTGATTGCTAGAATATACTCTTTGACCAAGGACAAAGAACTTGAATTGCTGTTGGAATTCTGCAAGTGCAAATTCTTGTCTGCAATCTCGACCGGAACATTGAACGCAGTCATCAGTTTCAGACCATTAGCCACGACACTAAACGAGGACTCATTAACATTATAATTCTCAAAAGGGAATGGACAAAAATGGAGTCTCAGAAAGTAGTTTCCCTGCATTCCAGCAAAAGTATAATTCAAAGCATTGAAAATCCGGGCAGTTTTGTAGAGTGGCCCTAAGGTTGAATTGCCATCAGCAGTAGAATCAGTAGCAGCAACACCAGGAGAACTGACGGTGAAATTATCATTTGGGGCCAAATCACCAATCCATCTCCTACCATCCACAATAACACTGCTATTTGCACCACAGTTTACCAAAACAGGCTTTGACTGAGCTTCTCCGCTGCTAACAGATAGGAACACTATGATCAGTAATCCAAGACCCCAAATCCCTCTTCCCTGGACCTTCTCCATTACTGCCAATTTCCCTCAAGAACCTTCAAAAATACAAAATCAATCCTCAATTGTCCAACAAGAACCAACCGAGAGAAAAAACAGTATTTCACAAAATGCGTGTAAATTCCATCTCTTAATTCACCCAAATTACCTCACCACCGTCATCAAAAGGCTCACAACAATTTCATACATTAAAGCAGCATCAAGAATTCTCAACAGACTTCAACAATGCATCAGGTTACCATCTCTAGTCCCATACAGGCATCTGAATTCCCACTTTCAGAGACTTCAAAAGCTAAAAACCAAGAATGTTCATCAAAAACCAGGTGCACATTCTCCATGAATCCACCCTCTCCAATCAGCAACCCCAGTAACCATTCAGATCTGATGAACCAAGAAGAAACATGCAAGAACTGGATACAAAATGGCAATGAGATGTAAAGAAACAAACTTTTGCTCACAGGAAACGAGATTGAAATCTAGAGAGAATTATCACAAGAAACAAATCTTGAAAATACTAATTGTGACTATCAAAACAAAGGAAATAGAACATGGGTTGTGGTTAAAAAAAAGGATTCGAAAAGTTCACTTCTTTCCATCCTTTAGTTGTCTGTTCTATGCTTTAAAGACAAGAATCTGACATGGCTTAAGCTTCCTTTTTATTATAATCTTTTTTAACTGTAGTCATTAGGCTATCACACACACACACACAGAGACACCATCTTTTGTGATCTTTTGATATTATTTTTCTCTACTTGGTGGTGGTTTTTGGGCAGTGTTACCAGAGATCGATGAGATGGGATTCCATTATTGGTGAGGTGGGAGTCACATGCTGATGTCTGGAAGATGATGAGCAGTGATGCTGTACTGTAGTGACTGAGGATTAACAAAACTACTCTTTCAGCTAGGGCTAAAAGAGCTGTGCCTTGTCTCCTTTATTGTCCGTACCAAGAGTACCCCTATTGGGTCCTTGTCCTGATCTCATCTCTATGGTCAAATTAACCAGTTAATGCCTACCATCTAACATGCTTGCATGTGTTCCTCCTCTCTTCAATCTGCGTCCACAGTTGCAATGAAAATACATATATCCTTGTCAGTAAAAAATTTTTATATGTTCATGCAGCGTGGGACAAGAGAATACATTGCCGACTCTTGTTTCTCACGCTAGTTTTCTTTTTCTTTTTCTTTTTACTAGAGATTAGGGTTTTTATAATAAAGATGATCATGAGGAAGATTATAAAAGTGACACTTATATTTGAAATTTATCCAGCTTAGGTTGTTGGACTGCTAGTCCTTTCAATAAAATACAAGAAAAAAAAAAGTTAGAAAAACAATCAAATCGAAAGTAGTTTTGAGTGATTATATGATCCAAACAAGTCTATAAATTGGATTTGATGGACCAACAACTTGAATCAAACTAGTCATTTATACATCTCTAAAGCTTAGCAATTCCATACTTTATTGAAAAATCAATGAATTTATGTATATTAAGTGGGAATTCTTGATTAGTTTTTGTCTTGGCCAGTAATAATAAGTTTGATAGATCAATTTAATCAATTTAAAATGATATTTTATTAAAAAAAAAAATTAAAAGATTTAAAATGTCATCATGAAAAAAAAATTTAAGTTAAATTAAATTTTGTTAAATTAATTTTGAACTTGATTTCAACATAAAACTCCCCTTGAATCCACTAGTAGTAAGTTAATTTACAGTGTGGAAAGTAAGAAATATATATTATTCTATGAATTGTTCATCTAGCTAAACAAACACATGGTTCCACCACATCTACCAATCAATAACATAAGATTCCTTGTGTCAATCCATCAAATTATTTTGTTCCAAATGGATAAGGTCTGTTTTTTTTTTTTTTACAATATATCTCTAAATCTCTTTCTTTTTTTCTTTCAAAAATCAATTTTATTAATGTTATGGAAGAAAAAAAATCAGACTTATTGTTTTTATTTTAAAAAAACTCGAAATAAAATTATTTTAATTTTTAAAAAATAAATTAACCCGCCAACCCACATTCAGACTTTGATCTGTCTAAAAACCGATTAGTTTCATTAATATATTTTTCTACATCTTTTTCTGTTTAAAGGAAATAATCGTTCTATTTTATTTAATCAATGATTACTGGAGAGGTAGGAGCGAGTAAAGAAATATAGATTACGAGGGTGAATAAAGGGAAAACAAACTCAGAGGGACCTTATTAACAAATAATAAAACTAAAGATACCAAACGAACATTTAGCCAGGGCACAATGCCACAATTTCCAAAGTCCAAACCACCGACATTTCCCAGAGTAAATTATTCTTTAGTCCCTTTGACTTGAATAATATTATAGCTTAGTACTCCATGTTTGAAAACGTACAACGCAGTCCCTCAACTCTTGCTGACCGTTGTGTTATTGAATCTCTTTGCCAGAAGAAGCAGGATTACATGAGTCCCCAATAGGCCAAGACCATGGGAGCTGGCAATGGGGCTATGGGGCCAATATGATTTTTGCGGTTTGAAAAAAAATAAATTTTAAAAAATTATAAATTATATTTTTTTCTTAATCCATACAAAATCATGTTATATATTAATTACTAAATATTTTTAAATACATAATCACATACATAATAAGAACACAACGCGTAAGCCTCATCCTTCACTTGGAAATAGAAAGAGGGGAAAGAAAGCATGTCACGAGAGGCTCCACGTTGGGACATTGGTTGATCTTAGCTTTACTAGCTGCTGCTGCTGCTTCATTCTGTCCATTTACACAAATTCAATATCTCTTCCAGCCTGAGGTAGCAAGAATCATCAAGAAGAAGTCAATTGGGTTTAAACTCTCTATCCTCCGAGTTGCTCATCTTAAGAACTGCTTGACCACATTAAACATATTGGACTAAGTTGTAAATGTTTTCATAAATAAGTGACTAAAAATAGTACACTCTTTCTCCGTATCAAACAAAATCCTGATGTCAAAGTCTCCGTTTTTCTGGTTAAAGTCATCGTTCTCTAACTTGTATTTCTTTCCTTCATAGCTATTCTTTAATCTTTCATTTCAAAAGAGAGAGAGTGTTAGAGAGATATTTTTCTGTTTCTACGATGAATAATTATGGGGAAAGCAATGGAGATTCAAATGTCCATGAAAAACAAGTTGAAGGTCATGATCACTGTGAAAATGGAGATGGGTCTGATAATAGAGTCATTTTGGGGATTGATGGTGGGACTACTTCAACTGTTTGTGTCTGCATTCCTTTATTTTCTTCCTCAAAATCCCTCCCTAACCCTACTCCTATACTTGGACGTGCTGTTTCTGGTTGCTCCAATCATAACAGCGTTGGAGGTATTTTTGTTGTTATTTTTTGTTACCCTTTTGATTTTTTTGTGTTTTTCGAATGGTGGATATATTGGTTGGTGTTTGATTTAGTTAAAGTTTGAATCTTTTTTTGTTTTTGATGTGGGTTGTTTTGGGTTTGATTGTGGTGATCATTAGGTTAATGATTTTTGGTGAGTTTTTATGATTTGGACTGACCCAGATGGGAATTTGGTTGAATTTTGGCTCTTTTCCCTTTAATCCGACTCAAAGTTTGGTACTTTATGGGGAAAAAAAAAGAGGAAAATAAAAAAGGAATTAGACCTTCACCATATAATCTTCGGAGATCTGGTCTTAATTTTTTTTGTCATAATTCCCAATTATTTTGAGTTCTACAAATTGGAGTTGATTTGGTACCAATGCTAAGCTATATGTTTTGGCCCCTGGTTTAATTGATTGTATGTTTACACGGGGAAGTTTTTAGAGTAATTAAGCTGCTGTAGAGTGGACTTTTCCCTCTGATTAATGTCTTTAATGTTTGTGTTGTTTGCCCAACACTTGAACTCACTTTTTTGAGGTTGCTGATCTCTTAGCTTTGCCAATTGTCGCCTGGATTTTTTTATTTTTTTTTGTTGATCAACTTGATTTGTTCATGCTTTCTTTTGAGAATAGGGGTTCTTGGATGCTTAAATGAACTTCTAAGTTGGTAGTTTTTAAGATTTCTAATGCATAATGTTTGTTGTATTCTCTGTATCAGTTCCAATATGGACGCTAATAATCAAAATTTTCTGATAAACCTTCAATTATTATAGCCCTATGTCATATCCTTTATGTTCTCCACACCATTTTTGAATACATAAATATAATATCAACATCCTCTCACATTGTCAACGTTGAAGAATCAAAATGGCAAAACATTGTTTCATTTTCTTTGCTTTTTTTAGTTACTGTTCATGTATCATATCCTACAGAAACTGCTGCCAGGGGCACATTGGAAGAGGTTATGGCCGAAGCCCTCTCAAAATCAGGTTCTGATTGGTCAGCTGTTCATGCTGTTTGTTTAGGCGTTTCTGGTGTTAACCATCCAACTGATCAAGAAAGGATACTAAACTGGCTAAGGTTTGCTTCGGAGTATTACCTAGCACCTTTTTTTCTCACTGTGCAGTGACCTGACTGGTGGAAATTGAACATAAATTCTATACTTTTTCATGTCTTATAAGAGCCTATTATTGTTCATTGTGACCTTAAAATATAATCTTGTTGCTTTCATTTCGCCTCGTGTTTTAGTTGGAATGTTCCCAATTCCATATAAAATATTTTTCTGCTTGTGGCCATAGATTAACCCGCACCATTACTACTTGCTTCTTATTTCCCTTCTCCTTGCTTATTACCAATGAATTATTTGTGGGTGTCTTGTTCTGAATCAGTGCTCTGTTTTTACAGAGAAATATTTCCTAGCCATGTGAAGTTGTATGTTCAGAATGATGCTGTTGCTGCTCTTGCAAGTGGGACCATGGGAAAGCTTCATGGCTGTGTATTAATTGCTGGTACGGGGTGCATTTCTTATGGATTTGCTGAAGATGGCAGAGAAGCTAGAGCTTCAGGTGCAGGACCTGTCCTAGGTGATTGGGGGAGGTATGTGCTATGCACTCATTGTGTGTTTAGTTCTTTGCCTAATGTAGTCAGGGTGTATGAGATAGGTTTGAGTTGTAGTTTCCTTGTCTCATCTTAAATAATCAACAGTTTGAATGCTAATTACTTTGTTTTCTGAAAATAACAATAGTGTTTTTTTCTTTCCAGTGGCTTTTAATAGCTTGAGGTTTTATAAAAAGAAAATTGCTTTGTTAATCGATCATTTGCTAGACAGTCTTCTTACCTTTTCAAGTATCGTAATTTTTTTTTAGTGATGTGTGATAATGCAGTGGATATGGAATTGCTGCAAAGGCACTGACTGCAGTAATAAGGGCTCATGATGGTCGTGGTCCACAGACAATGCTAACAAATAAGATTCTGAAGGCACTCAGTCTCTCATCTCCTGATGAACTTATCGGGTATTTGTTTTAAATCTAGTCATCATTTTTATTTTCAATTATTGGTTTGAACTTTGAAATTTGAAATCAAAGTATCCTTCATTGTCTGTGTTTCCTTTTCATGTTTTTTCCTTTCTTGTTTAATTTCCTTTCCCCTTGCATATATGTAACCAACAAATGGTTTAAAGCACGTGATATTTAGTATTAAATGAAATGGCTATAAGAGAAATCCTGCTCCTCTAAAGCCCCCTGATAATCATTCGGTGAACTGATGCCTATCTTTTCATTGGTTTTTTAGGTGGACTTATGCTGATCCATCTTGGGCACGCATTGCAGCACTTGTTCCAGAAGTGGTATCTTGTGCAGAAGCTTGCGATCAAGTAGCAACTAAGATCTTGGTCGATGCAGTCCAGGACTTAGCTCTAAGTGTGAAGGCTGTTGTCCAAAGACTTCATTTGTGCGGTGAAGGTGCAAACCTGATTTGACTGTACTCATTTAAAATGTTGCTCAAGATAAACATCGTTTTCATATAAATTTTAGCACTAGGTGGATCCCTTGTATGAACTCAGGATGCCTAAACTCTGGGTTATGGTGTTCTTTAGCCTTTATCGCAAGTTGATGTGACATATTCCATATAAACCATTCTAACAATAATAGGAATGCAATTTTGGAAAGCTATCTAGTAAAGCATGTCTCTTGTCTTTTCTTACCTTTTATTTTCATGAACTTAACCTTCTTAAAGACTTTTTTTCCTTGCAGATGGAAATGGTTCTTTCCCTGTTGTGATGGTTGGTGGTGTTCTCGAAGCTAACAGGACTTGGGATATTGGGAAAGAAGTTATGAAATGTATTCAGGAGCAGTTTCCTGGGGCTCATCCCATTAGACCACAGGTTAGCATCGACTCACTTTTTATTCTTGAAGCATTCATTTCTCAACGAATTGCAAAACCTGATTTCAAGCCTTGCTTTCATTTTTGTCATATTTAACCCTTCCCCCCTGTCAAATCTGAATGCATTGAACCAAGTTGCAACTGATTTTAGTGATTTACAATTAGAAGAGCAATGCATAACTTTCTAAACTATAAACTAGAAAGGGATCACTAGGGAAATTTTCGGACTAAATTGCACTTTAATTCAAAGCATGGCTTGTTGGTGTGGAGGTACTTGTCATGGTGCAAAACGAACAGTTGTCTGATTTTTGGGAGTGGGATGACCAGTATTGATTCTTGTTTTGAATATTCAGGTGGAACCAGCGGTTGGGGCAGCGTTGCTGGCCTGGAATTTCTTGATGAAAGAATCAACAGGGAACTCCCATAGCTGACTGGTTCCGTTTTAGGGTGCTGAATTATCTACTGTACAGATCAAGATAGAGGAAGGTTTCTTGGAAATAAAATGTATTTAGTGAAATTCTTATGTGCGTTCTGCCTTCACTTGAGGAAAAAGAAAAATGAGAAGCAGCTACTTGTTCATGATTTAACCCATGGCACCTCCATTTCATTCTTAACTTCCACATGTTTTGGAAGAATATTTCACACTTGTTCTCCCCATTTTTCACAATTGATGGTAAAAGCATTTAACATGCCTTTTTGTCTGCTTGTTTTTCAATGTTTATTCCCACCTTTTGCCCTCCATTGTTTGATCTAGCTAGATGCTCCTGTGTCCAAATTTGCTGATGTCTCGAAGTATTTATATTTCTGATTGCAAACTAATTAATATGATCCCACCAGCATGTTGGTAAGGAAATTGCTTAAGATATTCATTAGTTTTGATTAGGAATCACTTTTTGATGATTCCCAAAAAATCTGCTTGTAAGGGATTTCTTTTCTACTTGGGATAACAGCTATCGTATCTCAAGAATGAAGACAGCTGAAAACTTGCCTACCAACTAGCAAGAATGATTCATTAACTGCAGAAAGACCTATACATTAACAGGCTGTAAACCTATGGTATGATAAAACTATAATCTATGTAGGCAGAATGGGGGCGGGTGAACTGAAAACTGTCGATCACAGAACCAGTCTGTGATTCACTGTTACTAGCAGTCCAGAACCAGGAATGTGGGACCATTCTGTATCACAAAAACCAAGTTTTCTAAAGTTGCCTCGCCTCTCGTTGCGGGCGTTTGGGATGCCCCTCCAAAGGCCAAGGGGGTGACTGCATCCCTTTCCTTCTGACACCAAAAACTATGAATATGTTTTTGGCTTTCCACTTTGCAAGAGTTTGAGGCTTCAATGTGTTGTAGAAGGCACTTGGCACTTGGCTCACTATGCAGTATCATCTGAGGATATCTATAAAATGCACCAGAAAATCTTCATAAATAATCATCAATTTACTCCACATACAGAATGCTATGTTTAGGTGACAGCTTGAGCTAGGAGCATACACCAATGGCCTTTGGCTCACTTTCATCTTGCCATGTCCCAAAAGACAAGATGTTTAAGATGGAACCACCTAATTTGGAAACATTACCTTGTTGGATCAAACTGGTTTCATAGATTCTCCATTCAATTCTCTTCTAACTAGCTTTAGAATCTCAGTAATCTGCAACAAAAGAAGTAAACGGTTAATGAATGGATGAATCAAAAATTAAATGTCTTAAGGGTATTGACTGGGTGTCTTACAATATTAGCATTGTATAACCATGAAAAACATCATTTTAAATTAGGCAAGGTTGATGTGCAAATGTTCAATAATCAATCTATTTTGTGTTCGAATCTATTCATGGATTACTTCTCATTTTACTAGTTTCTTCATGATCAAAATTGAAAATTTTGAGTGGCTGAAGCCTGAATGGAATTCATCCAACATAGGGAAAGTTGTAACATTTACTTCTATGCAATTTCAAAACAAAACATGTAATGAACTCTGTGCAAATATTAGTCACCAGCAATTATGCAAAGAGTTGTCTCCCCCTCATGTCCCACTTCGCAACTTAAAGAAATAATCAAATTCAATCACACACACACACACACAAATTAAAATGAAAGCAAGCGAACACAAATTAATTCCAAATACATTAAGTGTTATGCAGAAGAAAAAAGCATCTTACTCCAGAATAATGTTTCAATATTGGAGAATAATGATCCAGTGCTATGTATATCTTTTCAAGGAGGCTTAGAAGATTTTCCACCTCATCGCCCAAAAGATCAACCTGAAATTCAGACAAAAAAAATCCAGTAAACTAGTTAAGAAAAATGAAAAACACATATCAATACACATTTTTTCAAGTTCATGCGTGTACATTTTCATGAAATTGGATTAAAACTTAAAGAACCAGGGGTCACTGTGAAGAGTTGAGCAAAGGATGCATTGAGCATTGGAAAAGATCACCCAAAATTACAAAAAATATAACTGATTCACTGAATATACTTATTCACAAAAAAAATCAACCTTTGAAATAAAAAGCTCCGTCCTCTTAAATAGCAGATAATCTTGATCACATAGCTATGGGAGTATGAAGCGGGAAAAAAATCTCCCCAATACAACTCTCTGCGCTATCTTCTTTTACTCCAACAAATAAAACTTCAAAATCTTTCCAAAAGGAAAAAGATTTCCAGGGTTCCAATTTTTTTCATTAATTCAATTTATTCCTGTCTTTTTTTAAAAAAAAAAAAAAAAAAAAAAGTCCCTGGTGGTTCTCTAACACCAATGAGCATGTGAGTCATGCCTTCTCTATCCATTAAACCAGTGCATTAACTTCTATCCTATATATTTTAATATTTTGGAATATAGCATGAAAACTGTATCCAAACATTAATCAGAAACGACAACCATTCCAGAAAAAAATATAAAAAGCTACTTCCTCAAGTAATGAAATAATGAAATAACATAGTTCAACATATGGACATATACACCACCGTTTAAGTTATTGGAAATATGGACATATACACCACCGTTTAAGTTATTGGAATTTATCTCCAAACCAGTAAGCATAGTGTATGCAAAAACATACAAAACAACCAATACATGTGTTCTGTAGAGTGTAATTTGTTATGAGATGATGGCAAACCACTAAAAGATATGATAAGTCTTGCAAAGTGTGAATTCTAAGGCATACCTCAGCTTCAGCCTTTTGAAGGTCAGAACCCCTACTTTCCAACTTCTGCTTGTACAGAAATCCCATTCTCTTAAGTACACCAGCCTTCTGAATAAGAGAACCTGATTGCGAACTAAGATTTTCCAGCCTGCAAAAAAGCCATGTATTGTTATGGCTGGTTTCTAATCAATAAACTTATTGTCTACTATGCAACAATTTTCAGTCAAAA
This sequence comes from Populus alba, assembly GCF_005239225.2. Classification (NCBI taxonomy): domain Eukaryota; kingdom Viridiplantae; phylum Streptophyta; class Magnoliopsida; order Malpighiales; family Salicaceae; genus Populus; species Populus alba. The sequence continues at coordinate 22,942,519 of NC_133294.1, read as the reverse complement.
CATCATCCTCTACAGCATAATAAACTCTTTCAAGCTTTATAGGTTAATGATCTGAAAAAATCAGGTAATACAAATACAATGGGGACATACCATTTCCCACATGCATAATCTATATATTATGAATATGTGCACGCATTAGTGTAGTTTAGGCTTCATTAAGCATTTACGGTTACCATTCTAAAAAGAATACCCCAATTTGTGTCCACACCTCAATATAAATTAACATATGGGACAATAAAACACTCTTATATCAAAACAATGGCAATGTAAGCACCTCAAGCTACTCCTTTTGATTTCTTTTGTGGCTCTGCTTTCAAAATCAGTAACTGCTCTTGATAATCCGTTGACAAGAACAACTATTGAATCCAGTTGCTCCCTGTGCTCTGTTTCTCTTGCTTCAACCAATGATTGCTTCTCTTGAGAAACAGCAAGCAGCATGCTTTTCTCTTCAGTAGCTTCCCTCAAGTTCTCAGTCACTAGCTGAATCTTCTCTTGCAACTTGCTAATCTCCTCTTCACAAAGTTTGTTTTTGTCCAAAGCCTCGAGCAAATCATGTTTAATGATCTCAGATTCTTCACTGTTTTGTGAAATTAATAGTCGCTGCTGACTTGTCTGAGCCCTTAAATTGCCAAGCTCTCTAGAAGCCAACTCTAAATTTTCCTTCTCCTTTTCCAACGCATCTGTTGATTCCCGCACTAGTTTGTCCTTCTCTTGAATTGTTGCTGTTAGCAAGTGTATATCTTGGTCTAGTTTTTCTTTCTCTGCAATGCTCATTCTTAATGCCTTTTCTTTTTCCATAGCTTCCATCTCAAGCGTCAATCGAACTTTATTTTCATCAACATATTTCTGGTTCAAACTACCAAGTTTCTCCTCAGCTTCCTTGAAGGCCTCTTGAAGACCAACTTCCAACAGCCCTTGTGTAATAATAGACTCCATATCTGAATCTTCAATTTCCAATTTGCTAGCAGATTTGGCATTTTGAGCTGCTTCTCTGAATATAATTTCATAAATTCCCTCCATGAAATCATACTCCAGGTCTGATTCTTTAGTGAAGCATTTGATCTGGCCCATGAACTCCTTGAGAAGTATTTTATACAGATCTTCACTGATTGTAGTTTCAACATGTGTATCTTCTATTAAACTTTTAAGATTTGTGATTATTCTCAACAAGTTTACCTCTGTCAGAGAATGTTGTGACATTTTCTCAGTAGCATCAGAAACTTGTGAGGAAAGGAGCTTTATTTCCCTTTTCTTTTGTGCAAGCATGTCTCGTAGTTCATGGTTTTCTAAACGAAGGGATTCAAGTCTGTCCTTCATATTGTCAAGACTCTCTGCATTGTTGCTCACTGAAGGCACTTTCTCATTTTCAACAAGAATGTCATCCAATTTCAAAATGACTTCAGGGATCTTTTTCCTCAGTATGTCTAAGTCCTTATCCTTCCTCACGGGCAAAGAAGATCCCCTTTCTTTTAAGTACTCCCTCTTGAGGCTGAAAATTTCTTCCGTCATCTCTTGCACTTCTGACTCATGGTGTCTCTTCATTTTAGTCATCTCAGTCTTGAGATAATGAAACAATTCTTCCCTGTTCATGTGCTTTAGTTGGGCAGCTTCCAAATTTTCTGGCATAGTAATTATAGACTCATCATGATTTCCATTTGAAACATGATGACCTGAAGACTTCCGGTGCTCAAGGGAACCATGAGAAATTAACTGTCCGCTTTCAGATACAAACAGTGACTTTGCGATGGCATCCAATTCCTGACGTAAACTCGAAAGCTCTTTCACCTTTTCAAGCCAACTTGCACTTACATTGCCAAAAAACTGGGTATTTTGATCCCACAAACTCTGCTCAAACTCTTCTTGGAGACCCCTAATACAATTCTGGATAACCAGCCCTTCAATTTCTGCTTGAAACTCCTTCTCCTGCTGCCACTCAAAGAGTGATAACTTGGAGAAACGGACCATATCATCTGTGTGTTTGTAGAAAGAGTCCAGAGTAGCTCCTAGATCCCCAAGCATTCTGTCCACATCACTCCATTTATCAGGCACCTTTGCTGGAAGAATACCACTCAAACCCACAATTTCAGAAGCTGAATTCCTCCTCATAGAACAGGACCCTTTAACCTTGTGAATTTCTTTCTTGACCTTCTTAAGCTTCCCTTTAACTGCAATTTTAAGATTTTCCAAAGATTCTTGTAACATAGCTTGCTCCACAAATGTATCTGAATGGGTAGAATAAACACCATTTTTTCTATATTTTTGCTCTTGGCACATCCCTGAACACACAGATTCATTTTCATCTGCGCCCAAGTGGTAAAGATGCAATTCTTCCTTCAATCTAGCCAACTCGAATTCTTTCTGAGCAATCTTCTGCACTGCCTCTTGTTCAACTGCAGATACCATGCCCTTTATGACCGAATCACTAACCATTCTAGAAACAGTCAATCGATCCTCAATATCTTCCCAACACAAATCAAAATCTTTAAGTAGATCAGCGCCTAGATTCTCACTCTCCTCTATGCCATTTGTGTGCTGGACCATTGTTCCATTGCATGAACTCATACTAACATCCATAAGAGTAGAATTCTCCAAAACCTCTTCACTCCCCATCCACTCTCAACATAACAACACCATCAAAACTCAATTTGAACAGACCATCAATCTCAATAGGTTAATAAACACAAAAACCCTGCAAAATTTAGCAATGCAGCAAAAGAAACTTTTAAGAAAAAAAAAAACCAGAAAAATCTACAATCAGGCAATCCACAAGCCAATACCCAAAATCCATTTTTTACTCGAGTTACTGCAGAGAGAATTCAATGAATGAATAAATAAATAGAAAGAAAGAAATTTTCGAAGCTCAAAGTGCTCCATTTAACCATAACCCAGAAAACAAAACAAAACACAACTCATCTGAGACTAAGCTTATTGCAACTATATGAGCTTATTTTAAGTAGAATTAAAAATTACTCAGGTAAAAATCAAATCGTTTCTACCTTATTGGCAACAAAAACCAAAAAGCTTCAAAACCCAGTTCATTAAAAAAACAAGCTAAATCTAACTGAGCTAAATTACAACCTAAAAGCATCTTGCTTGAGCTTAAATTAACAATTCAAATGACAAAAATTTAGTACTTAAAAAACCTAAAGACTCAAACTTTTCATTTTCTTTCCTCCCATTTTCTCAACCACCATGCAAGACCAACAAGTGAAGTATAAAACCATGTTAAAAACAAATTTCACTTAAGCTTAATCAACACTTCAAATCATTAAAAAAAAAAGTGAAAATACAAAAAAAAAGAAGCAAAACTTGCCTGTTTCTTGAAAAACGTAATACGTGTATTGAATTTCTTGTCGATACTGCTGTAGAAAGGCAGTGTCTTTCTCTCTTTTTGTCTCTCTTCTGTGTGTTTTTTGTTTTAGGGTTCTGTTCTGTTGATGTAAGAAAATAAGTAGAGATGGAGAGAGAGAGTGATTGAAGGGGTTGATTTGGTGAGAGCGGGAGTGGAAAAGACAAAAGTAATTTCAACGTTTTACAAGTATTGTCTTCTTTACACAGGCTGCCCTTTTTTTGTCTTTTGACTTCTCTTTTGGTTGAGTATATGAATTTTGTTTTGTGTTTTTTAGAAATTTTTTATTTTTGGTGTGAACAGAAATGCTAATGTGTATTCTCAATTTGGCTGTATTTGTATTTTGGGTGGAGGCAATTGGATTTGATTTTTATAGATTCCTTTCTTCTTTGATGGCTGTTAATGGTCATATACTTTTAATAATTGATATATTACAGTCTTCAATTATTGAATTATTATTTACATCCTTATTGAACCACTCCAATTTGAGAGGTTGATTGGAGACTTAGGTCAACCGTCTCCTAGATTAGGATGTGCGTAAAAAAAATTCAATCCAGGATTCTCCCCATTTTATCTTTTTTGAAAATATAGTTAATTTTGTTTTTTGAAAATATAGTTGGAGTTGGTTTTTAAAATATTTTTTAAAATTATTCTTGACATCTCATCAAAATAATCTAAAAATATCAAAAAAAAATATTTATTTGAAGCAAAGAAAAAATAAAAATAAAATAATTTTATTCAAAAACGCTTTTAAAACACAAAAACAAATAGGGTCTTAGTTTCATCAACTATAAGGTCAAAACCTATTTGATTTCTTCTTCTTCTTGTTTGTATTTTTATTTTTTGTAAAATGATGCTATTTGAATTTAGAAAATTTAAAAAATATTATTTTATTTGATTTAAATTAATTCATTTAATTTATAACTTGAGTTTCAAGTGGAGGCATCGGTTGAACGAGTTAACTATATAAAATAAAAAACATGTATGAAAAAAATATTTATTTAAGATAAGATTGGGAAAAAAAATAGTTTTGATCTATAAAAATTCCTATAATATTAAAAATTATCACATGGAAAGAGGAGTAACTCTTCATCTTGTCAATGCATGGCAATTTTTTTTCATAATAATTGAATTGCATAGGCAAGGAAAGGTAACTGTCCATTTCATGTGATATTTCTTATTACTGTATTTATGTTAATCAGTATGAGCTAGCTTTGATCTAAGTTTTCGGGAGGGCATAGAGTAAGTTATTTGATTAATTTAGTTGGCACTCTTTTGAAGCAGTGGAGAGCCCTTTTTCCTTCTTTGTGCTCCATGGTTGTAGCAACTTAGATCTCTCTCTTTTTTTTTTCTTTTTCTTTTTTCATATCATTAATATATATTATTGTGTTTAATAGCTTTTATAATGTATGAGAAGTTAATGAGAGACGGTTTGTGTTTGTGGTCAAAACTATATTTAGTATATTTTAAAAGTGCGTTTGGTATGAAAAAACATTAAATTAATAATTTTTAAAATGTTTTTCACTGATTTTGAAGTATTGATAGCAAAAATAAATAAATAAATCCTTAAAAAAATCCATTTTAATGCATTCTCAAGTAAAAATATATTTTTAAAAATCACCATAAACCACGATATCAATCTCACGACAATATTGTATAACATTGATGAAGAAAAAGCCAATATTGTTTTAGCATAATAATGGTAATGATATTGTTTTATCTAGTTAACTTTTTAAACCTGTGAATCGTTCATTAGACCGAAAGCACTATTTGAAAAAACCATGAAACTTAATTTTGAATCAATCAAATGTTAAAGAATGAAATTAAAAAAAAAAACTAATTATACAAAAGGATTCAAAACAAAAAATAGAAATTAAAAGAAGAAGGATCAAAATTTAAATATTTAAATTTTATTTTTGATTGAAAGGTAAAATTGAAAAGAAAAATGAATTTAACAAAATGTCCAAAAAAAAAAACAAGATAAAATAATGGGGATGAAATTGAAAAAAATAACATATTACAAAATTGAGATTAAATGATAAAATTAAAAGCAAATAAAACTTCCATAAAAGGATCAAGAACAAAAACAATTCAAAAGAAAAAAAAAAATGAAGTTGAAATATCATCAACAAAAGAGGCCAAGTGTACCTTTTGGGTTAAAAATAAGAAAAAAAAAGCCTCACCGGTGACAAATCGCTTGGTATCAGAAACATGTGCCGCACCAATAGTAAAAGGATATGGTGATGCTTTCAATGACATAATGAAAGGGTATTTTTGGCCATTAGGTCTTCTCACGCTCTATTCGTAGTGTAAAGACACCTCCCACACGTTAGTGGTTATGTCACATATGCATACACATTTTTTCATTTAGATAATATTTAATCTATGTCAAAAGATCAAATTGTCCTTCATAAAACCGACAATAACAAAAGAACAATAATGAAACGACCAAAAGGCCATTGATGTATGAAACTGTATTTTAAAAATTAAGAAAGACATAAATACATTTCATATTAGTTTCCAAAAGTGTGTTTTGGGGGGTAATTTAGTCATTTTTTCGTGCTTAAAAAATATAAAAAGATACATATACCGTTGGTCAATCATTTAATGACTAGTGGGTATTGCAAAAAGACCAAAATACCCCCCAATATAAAGGCTTTTTTTTTTCAGGGTAAAGACTTCATTACACTATTCTAGTGAACAATGTTAAAAAGTTTGTGTCTATAGTGTTTTTCAAATAACAACTAGCTTTTGTTAATTTTAGATCTAAAAATAAAAATGGAAATAACATTTATTAGAGATAGGAAATGGTTTTAATCATATTATTAATTAAGCCTGACTTGGCCCAACAAGTCAACTCTATAATTCACCAATTCGGAGTCTGAATTCGAATTGAGTTTTTTTTAGACTTGTTTGAAAGTTAATCTAATTAACTTAATTGACTCGATTAAACTTAAAAAAATATAATTAAGTCAATTTTAAAATATTTTTTTATTCAAAACAATGTTGTTTTAATATGAATCAAGTATGGATTGCCAAGGAAATAAAACTTTAATTAGATGTTAAGTATAATGTTTGGCATTTTCTCATGGGTATACATTTTTGTCACATAAGGAGACACATATAGAAGTCTTTTATGCAATTTGATTTGATGGTATGATATATCTACATCAACATGAACCTCTGGCAAACAAAGTTGTGTCTTTCTATAAGAACAAAACAATACTAAGAATTCCACTTTGTTTGTTTGGAGAACATGTTCAAGAGAGCACATATGAAAAGACATAACAAGGAAAGATAACCTTATTTTGTTGCAGGGCAACAGGAAAAGCAGTTTCCAGTTAATCTAGAAGGAAACCCTAAATGTTCCTCTTGCATTTTTTTATCGGATATGCTTCAAGGGTTTGGTTCTGGTGTCACAGAGAAATATTATACAATTTGCAATCTTGTATTTTGAATCTCATTATTGTTTCATAATGAAATGAAATATTAATATTTTATTAATTATTATTTTATAAATTTTAACTTGAAAGTAAATATTATGTTTTAAAAAAACTGAAATTTATCATTTCTTTGAGATTTATGTTATTAAATCTAGCTTTGTTTAGTTGATGAATTAGATAATTTATATGTAATAATTCATCAATTTAGAACCTAACTCAGATCATGTTTTATATGTAATCAATACGATTTAACATGATTAAAACTTGGATGAGATTCAAAACAAAATCATTTTTAATTATTTTTTTGGTTAAATCTGAAATGATATCATTTTAGGTTAACTTGAATCCTTAATATATGTCTAAGCATAAAATACTGCCTTTTAAGTTGGACTTTAAAATAAAATAAAAGGTATTATTTTAACTAATTTAAAACGCAGCATTCTGTATAGAAAACAATCCTTTAAACTAGATTATAAACCGGAATCAGTAATTTATAATTATGCTAAGTAGGAATGAGGCAGCGGGGCCAGGAAAGCTACAATAATTTTCAGTTGGTGCGTTGCATGGAAGAAATATTTGTAGTCTCTGTTGCTGTTGCATTTCCTGATGAATTATTAATCTAACATCTCATTGTTTATACCATCGAGTAATTAAACAATCCTAAAGCTTATCGAAAAAGAAAAGAATAATCTCACAAAGCACAAAGTCCAACTAACCACAATCACTTGTTTATTCAGTAATCATGTTCATGATGATCACCACTGCTGTTTCTTTCCATTCTTTTAGGTCACGATCTTGTCATTTTACAGACCTAATTAACGAAAGCAAAAGTTATGGAAAACCTTGGACCCCTCCATCAATCCGATGGAAAACTTCCATGGTAGAAAGTGAAGGACAGCTGGCGTGTTGAATTCTCCAAATCGGAGACGAACACTCGCCTGTAATTCGATATATATGGAGTCCATGAGGATATTCCAGCTGGGGTGGGGAGCCCTTGGTCCCCATTCTCTTCAACCTTGTATCATAACCCTTTCATAATAGTTGTTGAGAGAAGCTTTTTGGCCATGTAAATGTTTTGGAGAATCCTATGCTCTTGCAAAGAGGAAGCAAGCAATTACCCATGAATATGAAGACTTTTTGCTAAATCCTCTCCCAATAAAAGAACTCCAAAATCAACAATACCATATGGGTTTGAAAGCCCATCTCAGAGGGGACATTGAATGAAGCTCTTAATACTAAATATGCATGGTTTTTAAAGCCTCTTTCAGCTTCAGGCTCCGTCCATAGACGTCACTGCCTTCTTCAATCCATGGCCATAGGTTATTTGCAAGCTATTGGACTGCGAGCACTTAGATTTGAAGGAGTGACGACTTCTTTTTATCATTACGATGGGTGATTGGTTACTGTATCATACAGAAAATAGCAGAGTTTTATATTTTTTATTTTGAAAATATAAAAATTATTATAGAGATAGGTGTATTTTGTATATTTGTCCCTTCTATCTTATAATACTAACTAAAGCAAAAAGGTTTTCCTCATGGATCAATAAGTCTAGCAACCCTAGATTTTGCAACTATTCTCTTTTATTCAGTGTTGCCGTTTCTTTCTTTAAGAATATGGTTGAAGAAATTTTGAGGGGTATTGTTTAATTTATTAGGTCTGAATATATTTTTTAAAAATTATTAATTTAAGTTTTATAAATATCATGATTATTAGAGGCTTACATGATCATTAATTTTAGAATCCGTAAAATTAATCGAGGTGCACACAAACTAATCTAAACATTTATATTAATAATAATAATTAAAAAAAAATGGTTGAAGCTTTTAATTAATGCCTTAAATCATGTATATATTGCCAAATAAGTTCCGAACAATGTATGTTTCCTTGCGAGAATTGAACTAGTTTTGTGGATGAGAAAATTGTTGCCATCACTCGACGGTTTATGCATGAATGCATCACCCAGAATCTCTACGACGCCCATCATGCTCATGGTTCATCATCCCACACAGGTGATGATGTCCTCGCGTAAAGGCACAAGTATGTTCCAAATTTGTCATTCATGTCAAGGTTGTCAATTTCATTTTATTCCATCCGAAATGATCGAAATATTTCATATCAATTTAAAAAACAGAAGAAAATGAAACAAATTTCATCTCATTTTAAATCTCGGTCCGTTCCGGATTTTTCGGCTAAATTCCACCCGAAACGTTCCGGTTTCATTCCACATGTTTCGTTCCGCTCTTAAAAAGCCATTGAATCAAATTGAACTTTATTCAATTTCATTAATTAAACCATCCGATTATAAAAAGCTCTTTTTCATTATTATTTTTAATAGCAATGATATTAATAATAATGTTGAAATTTATTATTACTATTTTCATTAACAATAATATTAATTTTTTAAAATTATATTTATCACTAATATATATGGTTTATATTCATATTGTTTTTTTTTTTCATGTTTATACTTTGTAGGAATTTGAGCAAAACAAGGGATGATTTAGATTCCATTAGCCACTTGATAACATTGACCTAACTTTATATTTAAAAATTTTTTGTTAAAACATTTTACTTTCATAATATTTTGATATTTATTTAAGTTGAATTACTTTAAGTTAAAGATCTATATATATATATATATATATATATATATATATATATATATATAATCTTTGACTATTTAGAAATATTTTAAATTTTGAAATTATATTTGTTTGGCATTGTGTTTGTATTGCATAATTTATAATTAATTTATCTTGAATTTGAATTATGTTTGTTGAATATATATATATATATATATATATATATATATATATGAACAGTATAACCCTAAAATGGCACGTCGAAACACTCTGAAACTGAAACATTTCATTCCAATTCAAAAAACAAAACACTTATCGAAACGGAATTGATAACCTTGATTCATGTTAACATTTTTTTTTTTTTGGGAAAAATTTTTTTATCAAGACCAACATACACACACACACACCAAAAATGAAATTCATTGGAAATAAGGTCCTCAATTATAATGAGATTTTCAATCAAGTCCTTGAAGCATTATAAAATCAAGCAATGCAAAATTATCAGATTTTAATATATACTGTAACCCTTAAAAAAAGAGCAAAAATTATTTGTTGCGTTATTTTCTTGTGCCTTGGTAGTTTTCTTAGCTGATAAAAAAATCCCATTCGAAAGTGATAGAAAACAAAATATTTATTCAATGTTACAAGTCCTCTTAATGAATAATTCTAACAAGGCCATCAAAAACACATGATTTTATTTGTTGTCAACGTTCATTAGTATACATAATCATGGCACATAAACGAAAGAAGAAGCAATAATAGTGTCATGTACAAGAAGAAGAAGAAGAAGAAATCACGATTCATGAATTATTCTAAGTACTGCTTTTGATGGGGGGTATAGACGAGCGTGGGTTAACATTAAGTATTATGTGATAGTGTTAGGGCAAGTTTCCTTAATTTTGATAGCTTTAGAGACTTAATTAACTGAACATCTCCCTGTAGTTGGGGATCTTATTTGTAGTTATTCCACGCTATTTGGATACGAATTTTCAAGAACAGCAAGCCAGCCACGTTCAAACCAAACCCATTAGCTCACCATAAGATACAGACATGAGAATGGGAATATATACAAATTAATATAGGAGAAGCCGCATTAAATCACTAAGGCTTCGTGGCAACTTCTTAGCTAGAAGTTTGGATCACACAAATGATTTGCTTCCAAACAATAATATATATAAGATTTTATTAATAAATTGGTTGGTGGCAGATAAAAGAAAATAAGAATTAGGATATCTTATCGTGTAAGGATTGTTCTGAGGATATCCTAATTCTTATTTTTCTGTTATCTTCTACGTACGAACCAACTTATTAATGGAGTCTTTATATATATATATATATATAAAAGTCCTGTGTTTGAAGAGATGCAAGAAATCTCGTATTTGTATATAGTCTTGTGTTTGAAGAGATGTAATAAATTTTCGTATTTGTATTGGATATGTATGCACAAAAAATTATTATGATTACAAATCATCATCATAATCTTTAATCTAAAAACTTAGAATAATGAATCATAAGTTTGTTAAATAATTATATCAACTTAATATCTTAAATTTTTAAGATTTTAAGATATATTTATATAATTCTTTAATAAATTCGTTTAAATAAAAGTTTTTAAAACTTCAAAACTTGTACATATTTATATTCTAATTCTATTTTTTGAGATAGGTATTTCTTGACCCCAGCAACATTAATTGTTAGGTATGACTAATAATTAATTAGACGGTTGAAGATTAAAAAAAAAAAAAAAAGGAGAATTCCTTTTGTTAGGTATGAATGATAATTCCCCACCAAGAATCCCATGCATATTGTCCACGAATCTAGCTATATTGCTGACTCTTTTCTTCTTTCAGTAAAATTTGGGTGTTCAATCATTTTCACAAATCACAATTGGCTATATAAAGTGCATTATCATCCTCAGCATTTTCCATCTTCATCAACTATTTCTTGCTAATTTTTGTCTATATCAATTAATTAGCTTTCAAGACGAGAAAATGTCACACCCAATTCACCAAGCTAATGACAAAAGTCCCTATGGAGACCTCACAAGAGAAGAATTCTACAAGAAGTACCAAATTCTTCACCAAGAAAGCTTCATGTTCAACAAGAAGAACATGAAGATCTTCACACAATCTTGGCGTCCGGATTCCACTTCTCAGCCAAAAGGGATTGTAGCCATGGTCCATGGCTACTCCTCAGAAAGCAGTTGGCTCAATGAGCTAACTGCTGTAGCCATAGCCAAAGCAGGATTCTTGGTTTGTGCACTTGACCTACAAGGCCATGGCTACTCAGATGGGCTAGCTGGTCATATCCCAAATATTCAATATGTTGTTAGTGATTGCATTAAGTTTTTTGACTCGGTCAAGGCTAGCAACCCTAAGTTGCCAGCCTTTCTATATGGTGAATCACTAGGAGGGGCAATTTCAATCCTTATATGTTTGAAGCAGGGGTATGCATGGGATGGCTTGATATTAAGTGGTGCTATGTGTGGTATTTCAGGTAAGTTTAAGCCTATGTGGCCCTTAGAGAAGCTACTCCCTTTGGCAGCACTGTTTGCACCGACATGGAAAGTGGTGGTCTCAAAGCCAGTCTCTAGCAGATCATACAAGGAAGAATGGAAGAGAAGGCTGGTTGCCAACAACCCAAACCGTCGGAACTCAGGGAAGCCTCCGGCGGCAACTGCGTTAGAGTTTTTGAGGGTTTCTGAGTACATAAGGATGCATTGCTGTGACCTAAGGGTTCCATTTGTAATGGTGCATGGGGAGGATGATTTTGTATGTGATTATAGGTCAGCAAGCTTTGTGCATGAATCAGCTTCAAGCAAGGACAAGACATTGAAGATCTTTCCTGGTATGTGGCATGTGTTGATTGGTGAACCTAAGGAAAATGTGGAGCTTGTCTTTGAGACTATCCTGTCCTGGTTAGAAGATCATGCTGCCAAGGCTAAAAACACCAAGACCACAGCAAGTTAATTACTAGCTCTTTGTTTTTGTTCCTATCAATAATTAAATTGATAGAAATTAAGGAAATGTTATCATCACAAATATACTTGGTAAAATTAGTATATTTCCAGGAAAATGAAGAAAGATATAGATCCTTATGAGGAAAGGAAATCAATAATTTAATAAAACAGTCGCTGTCCCATTCCATCAGCTAGCTGCATGGTCATTTAATGGCCGGTGTATACTACATCTATGGCATGTGGCGATCTCTCTCTTATGCCAGCAGCCATTTAAAGATTTTCTAGCCAGCCAGCTCTCCCATAGCTAATTGGCCCATGGTACTCCTCTCTTATGCATGCTTTCATTTCATACATCCAAGTCATTGTGTATGTATGTATGTATGTATGTATGAGCATGGTGCCTTTTGCTTCTCAATTATTGAAAGCTAGCTGTGTTTCTGTTTGTTTACGTAGGGTAGGATATATATATGGACAAACCCTCTTAAACAAGAGTTATATATATATATATATATATATATATATAGAAATCCACGAGCTTGGCTACTCGCCTACTAGTCATAATAAAGATAAGACAATAATGCAGCGGTTGAAGGGACTTGTTCTTCTCTGCATCTTGCCGGTCGTGATTCAAGGCTCTCTCCAATACCGTATAAAATCCTCCTTCCGTTATCTTCAATAACTAGTTATATATATTTTTTTAAAAAAAGATAAATTAATAATTTTACTATGTTTTTAAAATTGAAAAGTCTATATAGACCTAGACGCTAATTCAACTTTTTTTTTTCCTGCTCTCAACATCAACTTAATCATTTTACTATTTAAATAAAGTGTGAAAAAAATCATATAATCCCCAACAGGCGAGGACATATACCTTTTTATGAGAAATGTAAAATTATTAATTTACAATTCTAATTCACAATGCAAATAAATCTAAAGCTAAAATATTTGACATTGTTTCTATCTCCCTTTTCCGTTTTAGTTTTCTCTTAATTCTAAGATACAAGAAATACACACACACACACAAAGAAGAAGATATAGGCGAGTTTTATTAAGAGATAGAGATAAAAGTGTAAAATAAATTCCTCTTTAGTATAATTTTTAGAATAAATTTATATATTTTTAAAACATAAAGTATAAAAAAACATATCCATTCCATCCCAGTCTCAATTTTTCTTTTATTAATAAAAAGCTACCTTAAAGCTCCTCGTCGTAGATGAACTGGATGGATCCACCCTGCTTGCATCGGAAATTCAATCTCTCTGCTTTGACTAGCTTCAAATCAAAGCTCGGCTATGATGAGCGAAACTACATGCATGTTATCCAACAAAGATCTAAAATTCGTATTGATAAACGAAAGTCATCAACATGTGATTTCGTCCCTTCCATCAAATCAAAGCTAGAAGCTAGGACTGATCTCCCCTGTGAAAGGGGATTCGAAAAGTCTGACCTAAGGTGTTGGAAGGTGTCTCCTGAGTGATGGGCAATGAAAATGGAAGGTTTCCAATCTAAAGGTTTAGTGCTCAAAACGTATAATGCTCGAACTGGGACTAGAACAAACAAGGGGGGGAGCAAACACTAGCAGTTCCAATAAGCCATGTTAAAACACAGCCCTAGCTAGGACAAGAAGTGTGTTTAATAAAATCATGTGTTGGATTGGGTTGTGGTTTTGTCTCATACATGCACCCATATCAAGCATGTCCTCTAAACCAGTAAAAAACAATGGTGATAGTTGTCAAAAAATCATACTTAAGTTTGTCAGGTAATATTTTAAAATATAATTTATAGTATTCTCTAATATATCCTCTCAAGTAAAGGTTTTTGAAACTTGAAACTTGCATAAGCTCAGGCTCACATTATTTTATGTTTAATTTTTATCAAATAAATAAAAATGTTGAGATTTAAACTTGTGACCGCTTGGTTATCAAGACTTTGATATCATGTCAAAAAATCATTTTAACCCAATAGTTTAAATTGTTAGGTAAGGTCTCAAGATATGATTTAAATTATTTTCTAAAACACCCTAGCCTTTCAAGTAAAAGCCTTTTGGACTTAAAACTTAAACAGACTTACACAACTTTGTGTTCAATTTTTTAATCAAATAAATAGAAATAATGAGATTCTAACTCATAATTATTTAGTCATTCAGACTCTCAAGATATAATTTATATTATTCTATAATAATGATGATGTACTACTATCTTCGAGTTGATCCACCAGACATTGTATGTGGTTAACGGTTAGAACAACCAGTCTAGCATAATTCCTTACAGTGATTAGCCTAAAAGGTGAGGAATTAAAGGCATACAACCACCATAGGTTACAAGTTTCTGACTAACATAACCACCACATCAATTAATAAACTTCCCTTTATAATATGGCACCTAGCTAGATGTTCTTAATTTCTAGAAACTTAATTGCTAGCTAAGAAAAGCTGGAATCTCCATTGAAAAATCAAGTATAATCTGTTGCCTTTAATAGGACTCCATATCTTTTCTCAATCCTTTTATTTGTGCTATAACGTCTCGCGTTTCGCACAAGCTAATTCTTCTTTACTTTATTCAGTGACTAGGGATATTCTCGGACCACCTTGCGCACCAAGACTAAATTCTCGGAAAAGTAGGATATGGCATTTCACATAAGATTACAGCCATTACTGAATTGGATGGACTTTCTGAGCTAGGAAACTAGGACGTGGCACAGTGATTTCAATGTTTTTACTTTGTTTTTTGCTAGCAAAAATGGTACATAATGCAATCAATTATTCATAACAATCAAAGATTGCTGGGGAAGAATTGTAGATGAGACATAACTTCCCTTCGAACTTGGTCCCTTCTTATCTTTCCAGTCGTTGTCAGTGGAAATGGCTTCCTCCATAAAATAAATAGCTTTGGCACTTTAAACCTGCAAAAGATTTATCAGTAAGCCACTAAACATCTTCAAAATAAACGTGAAAAGGAAGAAAATGCAATTGATGAATCTTTGCTGCTGAATATTTATCGATGTGAATAGGCCATTAAGTTAACATTTCTGGAACGGATTTAAAGAGAGCAGCAATACCCGGTTAATTTCTTTTCCCTACAGTAGTCTCTGAGGACCTCTCTGCATAAGGTTAGATTGTTTTCTGCAGATTGTTTACAGTTGTTATTGGTCCATTGCCAACTTTGTCTTAATTTAATGCAAGCAACAACCATCTCTGTCAAACGAGCTTCTGGAACTCCCACTACAACAGTGGCACTAACTCCTGGATGTTGCAACAACATTGCTTCCACCTGAAACATTAAAGCAACTACACTTTATAGTAAGGACCGTGAAGGCATAAATCCAGTCACTGATCCATTAAAGACATGAAGCTCAAATTTATTATTGCACGATTCTACAGTTCAGAGGATCCAGCAAATCACTCTGCCCATGATTGTCCCAATGTTAGATTCAGCCGCTATTGCTTGATTATAAAGTAGATTATGAAGGCAGATATATATATCACACTTACCTCTTCAGGGTAAATGTTCTCTCCACCGCTCTTGATTTGGGCATTCTGTCGTCCAACGAGCCATACATTGCCACAGTCATCTATGGAACCAATGTCACCTGTGTCAAGCCAAAAATCATTGGTGGATTCTGTTGCCTTCATTGGATTCTGATCCCAATATCTAAGCATTAGATGGGGGCCTCTAGTTAAAATTCTGCCAATGGTAGAAGGTTCGTCAGCACTTATCTTTAATTCAACATGTGGTGGAGGATTGCCAACACAGACACCATGCGGTTGGTGAACTGAACTGGATTTTGTTTTATCCACTGCCTGCAGAGTCTGAGCAGGGGTTTGAAGTGTTGGATCATGAAGGGTCATGAAAGTTAGAGAAGAACATGTCTCTGTCATCCCTTCATAAAAAGGGAGAGAGTGAAAAAACAAAGTAAGACACTAATAAATCTAGTAGTATAAGAAACATAGCTCGTCCAAATTGATTTGTAATTTCAAGAACAATTTAACATTGGAAACATTATATGGAAATACAATTTTTTTCCATAGATGTGTAAATATGGTTCTAATTTCTTCATACTTAGCTTGTTTGAGTAGCTCCATTCAGTTCAGCTACACTCTGATAGCCTCATGTGGCCTGGATTGTCTATGAATCACTAGGATCAAAACTTGTTAAATTGACCTAGTCTAGTGGCCAGCATTGTAGTGGTAAATGTTATGCAGAAACAATGAAAGTAATTGCAGAATAGCCTAGAGCATCCACAATCCCACTCCTCTAACACATTAGAAACCAACAATTCAAAATCAAATTCACATCTACAATGTTTCATCAAAAAATTGATCCCAAAAAGAAGATAACATGCCAAAAGATTATATTAAAGAGGAAGACAACAAAGATAGACAAGTCGCTACCGTAAGCTGAAAGAAGCTTAGCTTTTGGGAACAATTCGGTGGCATCTTTCATAAGCTCAGCTGACAGACTCCCACCTCCATTTAATAGCTTCTTCACATATTGCCTCCCTTTCCAAGTTTCTTTCAACCTGACAAAATATTTCAAAATAGTAGTTTACTACTATGTGACATAAATATAAAATCACAAATAACGCAGTGTGGTCAATGTTGGGGGAAAATGAAGAAAACTAAACAAAATATTTTAGAAGAGCTTAGCAACAGATATAAAATTTTAAGTGTATGCTGACAAATTGCAGCGTAAATGTTAATCATAAAGTGCATGTCGTATGAAATGTAATAATGAATTTCAACAACAAAAACTACAGCGTAAAGATAGCTCTATCCAAGCAGAGGTTAGACACGACTCTGTTTATCTCCATTACAGGTGGGACTGCAACTTTACCTGGTTAAGGAAATCAAATCAGCCATCATTGCTGGGACAGTGATTAGAGAAGTAACACAATGTTGCTTGATAGCTTCTATGGCTAACGATGCTTCAAATTTTGGTATCAAGACATGGCAACCTCCGACCATTAGCATGGTTATGGCTGATGACAATCCACCAATATGGCACAGTGGAGCAGTGTGCAAATAAACCTGAAGAAGTCCAAGGAATAAGGAATCCAGCCAACAATCATTTCTAGCTACCAATGCTACTATTCTCCAAATTATAACTCTAGAAATATCCTTAATGGTTTGCATTATCTTTATCCCTTTTAATTGCCATGGTTTTCCAGTCATAAATTCAGATCCATAGAAAACAATTCTTCAGAGCTGCATACATCATCCTCACTGTAACCAACAACAGCAACTTTCGCTAGGGACTGTACTATCATAGCTGAATGGCTTATGATAACTCCCTTGGGCCTTCCAGTGGTTCCTAAAGCCATAAACAAATTTCAGCCAAAATAATAATTAGATTGGTGGATCATGCCAGTTAAGGATCTACACAGGAGGAACCTGAAGAATGGTACTAGAATTTAAACTTCAATCATATTTAAGATACTCTCTTTTTTTCACGTAACTTATTTTCCCTGCTGTTGAAGTGATTCTGTATGTAAAATGTGCTTAGATGAATTAATTTAAGAGAAAAGCCCAAAGCAATTTGTAGAAGCACTTTCAGTAGGAATCTTCGACAACGAAACATATCATAAAGGACACTCAAAATTCGAACCAACAGTGGCCAAGTTTAGCTCAAAACATAAAATTTTGAACTGGTCTCAAAGGGTTTGTCATTTGTTATTGGTGACTGCCAGTTGCTGACCTATCATGTAGCAAGGATTTGACATCTATTGCTTGCACATGGTTGATAAAACAAACAGGAGTATTAGACTCTGTTAGAATTGTATGAAATAATTGTCATTTCTGTCAGTTTAATTGCTCAGATCTAAAGAGCTTTCCTTTCTGTGAAGTCATGAAAAGTGCTCTATCAATTGGAATCTAAAAAAGGGAAGCAGCTGATCTTTGAGATCCCTAGGCGACGTACTGGGATGGATGATTGAAAGGAAGCAGGGAAACCCTCCCTATAAGGGGGGTATGGTTGCTATACACAAATTCAGAATTGTATTTATGCATTATACCAGGAACATGCACCAACAACACTCTGAAGATAAATTTGGTAAAAATATAATATTCCACTGAACATCAAGAGATTTCTTCTTGAATTTGCTTCCACACACATCATAGGACTTGTACCTGAAGTGAAGCATATTACGACAGCACCCTCAGGTGCCCAGGAGTAATCCAGTTGTTTAGTTCCTATGGCATGCTTCCTAAGTGTTTCAGTAGTTAACACTGTCAAAATGAAGAAAACAACAACAACATTATGTCTATCAGAACATGGAAGAAGAATAAAACCAGATGAAGAGATGTGAAGGAAGCTACACACCATTTGATGTTTTTTCAAAACCAGAAGAAGGGGAACCTGAAAAAACATGCCACTTGACAGAAGGTAAAGCATTACTCTGGAGCTCTTGATACCAGTGTTTACAGCTCTCATCAGTGACCAGCATCACTGGCCTTACCATCAACATTGCTGATTTTGCTTCTTCGAAGCTCTGCAAATCGAGAACACAAAACCTCAATCTAACTCTTTAGGAGTTGGCTAAAGAATTACGCAGCAAGTAGATAGATGGCAGGTGCAGATGCCGAACAGTACATACACAGGCAGGTGATGTACTAACCCATCGGTAATTCAAAGGAGCAACTATGCCTCCAACAAATGCAACAGCAAGTAACCACTCCAAATACCAATCACTGAAACAAATACATTCATCAGAATTTGTAAAATTACATCAAATTTATTAAACACGGGTCACTATTTATTAGTATTTAAGATCAACATTATTTTACACCAAAGTTATTAACTTGTCCCAACCATGACCCAGCCTAAAGGCCGGAGTCATAGGTTGGACGAGTTACTCAGGTCAATTTAAATCAATATTATTTTAAGAATTTAAGAAAATAAAAAAAAAATTGTTGTTATGAATTTTTTAAGAAGCTAATCATGTTTTGACAGCGTCATCAGAAGAGTGCGGATAAACTCAAGGTCAGCACCTACTTGGTTTAATTTAAAGCCTAACTCAAATCAAGTCAGGTAAATCACCAAGTTGGCCCACAGGACCAAGTTTAACAACACTATTTTACACAATCAACAAGGATTATTATCCATCAATAATTTCTATTTACATTGATGAACAAAAAATTATTCTGGAAGAAAACAGAAAATGAAGGGCTAGATTAGAGAAGTTTCAAAAACTACATAAAGGTCAGCTAATTATAGTATAAATTTCAATAATGTCCAATGTAATTTATCCATGATTCTTTGTATTTTCAAGATCATAAGTTTTTTTTATTATTATTTCTTGATATTGCCACCTCAAAGATGAAAGATAAAAGTCTTTCCTTGACTTCATATTAAATTAAATTATATATTTTTTGTTCTCTCTTACCAAACTAGTTTTGACAATGCCGCCAATATTATTAAACAAAAGAGGCCATCAATTCTTGTGAGCTCGTTGCATTCAAGATTCCTATGGTTATATCTTATATTCTCAAAGATATATATTTAATCCTTGTTTAATTAACCTTTGCTTACTTCACCAAATTAATTTCCTTAATCAATGCAAAAAACCCTTTTGAAAAACACCATTAATTCTAAGTTTAAGACGACTAATCTATGCTTAAATTAATCACAAAACCATGATTGTTCACTCAAGAAATTAATCAATTGAACGAAAACAAGAACCTGATTCCCACTCCACTCAATTTCCTAGCAAACCAAACAAGAACATCGACACCAACATTTTCCAATAACAAACTTCCAGAACATCCTTAAAAAGAAAGAAAACATAACTCAAAGTATAAACCACCGTCTAAGAGAACCTGTTTTTTTGCCAAAGGAATGTGATGGTGCAAGGATAGATGATGATGATAACAACCTGTTGAAACCACAGATGGCTACAATGTCACCATTGCCAAGACCAAGTTGAAGCAGCCCATGAGCCAAAGACAAAACATCTCCCACAAACTGGTGTCCTGTTTTTTGCCTGTCACCAGAGATGGTAACCACAGAAGTTGAACGTAGAGTTGATAGTCTGGTCAGGCACTGGCAAATGTGGGCTTGAGAGTAATTAGCCATCTGTGTTAGCGGCGAATTGGGGATATGAAAAAAGAAAGTCTCCTTCTCTTTGGTCTCTTAATGGAGAAATTGGCAGTTGAAAGAAAGCGCGGATAAGATTTCCTTATCAGTTTGATAGTTAGGGTAAGGATAGGGGGATTAGGCTGTGAGGCTACGTAGGTCACAGTAATAAGTGATTGGTGGATGGTTTAGAGAAAGCCACGTGGCTTTTTCCTAATGGAAGAGATTTTGGGTCTCTTTCTCTCTTTAAGATTTGTTTTTTGTCTAGGAAAAAAAAGACAAAAACAAGAAAACAATAAAACATCCCCTGTACCTCTTGTTTTAAAAATAAAACGATTCAAACATCCGTGTCTGTCTCCATCCCTCCAGTTATTTCTTGAACACTAACCAAACACATCCTTTCTGATTATAATTAATAATTAAAGCCAGTTGCTCCTTACAAGTCCGCAACTTCTTCTTGAACATGTAAGAGAACAAAATCCTAAAAATGATAACTTAATCACTCATCCATCATAGCAAAAGAAGTTCATGAAGGAGAAATTTGTGGAAGGCAATACGGCGATGAATTCTTTGATCCCATTTTATTTATGGCCTCCCATGGTACTTTTCGACTAGATGTATTAAAACAGAAGATATATGCCAATACACCATAAATCCAAGAGCTCATGATTCTGATTCTAAATTACAATTCTTAAATCATTTGATTTGGGCTGTGATGTTGTGATTTTACAGTCACATAAATGACCGCTCAAATCAAGTGTTTTTCCAAGCACCAACCAAATTTCTAGCATAGCCACCAACAATACATCAATCATTGCAGTGGAAGATTTGAAGGATAAAATCTCACTTCTTTCCACCCCCAGACACATTGAACTTGAAGAATATTATGTCTCCATCTTGGACAACGTATGTCTTCCCCTCCTGCTTATACTTCCCAGCAGCCTGAGCGAAATTGCAAGAGAGATTCAATTCGTCAATAAAAAGGATAAGCCTGCATATTTTGTACAGCTGGGGTGCGGTGCATATAAATATAGACACCAATGTAGGAGTCATTAATGGGAACTTCACTACAATTTTCCTTTACCGTCACATTTCAAGTTCAAATAGATGCCATATTAAAAGCTCACAATGCCCATGAGGCAACAAGATCAACATCAATCATACTAAGAAAACCACCACCACCACCACCACATGCATGTGATCTTTTCGGAAGAGTACTGTACAACATGTGCATTTCACTCATATATAATACATGCAACAAACTCGAATACCTTTTAGATTAATAGGACACACTAGTTGATTTCATAATGGTTCCACAGCCAATGATCACTTGATATCATGTAGTTTATTCGGTGCATATTTTTGATATATTCTGGACATATTCATCCTTATGTCATAAGTTCTACAACCGTGCACTAGATTCTAGGGCTGCTCATCATGTTGCATATTGTAGGCTTCCATGACAGACAATAGTATCTCGTTTTGTTTCCTTTTTTGTATCTCTTAATCTCTCCTTTTACCTATTAGTCTGTCCAATTCTGACTCCAAATAGTTACCGAGGGAATATATTGAAATATGGAAATTATCATTCACAACCCCCCAAACCCCTGAGGCTCTCACAGCAAACAAACAATGTTTTATTCAAAACGCATACCTTAACAGCTGACTCACTACCAAGCTCCTTCAGATCATCGAATTTCATGACCTAAGCATTATCAGGAAATTCAAAGATAAGAAATCACAACGTTGAATTTCAGTGGTCACTGATTAAAATCAAATATGCATCAAGACCATTAATGAACTTGGAAATAATGAAAGGCACAGACAGTTGAGATTATAAATTTATTGAGCAGTTTGTTAAAGACTCAGTTTTGAAAGTGGTGAATCCAAAAACAAGAAACAAACCTCAGCACATATAAATCCTCTTTCAAAATCAGTATGGATAGTCCCAGCAGCTTGGGGGGCTTTTGTCTGTCGTCTGATTTGCCAACATTTCACCTGCAAGAGTAAGTGATTCAGGACATAAGGCTTAACTTATCAAAACAGAGGCCACAGACAGCTGGCTGTAAAGATATTATGCCATACACAGGAAGGACTATCATGAAAAATATATGCCATCAATGAGAAGGATAATTATCATTGCAGACAAAAGAAAACATGCACTACAAAATAAAAATTTTGTTTAACACAAAAAACCAAATCCCAGACTAATAGTGTTACAATCAGATTATGAGAAACTAATGAGAGCTTGAAAACCATGACCAAGAGGGAAATAGGCAGTAATAATTGCTACTGATGTTCACAGAAAATCCATGTACAGTTGCCATCTGCTAAGATCTAACAATTCAGACCAAAACATAGCAACTAAGTTAATTTCTTACAATTTTTTCCACAATCCACAGTGACAAACTAAAGCGCCCATGTGGAGAAACATTTAGTTGAACGGGCTAAAATTTTAACAAGAGAGATTCCAAAGGCTACACTTCAAGTTCGTGAACATAACTATATGAATGATTGGCCAATACTTGCAGAAATAGTTTGTCATTGAAAAATGTCAATTACTGATCTGAGAAATTGTAAATTACATGTCAACAGTGGCATTAACAATTATCAGGAAACTGCATACAAATGCACAATATGCCTTTATTGTGAGATGCCATGGCCATTGGAAGTTCAGAACATGTTTTGGAGATAAGGCGTCATATAGCTGCAAACAAAAGTAAAAAACCACTACCTGCATACTCAATTCAATTGCAATAAATTTTCGAGCTAAGGCTTTCCATAAAACTTGCCAAAGATAAACTAAAAAAAGAAAACAACAATACAAAAATTGTATGGGTATTAGGTATACGTTACCTCGTCAGGGCCAGCAGTGAAAAAGTAAATTAGATTAATTGCTGAAAATCCAATCTTTATGATCTTTGGAAGGCAACTGCAGAAAAGTTGGGCTTGTTTCAAGTTAATACCATAAAAAGCACAATGTTATAATTAAAAAAAAAAGTACAATAAGCCTAGAAAACTTCACATTGCAAACTCCAGAAACTTTTTCCAGCAAAATATGAGTTTGGGGGGTGGGGGGGGGGGCATCATCATTAGATTTTGTGAGCACCCTACTGTTTTTTCTCTCAAATTAATATACAGATCTTCAAATGAAAAAAAAAAAACAGTTCAGAGATATTTACAAGCCACTGGCTCCTCAATACCAACCTTTGTAACTTGTTCTCCTCGCAATACTTAGCTGCTTCATCTGGTAGCATATCAGCAAGAGTTCTCTCTAATATACAGCTGAAAGGAATAATGGTTTCACCGCCATGTTCCTGCACCCTACAAAAGAAATCAATAACTTATTTCTTTTGTAGGAACACAATCTAAAAGAGCGTATGCTTATCAGAGACCACCAGTGAAATTCAACAATGAAACTGTCTCAAGCAACAATAAATTTCTACAGGGGTTGTCAAACATGCAGGGAATGGAGTGACAGGCTTCATAGCAACATACATGAATAGCTTGAAATGGTAAATACGAGGTACAAAAAGGGCATACCATGCATGTATCTTGGGCAAAAACTTGTTCTTCTTTCTTTGGTAATCCTTTTCATTCATATTAATCTGCAAATTCAATGCAATAGCTAAGAAGATCATCAAAACTGCAAAAGATGAGCCTAAGATGAAAGGAGGGTGGAAAACGTACCAAGTAGACAACTGGCTTGGCAGTAAGCAACTGAAAAGTATTCAATATCTCGATATCAGCAGCTTTCCATTCTCCTAAACGGACATCTTTCTCTTCCTCAAGCCAAGCCTTGACCTAACACGCACCATCATTGCTTGAAATCATTTAAAGGAATAAGCCAGTAGTTACACTCCCTCAGTCACATATTAAGTGTCCTACTTTCCATTTTTTGATGTCTCAATATAAATGCCCATTCTAAAAGTCAAAGTATAATTATTACCTTCTTTCACTCACTTTCCCTTATTACCCTTTACCATCTATCAAATTTACTCAAAACAAACATTTAACTATATAAATATAGTTAGGGGTAAAGGTGGGCTCACATTTTTAAAATAAACACCATTAATTAATTTATTCAATTCCTAAAAATTTGTGCAAAAACAATGAAAAAATTTATTATGGGACTGAGGGAGTATATATACAAAGCCAATAGACATCATTCAACATATGCAAATGAAGAATAAACACAGGCCCTTCACATCAGCATGTGATTAGCTGATAGATTCAAGGTAAAATATTATACAAAAATCCAGCCACGAGAATACATACCTTTTGACACAACTCCAGCTCTATTTTTAGCTGCTTATCATTGCTCCTCTTCATGCTCTTCTCAACATCCTCTATCCTCCTCTCTATGAACTCAATATCCTACAGTACAGTCATACAGGGTTTAAAAATCTAATTCATTTTGACTGATAAGTTTAAGACTGAGTGATCAAAAATCCATCACAGTATCTTATAGCACATCCCATTCAAAAACGCATGATGGAGCATACTTTAAAATCAAAAATAAAATTCCAAAACAGTCATTTACATGTTCAATTCATAATTATGGGCATTATTTAAGTGCCAAACAGTATCTATAGGTAAATCACATACCTTCAGTCGTAGCTCTGCGCTAATAACTTCAAGATCTCTAACCGGATCCACAATGTCGTCAACATGTATAATATCAGGATCCTCAAATGCTCCTATTATACATGCAAAAATATGAATAAATTCCACATCACATGCACATTTAACACCCATGTACAACAAGCAGGGAAAAAATTCTCAGATATCAGGTTTAGATTGAACCCAATTTGTAATTTCTAATATAGCAGCAGCAAATAGAACGGTTAACCCTATCCAATGGAAAAGTTTTCTACTATTCTCCCCTTAAAAAGCAAAGCACCATATTTCCTAAGAAGCATATTTCTTCTTTGATGCACATTTTATTGTCAATTTCCATAAGAGAGTAGTAGTTTAGTAAAAAAAAATTGAAAGTCACTGTGCTATTTGAATAACAGAAATCTAATTATTAAAAAAGTGATAAATATCTTACGCAAAACATGAAAAATGCCATCAACAGCACGAATGTGAGATAAGAAACTGTTCCCCAATCCTTGACCTTGATGTGCACCTCTAACCAATCCAGCTATATCATGAATCTCCAAGAATGCTGAAACCTGAGCATTAAAAATTTCAATATATATTGCATAAAGTACTTAAAACCATAAGAATAACATAAAATGTAACTTATCATCGTATTCGATCCAAAATATCACTTCTAACCAACAAAATTGCATTTAAGAAAAAACAAGGAATAAATTGTCATTATGTCCATTTTCTCCCCATGATTTCAACCAAATCTAGAAATACCCTCATTTTTTCTTCACAGTTCAGCAATAAGAACCATGTTAATCACCCTATTCACAATTCTAGCATATGAAGTATTTAAATAAAAGAACAAACATGATGGAACTAATCATCTCATCTCAACACGTCCCATCCAAAAAAAAAAGCATAAAGATTCCTAACAGAAAAAAAAATGTTATCTTTTTAAAAAACTCAGTACTAAGTTTTCATTATTTTCACTTTCTCCCCATCACTTCCATCAAATTCCAGATTTTCTCATTTCTTTCTTCATTATCCAGCAATAATAACCCTGCTTAATCCGTCAGATTCAACAGCTAATATCATCAGCACGAAAAACCCACAAATTATATTCAACAACTTCAAGCACACAAACCTCGCTTTTCGGCTTAAACAGCTGGCAGAGCCACTCGAATCTCTCGTCAGGAATATTAACCCTAGCCTCATTAGGCTCAATGGTGCAAAACGGGAAGTTTTCAGCCGGTATTGACAGCTTCGTCAGAGTATTAAAAAGGGTAGATTTCCCTACATTCGGCAATCCAACCTAGCAAAAAACGAAGCAATTTTACACATCGAAACACGAAAAAGAGGTTAAAGTAAGGGAAATGAGAGGGGTGAGAGAATAATTACAATGCCGATCTTGAGGTGCGACGAGAATCGGCCAAGAATCGGCCTCTCTGCCGGTGCTTCTTTGGATTTCGATGCTTTTGGTGGCATTTTTGGGGGGAAAGAGACAATTGGTTTAGGGTTTTTGGGAGTGATGAACTGATGATGTTTAGCGTGAAATAGCAGAAAGGCGAAAGCAGTGATGGCACTGAATTGGGCTTTTTTGGGTTATTGGAGGATATGGGCCTTCAGGAACAAACCCAATTGGTAGCCACAAGTTTAAACCTGTACATTAATTAAGATTAAGTTGTTTGTTTCCCGGAAAGTAGTTTAAACTTTCCTGTGTTTGTTTGTCATTAGGAAAGTTGGTCAACGGAAAACAATTTCCGGTCAGCGAAAAACACTTTCTAGTCAACGGAAAACACTTTCCGGTCAACGGAAAACACTTTCCACTTTGATTAAGTGTGTTTACTGAGCTCCTCTTGGAGATTGCTGAAAACAAGGAGGGTTACAAGAAGTTCTCCGGGTCCTTCTCTAAGAACCTCAAGCTTGGTATCCACGAGGATTACCAAAACTTGCTGAGTTGCTCATATATCACTCTACCAAGAGTGGTGGTCAGCTGACTAGGGACTATGTGACCAGGATGAACAAGGGCCAGAATGACATTTACTACATCACTGGCGAGAGCAGGAAGGCTGTTGAGAAGTCTCCATTCCAAGTTGAAGAAGAAGGGTTATGAAGTTCTCTTTATGGTTGATGCTATTGATAAGTATGCTGTTGGCCAGCTCACGGAATTTGAGTTCAAGAAGCTTGTCTCTGCTACCATGGAGGGCCTGAAACTTGATCAGACTGAAGATGAGAAGAAAAGGCAGGAAGAGTTGAAGCAGAACTTCGAGGGTCTCTGCAAGGTTATCAAGGATGTGTTGGGAGACAAGGTAGAGAAGGTTTTGTGGCAGTTTTGTTTTCTCTAACGCAGATAAAGCCCTAGTCTTTAACTAGGGAGGTTAGGAGAGAGTGCTTGGTGAATGGTAGTGGTATTTCACATGACCTGGACTTGTGAATTGGCTACACAAACCTTTCGATCAAGGCTCTTTGTACATTTTGGTTAAACTTCGAAATTTACGTTTTCTTTAACATGCTTCTTCAGAGTTCAGACAGGGCCTATTCTTGAATCCTATCTTATTATTGAACATGCCATGTCCATCACAGGTCATTGGTGTGACCAGTCTCACCTTTCCTCTCGAGTATTTTTCATCCGTCAAGCTAGATATTGATACTTCTTCGCCTTTTTTTTGGCCTGATACCTTGCGGAGTAGTTGAACCAAGAGGTCTCAGATGCAAGTCCAGGATGGCTTCATATGTACTCCTTTGGAAGGTGAAGTGCATGAGCACCAGTTTTCGTGTCCAACATCTTGGAATGACCGGAACGGTGAGTCAACAGAAAGCTTTTATTATATGGTTAGTAAAACAAATCCTTTTAGAGGTAATGGAAAACTGAAACAGAAACAATACAACATAGCGTTACAATTTCCTGCTTTGATGCAAGTGACATCAAAAGTTGTCCTATCTCATGCTTATGCTTAATAGCTATCCGTCCACCCAAAAAATTTCAGCACAGGAAATATAAGAATTGAAGTGCATAAAAAATTTATTGATTCCAAATCCTTTTTCTTTATCTCCTCCTGCTGTCCCGGTAGTCTCCCTCGCTCTCTTTGTCTTTTAAGAACCCTAGAAAAGCAAGAAAGCCAAAGAAGAAGAATCCACCTGACCAGTTTCCTCCTCCTCCACCCCCACCACCGCCACCATCACCGTCATCACGGGGTGGGAGCCCAGGTCCTCCGTCATCAAGTTGAGGTGTCTTCGTTGGTTCTGGAGTTCAATTGACCAGTACGAGTCATCTTAAATATGATGTGTAGCTACAAAAATAAATTATCCAACAGACAGTTGTATAGAAAACTTACAAACTGGAAAATAACAAAAGCACATTTCATGTGAATTCTAAATAACCAAAAAATGAAGTTCATTAAATATTTACCATGCAAACAAAGAAAAATGTTGAGCAACCAAGACACATTTCCAGAAGACATCGATCCCTAGGACACTCATGAACAATTCAAATAGAACATACAAATGAACATTGCAAATTGCAAACAAGCAGGAATAGGACTCGTTGATAACTGGAAATAGATGCTGTGTCAATGAAGGAAATACAACTGGACATGTAAAATCAATGCATGTACATCACTGAGCCTTTTCAAATCCCAAGGAACTTGTGTGCCAAAAGCTAGCTGAACCTCATTCACTAAGCAATTTAGCAATTCAGTTGAATATGCAAATAGCAATTACCTCGTACAGGAGCCTTGGTAATTGTAGGTGTCTCCTTGAGAACAGTTTGAGTTTGCCCTGAAGTAGAGCATCTTGCATTCTGCAGGAGAAAGAAAGTTTGTTCAAACCTTGTACTCCCTCATTTCTTAAATTGTTGAATCAGAATACTTTTGAAAAATGAATATTCAACATCTCTGTGCATGCATATGTATAACACTCGTATTTCCATGGTTTTTCTAGGATTGGCATTTCCATCTTGTTTTATCAAGATACATTCCCATGAAATTGCCAGATTAATCTGCTTCTAAATCACCTAAACAAACTACAGAAGGGAAAGGTTAACTGAGTATATCTAGGCCAACTCTTCTGCATATTTAACTTGCAATATTCTTTCTCCTTAAGCAAACTTACACATCTCAAAAAATTTAAAGGAACAAGAAGTTCAGACAGCAATACCCATAAATCCCTGTCCCAGTGGCAAAATGTTTACCTCTACAACCTAGGGAACAACAAAATTACAGGCTTCTTGCTTTAGAAGCTATTATAGCATGGCTTTGCCTGTTCAACTTGTGTAAAGTGCTAATAGAAGACAGAAACAATACTTATGGAAAAGGTTTCTCTGACCAATTGCATTGATTCAGTTGACTATTAATAAAAGGCAAGAGCTCATTATGTTGAAATCATAGAGAAAGAAATTAAAACTTCCTACATTCAAAATATAGCACACGTGCATAAAGTGAAGTAATAGATCCAACAACAGGCTTACCATAGCAGCAGAACATATAATAGAAGCAGATCGCTTTCTACTTGAATGTACAAAGGGTTTTATTCTATCAATAGGCTGTAATTGTGTAGCAAGCCCAAGTGGACCTTGTCCTGTTTGCTTAATTTGGCCCTTGCATTGACCCCTTGTCTTCACTGTGCGCAAAATATTACAAATTGCAGTATTTAGAATCAACACAGAATCAATCTAACAACCTAGTAAATTTAGCCAAATAACTTACCAGGTACTATATTTTTATTATTATGTACAGGAAGAAAGCTACTTGCAAAAAGAACCATCAGGAATTTTGGGGGTTGGGGAATAGCCTTGATTGACAACATTCAAGAGACCTGTCAGGGATCATGGGGGGTAGATACTATCCATTGCACTAGGGCATTAACAACCTAACGCATACCCACACTTAAACAAAGCTTGATACCACTATATAATATCAGTTCCCCAATAAGTTTAAATGCAAGGGCTAGCTAATTATTAGAAAGGCACAGGGTAACCAAGCCATACTAGGGTTGAGGATGGAGTGGGGACCTATTACTATTGCAAATTGTTTATTCATGTTGTGCATTTAAGCTTCACAATTCAAACTGTAAAGTGCTCGGTAGCTGAGCATCATCTACAGATATATATTCAATCTATTATACTCATATCAACATGATTAATCCAATTTACTGGCATGCACATTTTATAGCATCAAAATACCTGCTCAATGGTGTCTGGTCCATAATTCTCAAGTAAAAACTAGTCACTATGAACATTTACATTATATTTTCCAAGCATTAAATTAGGGGAACACGAACCTGGCACAGAAACAGGCACAGAGCTGATATTACTTGCAGAAAAGGGCAACATCTCAGCAACAAAGGAGAAATAACCTGTAAATTTATTTGTTAAAATTAAATGAGATGAAAGATGCCAAGTGAAATCAAATGCTAAACAAGTGCAACCATAATGAACTGCATAGCTTGTAAACCAGATAACTAAAGCCAAAAGAAAGTAAACTTTTCATTCCAAGAAATGAAATGCATTCTTCACGAGTAAATACGCACGTTCCACAAGATGAAGCAAACATCAGAAAGCAAAATCAGTACAGTAACAGGGCTAATTGAGTCATTTCTATTACTCAAACTTAAGGTTCAAAAAAACCATAAAAATCCCATCTTGATAAGATTGAAAAACTCTTGAAAATACCTTTTCTTTTCATACAATCCCAATCCAACCAAAACCCAAGTAAAAGCACAACACACCAGCCCTTCTCTAATCCATAATCCACCACAATCACCAAGACTGCGACTTTTCCATGTCTTAAGCTACAAAATGTCACCAATTGAGTTTTAACCCAGCCACTGAATAAAGAAAACATATGACCACAACTAACCAGCTAGTTACCTAATACAACCACATAAGTTTCACCTTAATTAAAACGAAAAATGAAAATCAGACACAAATTGAAAGATGGGTTTTTCTGTTTTCACAGTCCTAAATAATGGGTACCTAATATCCTTTTCTGTCTTTTCTAGAATTTTCTCAGCGACCAACCAGTGTTAGATAGAAAGAAAGAAAGAGAAAGAGAACGAGGGGAAACGCCGTACCTTTATTGACTCAGTGAAAGGAGAATTGGGACATGAAGAAGACCAACTGAATTTGAAAGTTCTGTGATGTTTTTGTGGTTTTATTGCGAAAACACTGGATTGGTGGTAGGCAAATAAAGGCGGCGATGACGCTGTAATACGGTGCCGTTTGAAGTTTCAGGTTGTTTTTTTCTGGGCTGGCTTAAATGGATGATGGGCTGAAATTTGTCTTTGTGTGGTTTGTGGAGTCCAAAATTATTGGATCAAAATGATTTTGATATTTTTCCTTTTAATTCCAATTAGTGATTAGATTAAATAGCAGGTTATTGCCAACGCTATTACTGCAGCTTAGACCAAACAAATATTCTCGGAATGTAAAGAAATAATATGTAGATTTTTTATGGATTCCACTTAGTTGAATTAATTTTTTCATTTTATTATATAATAAAATATATGTAAAAATCAATTCACCATAAATATAATACTCAATGATAAAATTCAATAAGAACTTAACATTAAAAGATAAAATAAAATAAAACTAATATGTTCACTTAGAAAAATTCAAAAAAATAATTAATTCTAATTTATTAACGCAAGATCATGATTTTCCTTGCCCTAATTGGATTTATTCATAGTATGCTGTTATTGTTAATTTTGCTCATCAAGAAAACTTGAATAAACAAAATTCATTGTTTGATCAGTGGAATTTTAAGGAAATGGTAACATGAAATTGGAATCCAATGAATTGTCACAATTTCAAGCCATGAGCCCGTTAAAAAAGCTCAAGCACAATTGCTTGTTAAAAAAGCTCAAGTTCATCGGCTTCAGGGAGATCCACATGCTAATTCTTTTTTTCTTTAATTTTTATAAGTGTTGGACGCCATTTAAAAAAAAAAAAAAACATAAACAACAAGTCATCTGTTATTTATTGATTTTAATTAATTTCTTCGGATAATGTATCAACCCGCTTGAGCTATGACATTATCATTAACTATACTTGTTTTATGCGGGGTTTTTATATTTAAAAAATTAAAACATAGATCTATAAATTTTTTATTATTCTAGTTTAATGATTCAGGTCGTGAATTTTACAAGTTACTTTATTGACTTGGGCTTTTTTTTATTTATGTGATTTTATTTTTTTTAATTTTATTTTTTAACATTTTATTAATTGAGAATTAGGTTTCAAATAAAATGCTAAAAGATGAAATGAAAAAAAACACAAAACAAAGTCAATTAAAAAGAAAAGAAAACTTGGGTAAATCAAATTAACTCACAAAACTTAAGACTCAGATCATTAGATTGAAATAATCTCATAAAAATTAAATTAAAATAAATCATGAAACTTAATTCATAACAAACTAAATGTTAGAACATGAAATAAATTTTTTAAAAAAAAAAAACATAAATTAAAAAAATACTATTAAAATAAATAATATTTTATGAGGTGAAACACATTAAAAGCACCCCTCCTTTTAGTATTTTGTTAATATAACGTATAGTATGTTTTTAAACATTAATGTATAATATTTCTAGCTTAAAAATAAAAACTTCTTAAAAATAATTTAGTGATTTTTCATAGAATATAAATAAGAACATGGGAAGAAAGTGCTAGCGGTGAAAAAGAAATTTGATTTAATCAAATAGAGAATTGTGTTTGTTAAGAAAAAAATAGTTTATAATCAAATCATATTCATTTTCATGAATTGTTTTAATAAAAACCTCTATAAATTAATATTTCTTAGATCATTAGAAATTATTAAATAATCAAGATTTTATTTAAATTTTAAATTTATGTTGGAATCGAACAAAAATATCATTTAGGCTATTAATTTATCAAATGTTACACTGTATAATTCACTAAATACCTTAATAATCCTACCCTTTTGGAAGCATTTTCAAATCTAATCTCAATTGCAGATAAAGTTTGCCACAAGAACACATACATTAAAGGTTAACCTCCAATTAATTAATGCCTTTCTTCCTTCATCTTTGCTTAATTAGTCCCACATGGACAAATCCTAAGTAGATTAACGCATTGCTGATACTGTTTGAAGTTGTCGACTCGGATTTGATCAAGTAAAGGGATGCGATGAAGACTCTTTCAATGGGACGGCATTACATTACTTGTTAATTAATTCACTAATTACTTTGTTAATCATCTCTTTCACATCTCTCACAGCTATATAAATAGGAATCGGAGGAACCCTATTTGATGAACACAACTTGGAGTTGAAGAAAAATATATACTCGATCGGCGCGCTTATTAGAATTGCTAGATAGTGTTGAGAAATTCCTACATAGGATCTTGGAAATGGCCTCTTCCATTCTTTTCTTCGGATTCCTTGCTCTGTCCTTCAGCTATGTCCTAGCATCGGATCCAAGCTCCCTTCAAGATTTCTGTGTGGCAGATGAAAACAGTAATGGTACGTACAAGCTCACTCCAAGCATTTGAAGGCCATGGAAATCATCCCAATGGCCAGTCTTTGATCTTCAAATCGAAAATTAATTAAACTTTAGATTAACTTCTGGTTCTTTATTAAGATTCGTTTGTTTTATGGCAGTGATGGTGAATGGTTTGGCTTGCAAGGATCCCAAAGAGGTTCAAGCTGATGACTTCTCCTTCAGTGGACTTCACCTGGCAGGCAACACTTCAAATGCCGTAGGGTCTAGGGCAACCACAGTAAGCGTAGCCCAGATACCAGGGCTTAACACACTTGGAATCTCTCTTGTTCGCATCGACTACGCACCATGGGGCATCAACCCTCCTCACACTCACCCTCGTGGATCCGAAATCTTGACTGTCATTGAAGGCGGTCTTGAGGTTGGGTTCGTGACATCCAGCCCTGAAAACCGTCTCTTCAAAAAAGTTCTACAAAAGGGTGATGTGTTTGTATTTCCTATTGGTCTCATCCACTTTCAGAGAAATGTTGGAAATGGCAATGCCGTAGCCATTGCAGCTCTGAGCAGCCAAAATCCAGGCGTCATTACCATTGCCAATGCGATGTTTGGCTCCACCCCAGAGATCCCAAGTGACATTCTGGTGAAGGCTTTCCGGTTGGACAAGAATGTTGTCAATTACCTTCAATCCAGGTTCTAAACAATGTTGACAAAAATTCATGGAGGCTTTGGGATATAAGTTGTGACCCTGTGAAGGCTTTCTTCTTTGTTGGTTTGCTTGCAACACTCCTTTGTTGAGCTTGTATTTTTGTGTGCCTCTTTGTGGGGGATTCATTGATTCTTTGGTCTACTAGTTTTGTGCTTTTACACCATTGGCACCTCTCTGTTTTGTACAAGATGATGATCCAGACTAGATTTGTTGTGATTGCTTGTTTGAGACGTTGATACATGGCTTAGGCAGAAAGGGATCGAATTTTATGCGTTGTGGTTGCTTTTGGAGTGTTGACATTATTATATGTTTGCAGATATATAGAAGAAATTTGTAAAATAATCAGATTGTTTTAGTGAATGGCTAAATGATCATCTACAGAAACATTCTGGGGAAAGAACAGAGGGCTGCAAAAATCCATGAATTCCAATTACATTTTCTACAGACTCAAGAAAGGAGAAGTGTCTTGAATTCACAAGAGGCTCAATCAGGATATTTCTTAATCAGATTCATTGAACAAACCAGCTTCAGATGAAATGGTCTGCTACAAGATGTGCACAGAAACAAAGCAGTAAACAACACAAAATTTATTGCAATACCCAGTTTATACAACCTAGTGGAGTGGGGGGGATGGAGGAAGCTTTACAGTAATTCAATGCTAAAAGGGTTAATTTCAACACCTTGGATAGAATAACTGTCCTTAATTATTGCCGTAAACATGTTTGGTTGCAGAGATAATCTCTTTGTCTCAATTATCTTTGTTTTTTCTGTTCTGAAACAGTAATTAAACATTAACAGTAGGTGAAAGTGCAAATTGAATGTGATTTTCTAATAATCATTGAATTTGGACGAATAACGTGGGGACATTGTCTGATGTTAAGTTACATTTGAGGTAAAATTGATAAATCAAAAGTTCTAGGACTTGGTGATGGGCTATGTTGAGTTTCCTCCTTCGTTAAGAATCTTTGATTTGTAGTGAAATGATTGGTGTGTTTTTGGTTGATAATTGTGCTAGCAATTTAAGGGGTCGGGTCTTAGAAACAAGGCCGAAGAGCTCTTTATTTAGAAAAATGTAATCACAACTTCAGAGCACAAATCAAATGATTTAAGAATCATAATTTAGAATCAGAGATTTTTCTAAGGTATTTGGAGCTTTCTCATATCTCTCATGTTCTTCTTCGATAGTGCATCAAACAGGACAGCAACTCATCGATTAATAATACCATGGGAGGCTCTAAAATGGGAACATTGAATTCATCCTAGTTCATCATGTTGCCTACCACTACTTTCATCTTCTTTTACAACGTGGGATGGCTAATCCAGTTTTTTTTTTTTTTTTTTTTACTTCAAAATATTATTTTAAAATTCACACTGGTATAATAAGCAACCTGAAATATAGTCCTTTCTAAACAACAATAGGTCTAGACAATAAAAAAAAATTCACGGCCTGTTAAGTTAACCTGGAACTTAATCACTCCCAAGTTTGGATCAATCCAAACTAAAATTATATTAAAAAATATAAACTTTCACCTAACCTAATTAAATGTTTGAATTAACCTATATCCTGATTTATTTTGACTTGGTTAAAACTCAATCATTAACTTGTTAACTTAATGTTTTTGAGTTTTTTTTTTTAAAAAAATAATGATGCTGGCTTGTTCTTCATGGATTTTTGGATTAAATTTTAAATTTATTCTTTTAAAAATATTTTTGAAATAGTTTGTATTTCAACCGAAATTAAATTTAATTTTCTAATACAAACACTCTCACATGCAAACTTCGACTAAGTCTTAGAGTCGATGATGTCTAATAAAGTGATAATTTAGGTATAGGATTCTTCCTTTTTTTTGATGGCTATCCATCACTCTCACATGCAAAGGAAAACAATATGCACGAGTAAGAGGATTTCCTTTTCCTTTCTTCTCTTTCCAATGAAGATCGCACTCTCAAAAGACAAAGGAGAAAAAAGCAAACAAGGAAAGTCCCTTTTCCCATGTTCTTGTTCCATAAATCAATACTTTTGGATTGTCTTTCGAATTATGTTTTATTTATGATTTTGGATTATATTTGAAAGCTTTGTATTTAAATAAATATAAATTTTTTTATTTTAAATGTACTTTACATATTCAAATTCAGGCATAGCTATTAGTTTAGCTTGCAACGAGTTATATTATAAATAAAGTTTTTTTTTTTAATTAGAATAATATTGTTTTGTTTAAAATAAATTAAATTAAATTGATATATTAATGAACTTAACTAACTCGATGCAATATTTAAAATAAAATTAGATTTTAAATTAGATATTATAAATATGATACATAGCATTAAAGTTATTAAATCTGGATTGATCCACCACTCGAGTCACCAAACAAGTTAAACATGGATACTTTGAATTATTTTAAAAATGATAATATTTTAAGATAAAAAATAAAATAAAATGATGTTATTTGAATTTCATTTTTAAAAGTGAAACTAAGTTTCTATCCTATAAATAGATTGCACGAGTCATATATATATATATTTTTTCAACCGAGCCCAAAACAACCCTAAACACCCTTGATTCTAATCTCAAATTGATGATTTTATAGCCCCAAACAAAAGAGAGAGAAATCCACTGTGGATCAGAACTTGGTGATCTGTTCATGTGATCCTCTTGATTTGCTTACTTCATGGCAATTCCTGCCCAAAGGCAAGACAGGTACCATGCCATAGCATATTGGTAGTTAAGGGGGGCACATCATGCCCAAGTGTCAAAATCTTACTGGTGGTCCAAAAAATGTGGGACCCGTTGGTCCCACTTCAACATTATTCCTCCACCCACTTCTCCTCTTGTGTGATGCAATTTATTGGAATTTGTAAAGGGAAGTGACCCTCAGCAGCCCCTAGTCAAAGGGCAGTAAGTGGGGCCCATTTTCCTACGTGGCACTAACCCCAAAAAACTATTTTATTTTATTCTTAGAGTACTTCCAAGCAGAAAAACAATATTAAACCATGCTTGATAAATCTTTTGAAGTCCACCATGTTAGTGTAAGATTCCATGTCTTTTTGGCGGGTAAAACCCTAAATTGTGCCCTTGAAAAATGTTGATGACCCTAAAAAACCCTAACATTTTCCCGCTTTATTAATTTTTTACTCTCTGACACCAAGGCCCTTAAAAGAAACAAAAAAACAAGAAAGGGTTTATTTTTTTCTTAAAAATCATTCAAAAACCAATGCAAACAAATTAGGGTTTTTGTTTTAGGGAAAACCCCCCCTGCCTTAGACAGAGAGGGTTTGGTTGTTTCCTATATTAAAGAAAAAAGTTAGTGTCTTTTTGGTGTGCAAAACTGTTTAAGCAAAGCTGAAATGGGCAGTAATTAGGGGGCCTTAAGCCAGAATATTTTATGGGTCCCTTTACATTTATGAGTGCTTACATTTTTGGGTTTTTTTAAAAAAAAATTTATTGTCACATTTCCTGTCGTATATCGTTGTAAGGTTCTGTTCTTTGCAAGAAAGTTGTGTTTTTTCTTTCGTTTTTGCTTTAAAGTTTGAGTCTTTTTAGAGTGGGAGATTCTACTAAGCCTGCATTGTTAATGAAAGTTGAGATCTTGATGAGAGAATGCTAAAATTCTTGTTCTTTTTAGATGAATAGATCTCTTTAAAGAAGGGCCCCAGTTTGTGTTGTTGTAGCTCATTTCAGCCATTTAATGCTTGGGTCGGTTGAAAAAAAAAAAATCTTTATTGAAGCTGAGTTTTTGTCATTGGAAGCAGTAAAGGTCTCTTGAAGCTCCATTGTCAGGTAACAGTACTGAGTTGGTGATTTTAGTTGAGTGGTACAGTTTATTGCTGTCTAAAGTGGTCAATCCTCTTGTTTCTTGAAGGAAATGCTTTCCGAGTCTCTCCTGTTTTTACTATCAAATGGTTGAGACTTGGTTGAAATTGCTGGCTCATTAAGCTTAACAACTTCATTCCCTTACAAGATTGAGCTTGTTTCTTGTTGTCACGAGGCTTGTTTCTTGTAACTTTCAAGCAGCCATTGTTGGGTCTTGTTGTTGAGCTTTACATGGTCTGAAATTTGGTTTTTTAGTTAAATGGTAAAAACCCCCTTGTTAAGTTTTGATAATTGAATATGAAGCTTTTGAGGCTTTTGCTATTATCCCTGTTTTTCCTCTCTGCCATGGGGCAATTGCCTTCACAGGACATATTGGCATTGCTCGAATTCAAGAAGGGTATCAAGCATGACCCCACTGGTTATGTTCTTGAGTCATGGAATGAGGAGTCCATTGATTTTAATGGCTGCCCTTCTTCTTGGAATGGTATTGTCTGCAATGGTGGAAATGTGGCTGGTGTTGTTCTTGATAACTTAGGTCTCTCTGCTGATGTAGACCTGAGTGTGTTTGCAAATCTTACATTGCTTGTCAAAGTCTCCATGGCAAACAACTCTATAACTGGCGAGATTCCTGACAATATAGGTGACTTCAAAAGCCTTCAGTTTATGGATGTGTCTAACAATCTATTCTCGTCGTCATTACCGCCGGGGATTGGTAAATTAGGGAGCTTGAGGAACCTCTCATTGGCTGGGAACAACTTATCTGGTTCACTTCCTGATTCAATTTCAGGGCTTGCATCAATCCAGTCTTTGGACTTGAGCAGGAACTCCTTCTCTGGATCATTGCCAACGTCATTGACAAGACTGAATAACCTGGTGTATCTGAATTTGTCTTCCAATGGGTTTGGCAAGAGGATTCCAAAGGGGTTTGAGCTGATTTCAAATCTACAGGTGCTTGACTTGCATGGGAATAAGTTTGATGGTCATCTAGATGGAATGTTTTTTCTTCTAACAAATGCTAGTCATGTTGATCTCAGTGGGAATATGCTAGTGAGCTCTAGTTCTCAGAAGTTACTTCCGGGTATGTCTGAGAGCATTAAGGTTTTGAATCTTAGCCACAACCAACTTAGTGGGTCACTTCTAAATGGAAGTGACTTGCAATTGTTTGCAAGTGTGAAGGTGTTGGATTTGAGCTACAATCAGTTGACAGGAGAATTGCCAGGATTTGATTTTGCTTATGAGCTTCAGGTCCTTAAGCTCAGCAACAACAAGTTCTCAGGGTCCATTCCTAATGACCTTTTGAAAGGAGATTCTTTGCTCTTGACTGAACTGGATTTGAGTGCCAATAATCTCTCAGGTAGCTCTGTAATAACTGCTTTAGCTTTTTGTGAGTTATCTAAGCTGTGCTTACTGCTTACTGATTATTATTATTATTATTATTATTATTTTTAGTTGGCTTTGTTCTGTTTAGTGTATTTTTCCGTGCTTCTCACATTGTAGCTTCATCTTTTAGGGCCTATAAGCATGATTATGTCAACAACACTTAGTGTCCTTGATTTGTCATCAAATGCGCTTGTTGGAGAACTTCCTTTGGTGACAGGAAGCTGTGCTGTACTTGATCTATCAAACAACAGATTTGAAGGAAATCTAACCAGAATGGTGAAGTGGGGAAACATTGAGTATCTTGATCTAAGCCAGAATCGTTTGACAGGGCCAATCCCTGAAGTGGCCCCTCAATTTTTGCGTTTAAATTATCTCAACCTCTCTCATAATTCTTTCACCAGCCCTCTCCCAAAAGTTATTACTCAGTATCCAAAGCTTAGAGTCCTAGATCTTAGTTCTAACCAGCTAGATGGATCTCTGTTGACTGAGTTACTAATGTCTCCTACTCTGCAAGAAATCCACCTTGAAAATAATTTACTCAATGGTGCTATTGAATTCTCTCCCCCTTCCACTACTCAATCCAAACTTCAAGTTATTGATCTTTCTCATAATCAGCTTGACGGCTTTTTTCCTGGTCGATTTGATTCACTTAGTGGTCTTCAAGTTCTCAATCTTGCAGGGAATAATTTATCTGGTTCCCTCCCCAGTTCCATGGCTGACATGAGCTCGCTTAGTTCATTAGATTTATCTCAAAACCATTTCACAGGTCCTCTACCGAACAACTTGTCAGAGAGCATTGGAAGCTTTAATGTTTCATATAATGATCTTTCTGGAGTTGTCCCAGAAAACCTGA
Source organism: Populus alba (assembly GCF_005239225.2). NCBI lineage: Eukaryota > Viridiplantae > Streptophyta > Magnoliopsida > Malpighiales > Salicaceae > Populus > Populus alba. The sequence goes on along the minus strand of NC_133294.1, from coordinate 22,902,317 downwards.
GGAGGTTCCCTACTTCTTCTTTCTATCCTGGAAATAACAGATTACGCCTTCCAGCTGTTCCTCCTGGATCAAACAATCTTCCTGGTAGAAATTCTGGGAGGAGACCAATCAACACCATTGTCAAGGTGGTAGTCATAGTTGCATGTGTGATTGCTCTGATCATTCTCATCATGCTTGCCATCTTCATACTTTACATTCGTACAAGGAGGAGAAATCCACCAGGTCAATTTACAAATAAAGGTATCCGTAGGCACACTCAAACAAATCCCTCTGGCACAAGCGGAACAGGAAGTGGTGGTGCATTGATTGTGTCGGCTGAGGATCTCGTGGCATCAAAGAAAGGATCATCATCTGAGATTATCAGCCCTGATGAGAAAATGGCTGCAGTAACTGGCTTCTCACCATCAAAGCATGGCCACTTATCTTGGTCACCAGAGTCTGGGGATTCATACCCTGCTGAGACCCTTGCACGCCTGGATGTAAGGTCACCAGATCGGTTGGTTGGTGAGCTGTACTTTCTTGATGATACAATCACAATAACACCTGAGGAGCTGTCTAGGGCTCCTGCTGAAGTTTTGGGGAGGAGCAGTCATGGGACTTCTTATAGGGCAACTCTGGACAATGGGGTCTTCATTACTGTGAAATGGTTGAGAGAAGGGGTGGCGAAACAGAGAAAGGACTTTTCTAAGGAGGCGAAAAAATTTGCAAACATTAGGCATCCAAATGTGGTGGGTTTGAGAGGATACTACTGGGGGCCTACACAGCATGAAAAGCTCATTCTTTCAGATTACATCTCACCTGGAAGCCTGACAAGCTTTCTTTATGGTAAGATACTGATCTTCTAGCTTTGATCTCTATAGTTTTAACTGCTACAGATTCCATGACAAGGGTGGAAGGAAGAAAAGAAGCACTGATTTGATCACACAGATGAAGTGAGACATAATTGTTTCATCCATGACAATGCCTGCGAGATGTGAAGAACAGGAAGAAAGTCTTGCGATTGTGAAACTTGGAATCTTCATGCCTCACTAATTGGGAAATTTGCCTGCCTGACATTGTTATAGTTCAATTACAACCTGTCTTATGAAAGAACAAAAGTAATCCTGCAATACAGATGGTTTATTTCCTGTAAAAAGTTCACATGGACAGAGAAGTATACTTACTAGCTATATGTTTCAACAACATAGGATCTTCATAATATGTTGGTAATGGTATGTATTTCATATATTGGATAGAATTGCCTTTTGATTTTATAAACCTGACTTTTCAGATCGACCGGGAAAAAAAGGCCACCCATTAACCTGGGCCCAGAGGCTCAAGATAGCAGTTGATGTTGCACGTGGCCTGAACTATCTCCATTTTGACCGTGCTGTTCCACATGGGAACCTTAAAGCAACAAATGTACTTCTAGACGGACCTGATCTCAATGCACGTGTTGCCGATTACTGCCTCCATCGACTCATGACTCAAGCTGGCACCATTGAACAAATACTAGATGCTGGGGTCTTGGGTTATCGTGCACCAGAGTTGGCTTCTTCTAAGAAACCACTTCCCTCCTTCAAGTCAGATGTTTATGCCTTCGGAGTGATGATGTTGGAACTTTTAACTGGAAGGTGTGCTGGTGATGTAATTACTGGGGAAGGGGGCGGTGTTGACTTAACAGATTGGGTGCGGTTGAGAGTGACAGAAGGTCGTGGCACGGATTGCTTTGATCCTGCATTGCTGCCGGAAATTGTGAATCCGACAGTTGACAAGGGAATGAAGGAGGTCCTTGGAATAGCCTTACGATGTATAAGGTCTGTCTCTGACAGGCCAGGTATCAAGACCATATATGAAGATCTTTCGTCGATATAGCTGTAGGCTGTTTAGTCAGTTCCATTTTTACTTGTGCTTGAATCTGAGGTTTTAATATCTCATTGGCCTCTCTTTTCGGATCTTTGTTTTTCTTTTTGGCACTTTAGTGTTAGCTACTGAGATTAACCATCGTTGTATAAAAGGAATGGATAGAAGATTTTCAGTTCTAGGCTATTTCTTGATGATCTTTTGGTCATTGATTGATTGCTTGGCTGTGCATTTATGAATGAGGAATTGCTAGCGGTGCTCTTGATGATACTCTAATCGTTCTCCTGCGCCAGCAATGTCCATGTTACATATATCGTTTTTGAAACAAAAACATGTTAATTTAAAATATCAAGTTTTTTCAAGCTGTTTTGATTTTTGTTTCTTCAAATTAGAAAATCATAGGCAAATTGATGTGGATTTTTTTTAAATATATATTTTTATATTAATAAATATAAATTTTTTACCACACCGGGTTATAGAAAATAAATTTTTGTAAGGTTTAAAGTTTTATATCTATCAGAAATTGAAAAGACATTTGAATAAAAAGTTACTAAGATTTTTTTTAATATATTTTTAGATGGTTTATGACTTTATTTATTTGGACTAGAATTATTTTTTTTTAGTTTTATTCAGGATTATTAAAAAAAAAATTGTTTAAGACTTTGATTGCTTTCCAAGTTAATTTAAAAAGTTGTAATAACTAGGGTGAGTAAAAAATTAAAAAAATTGATTAAATTAAGAAAATTAGAAAAAAAATAACTGAAAAAACCTGAATCGTAAAAAAAAACCGATAAAATTTTAAAAAACCGACTGGTTTGGTTTGGTTTTGGTTTTATAAGTCTGAAACTAAAAAAATTGAATCAAAATAAAAAAAACCGAGTCAAACCAGTTTGAACCGGTTTTTGTCTAAAAAACTTAACTGAAATCAGCCAGTTTAAATCTATTTCGGTTTTTTTTTTTTTTTTTTTAATTTAGGTTATTTTTTTTTTAATATCAAACTGAACTGAAAATGATCATCGCTAGTAATAACTTAAGATAAATATTATTTATAAAATTATGAATTAAAATTATATTTACTTTTAATTCTATTTTTTTTTACCTTACTGTCTTCCTTTTTTGTGTTTTTTATTTTTGATATCTATATTAAATATAGAGTGGTCATTCCATTTTGTAATGGATTCTTTCTTTGCTCTTAAAAAATGATTGAACTTTGTTTTATATGTTGGGGTGCCAAGTGCCAAGTGCCAACTTTGATTCCGTTTAGGAAACTTGACAGTTTTTATTCTCCTATGCTTTTTAAAAGTATGTATATTTAAAAAAATATTAAATTGATTTTTTTAGTGTTTTTTGATATGTTATTATAATATATATATATATTATATATATATATTAATAAATTTAAAAAATATATAACATACCCATGGAAAAAATAAAATGAAAGGCAATCCTTGTTACCAAGTGCCTTCCTAGGAACTCCTTTCCTTTTCAATTTTCCAAGTTTTTATACACCATGATGACCACCTTTCCCTCCCCCGCTTCTCTCTCTAAAACCGCAAGAGACCCCTTAAGGGAAAAAGCAAGAGTACACTCTTCATAGCTGATAAAGAACTCCAAAAAGCCAAACAAATCCAGTACAAACCCCATTTAGATACTTCACTCTTCTTCACAGGTTGCACCCTCTCTCTCTTTCTCCCTATTTTTCTTGTCTTATTGTTTTCGAATGTATTCGTGCATGTGTATTATACAGTATCCTATAAGAATATTTATACACACTCCTACTCAAAAAGTACGTGTATACATATACGTACTGGTGACTTTTGAGTGTGGCCGATGGTAAAGTATGTATCTTTGATAATTTTGAATTCTGGATCATTTAAATTTTTGTATTTCTATGTTTTTCTTTCAATTACAGCTCAATTCTTCTCTGTTTCTCATTGATTGCACAAAGTGTGTCTTTTTATTTATGGGGCTGTTTGGTTTCTGAGAAAACTCAGAGACCAATGAATTAACTTTTCCAATTGCTTAATTCTCATCCTTGTTTCATATTGGTTGCCTAAAGTTTGTGCCTTTTTTGTTGTTATTTTTTTTTTTTTTTATGAAAGTTTGCGTCTTTATTAAATACCACCTGTTTGGTTGCTGGCAAAGGAAAAATAGGGAACTGGGACTTTCCTAGTTTTGCATTTTAAGGTATAAGTTTGACTCTTTTTTATCTTTCACTCATTACGTTTTAATAATGTGTTTTTGTATTAGTGGTTAGAACCTTTGAGTGTTGCTTATGGAAAATGGAGTGAAGCAATTTTTTTCTTTTAAAATTGCTTGATTCATCTCTTTATCTAAAGGTTGATTGCCTAAAGTTTGTGTTATTTATTTATTTATTTTTATGAATGTAGCTGTTTGTTTGCTGAGTAAAGAAGTAGCAAATTGGGACTTCTAGCACTGTGCATTTCATGATCAAGTTTTATTTTACTTTATGTAATTGAATTGGTTTCGTTATTGACAATGATATGCGTGGTTGTGACTTTTATGAGAACTTTTGGAGGTTGCTTATGGAAATTGGAGTGAAGAAGACAATTTTTTCACCTAAGGCTATCATAAACCAAAAGTTTGGTAGCAAGGCATGTTATAAGGTAGAGAAGGTACAGGAGGAGTCAACTCAGAATGGGTTCCCAGGATTGGCAATTCCTCAGAAAGCTCCTCTATTTCGGTGCCAGCTAGAGCTTCCAGAATTTACTGTTGTTTCAGATATATGTAGAAAGAAGAAGGATGCCGAGCAATCTGCAGCAGATTTGGCTTTAAAAATGGTATGCTTCAGCTTCCTTCTTAATATTATCGTTGGCACTTTTCAAATTTGATTAAACTCGCCAGCTGAGGATGAGTATACAGCCTTGTGATTGAATGATATGCCTTTTCTTCATCATGATTGAATTTTTTATTTTATTTTATTTTATTGAACATTGTTGCTGATAATGTGCAATGAATTTCATTACCAAATTTGGATGGATATGGAATTGATTATTTATTAGTTATGAAGTTGTGTTGGTTATGTAATTTGCATGTATCCACTCGTGTTATGTAACTATGCGACGAGATTAATTTGTTCTTTGGGTAATGCATTTGGTTAGAGAGCAGCTATTGTATTTTTACAAGGTTGTTGTTTATTTGTTGTCTTTGCTTTGAGATTAATTTATTCATCATGCAGTTTTCAGTTTTGCTTCTGCTAAAGTTTAGTTCATTAATATGAAGACAGATGTATATCTTTCTTTCATCCTCACCCTGGTTTTTTTTTTGCAATGCCATTTAATTACTTAACTATTTATTTACTGTTCCTCCTGCAGTTAGGCCACAATTCCGTTGCTGAAAATCCATCTGATAAGGATCCTTGTGATGCTTTGATTGATCAAATCAAATATCTATTTTCAGACGAGGTTGGTAGTTTGTATAGAAATAAATTGTGAAACACATTACAAATAATTGCATTATCTGTATAGTATTATTTATTTAAAATAAATTATTTTTATGTACACTTTTTAAAATTATGATACTTAAAACAAACCACTTAATCTTAAAATCAATTCAATTGATAAATTCACATTGAAATAAAGAGCAATGCCCATTATAATGAGATTTTTGCATCGAAAACATTATAAATGAAAACAATGGCAGTAGGGTAATTTTGCTCAATTTTTTGGTCATTTTTTTATGTGAGCATTCATGATATTTTCATTGAAAAAATCGTTTTACAAATCATTAGTCCACCCACCACTTGCTAGTGTTATATCTATTTTCAGACGAGGTTGCTAGTTTGTATAGAAATAAATTGTAAAACAGGTTGTGTTGTACATATAATACTCACATGTCACTTGGTTTTTGCAAGACATATATATGTACGGATCCTTGAACTGGTTTGTCCATAGTGCTGTTCTCTAACCTCTCCTTCGTTTGTGTCAATTTTAGTTCCCTCTACCTCTTCATCCATTGAGGGGTCACCTTAGAGCAGCTTTGCTGAGAAGAGGTGATCTTTATGGTCTGGTACCTGCTTCTGTCATTGCTGCCTGTGATACAAAGACGAGTAATCTGTGTAAATTACTCAACCCTGAGGTGGAATTGAAACCTTTTTTGGCTTTGTCATTAATTATGAGGACTATACCAAGATTATCAGGCTGTGTTACATCCAAGGGGCAGCTTTCAATTCAGAAGCAAAATCCATATCCCACTGAGATCATAGAGTCATCAGATATCCAGCAATCTGATTCCTCAGAAAGCATATTGGTTAAAGCAATACAAATTCCAGCTTCACTGGATAAGACTGTTCAGCCAGTGACTCTTCATATTTCATCCGCCGGATATTACCTGGATGTTATTGCAGAAGAACTTGGTGTAACAGATGCCAGCAAGGTTTTTCTCTCAAGGTAGGCGGAAGTGTTTGTAATACAGAAAGCCTGGGATGATGTATCTTTTCACCTAAAATGGGTTCCTCATTCCTTGCAGACATGACATGATGTGATGTTTTTTCTTGTTTGGAAGATGCATTGTTCTTCTCTTTGCAGCATTATATTCTGTTTTTTTCAAATAAAATCTTATTTTTTCCTATCAAAACAGGAAAGAATGACTTGTTTTGGAAATACTTCATACTTTTCTCCACAGGACTATTGGTAAAGCTTCTTCAGAGACCAGATTGTATTTTGCTGCTTCTGAGTCACTTGTGATGGATCTGTTGTCGGACCTTGCAAATGTTAAAGATTTTCATGTGGAAGGACCTCCAAATGCAAGGGCAAGTTACTTCTGTGGTCAAGGAATATACGGTGATGCAATCATGGCTTCCATTGGATACACATGGAGGTCTAAAGAACTTTTCCATGAACACGTGTCCCTCCAATCATATTACAGGTCTCTTTTGAACTCTTTCCCGTGAATTTCTTGTTTTACCATCACTAGCCTTTGTACTCTTTCTGTAGGCAATGCGTAATTCATGTTGAATAATGTCAGCAAAGGATAAACTTTTTGTTTAAATAAATTTCAAGTTACTCATTCTAATATAATGTCATTTTATTGATGCATTTTCATTTGCATATAATTTTCCAAATTATAACTCTTCTTTCTTCTTCTTGTTTTGTTATTTATTTTCTTAATTTATTATGTGAAGTTGAATACTTTTTTATTTAATCAACTGTTGTATGCTCTAACTACTTAAAATCTAGATCATTTTGTCGCTCCTTATTAATTATTGTGGCAATGAATGGCTCCTACTGTTTATCACCAAAGGTTGCATCTCCTATGTGATGCCTGCAGCTCACATTGTTGCATAATGTACTTTAATATCCTAAGCCTTCAGCTATTCATAATTTAATCAATTTAGATGGTCTTATTCAGGATGCTTATAAGCAAGATACCTAGTGGAATTTACAAGTTGTCTAGAGAAGCAATACTTGCAGCAGAGTTGCCCTCAGTATTCACCTCTAAAGCAAATTGGAGAGGTTCCTCCCCTAGGGAAATCCTATGCGCATTCTGCCGTCAGCATTGGCTATCTGAACCTATCTTCTCAGTTACAAGTGTTCCTTTAAAGGCATCATGCGAGTTACTGAGATCACAGAATAAGTTGAAGGTTACTGAGGTAGCTGGACTTGCGACTGAATATGCAAATGGAGGAGGTTTAAATGCAGGCGATGGAGAATCAGTAGGACTGGAAAGCAACTTTAAATGTGAAGTAAAAGTATTTTCCAAAGGTTGGGATTTGATCATGGAGTGTTCCCCTAAGGAGATTTATAGGAAGCAGACTGATGCTACCCACAGTGCTTCTCTGAAAGTTCTCTCATGGTTGAATGCATATTTTAAGGACCTTGGCATGCCTTTGGAGAAGCTAAATTGCTCTGCTGATGCCCTTGACATTAGTTTTTCTCTTGAAAACTTTCATAAAGAGTTTGCTTTATCCCAATCCATTCATAATGTTCAGCAAAGTGGGATTCAAGGATCCAAATTACCAGAATCAAAAAGTACTGATATGCAATATACTTTGTCAGGACAAGATGTTTGCTTACCTAACATTGAAGGTTCAGATTCTGGTGTTTTCCCCTCTAATGGATCTTTGTTGTGTATAAGTTACTCTGTGTCCTTAGTGACAGAAGGTGGACATGCAAAAGAGCTTATTGAAAGTAAAGATGAATATGAGTTTGAGATGGGGGCTGGAGCAGTGATTTCTGCTCTTGAAGCAGTTGTTACCCAAATGTCAGCTGGTCAATGTGCTCATTTCAACATGAAACTGCCCCCTCAAGAGTTCATTCTAGCTGCAGTTGATGATCCTGGAAGGATTCACTCATTGTTATCCTCAGGTAATTAATTCACACTTTTCAAATTCATATCATTTTTTTTTCCTGGATGCATAAAGGCATTAACTGTGCTTCTTGACATCTGATTAATGAATTTCCTAACCTGGGATTTGAATTATTGGTCCCTATTATCAGATATGTATCCTTTCATGTTCCTAATCGAACATGACTGATCATGTTCTAAACCCCACTGTTGATTTTGAATTCAATGATCTAGATTAGATGAGAGAACATAAATTACAAGTCATTAAGTTGTTACCTTTTCTATTATGACTAAATCATGTCAGGTGTGTTAAATCCAGCACATTAAATTTAGATTTAATAGTTTAGGATTTAATGAACCTGCAGAAAGGAAGACTAGAGCATCCCAATCCTATCTACCTAAATCAAGATGTAGCTAACTTAATGTACTGAATGAAGGAATCTTTAGACATGAATCATTGGTTGATTTACATTGCTAAAAAAATGGAAGTAAATCTTATCAATTTCTTTTTTTTCTTTCGGTTGGGAAATTGGGATTGTTGTGTGCCTTTAACTTTTAAGATGAATTGCCCTTTCTGTTTTTAATACAGATTCTTTTTTACAAAAATTAGCATGATTTTTTCTCTGTAGCTGTTAGAAACAAACCAGACTGACCATTTAACAGAACTTATGTTGTACGGCAACTTTTACTCTCTTTGGAAATGAAAATTGTTAGTTTATGACATAAATTCAGGTTAACCATTGGATCTGACATCTATCTTATAGTGCATTGATCTTCTGTGTTCCTGTTTTAGCAGAAGCTTGCTGCTTGGAATACCATGTAACGTTGTTGCGTGTGACAAAACCACCAGAAGAAAGAATGGAGCAGGCTCTTTTCAGCCCTCCGCTCTCAAAGCAACGGGTGGAATATGCTGTGCAGCAGATCAAAAAATCTTGTGCTGCTACTTTGGTGCATATTTTGTATTTCTCATTAATAGTTAGTTAATAGGAAATTAAGATTGTAATTTTTATCCCTCATCACTGACATCTTTGTCTCCCTTCGTCTCCACAATTTTTTTTAAGGTTGACTTTGGATGTGGCGCTGGAAGTTTATTGGATTCTCTGTTAGATTACCCAACTTCACTAGAAAAGATTGTTGGTGTTGACATATCACAGAAGAGTCTTGGCCGTGCTGCAAAGGTCTGAACCATCACCGAGCAGTGTTTCTCCACTATATACTCTATGGCCTTTCTTTACTTGTCAGTGAATCTCAGTCACATGTCTTGGGTATTGTTTCTGCAGGTATTGCATGCAAAACTGAGCTCAAAGTCAGATGCAGGCGTCAAATCTGCTATTCTTTATGATGGTTCCATCACAGAATTTGAACCTCAATTGTGTGGATTTGATATTGGCACTTGCTTAGAGGTATTTATCTTCCTCCTTTAGTGCATTTCCTGCTAGGTTAGAGCTCTTGGAATGGGTTTTAACATCTAATGTGGTGTTTCTTTGGCTGGAATATCATACAATGGAGGCTGTATTAATCAAGAAGCATGTTTTACCTAACCTTTGATATTTTTTGTTGTTTTAGAACATTTAGAAAGGGGATTCACGTGTGCTTTTGAACACACATTGTATTGGATTCCCCATATTTTTTGGGGTAATTGACATGTTATAGTACATTATTGTGCCAATAGACAACCTCCCTGTGAATGAGGGGAGAGCTCAAATGTGCCTTACAAAATTAATGTTATAGTGGCGTTTTGATAATTGGTTTGCCCTGTGTTGCTTCTAGCTGTGCCGTTGTTCTTATACTTTCCATGTCAGTAGGCTCTCCATGTTGTGATGCTGTTGGTTTTTGCATTGATTATTGTACTGCAACAATCTTTTGGCATGATTAAAGATGTTTCTATAAATCAATGAACTGTTTATCGTTCTCCTGTGATTTTCTTTTTTGCACCTGTATGTTTTTGGAGCTTACAGGTAATAGAGCATATGGAGGAGGACCAGGCCTGTCGTTTTGGTGATATAGCATTGGGTTATTTTCGTCCAAAGGTTCTTATAGTTTCCACCCCAAATTACGAATACAACGTGATTCTACAAAGATCTAGTCCTGGAACTCAAGAAGAATACCCAGACGAGAAAAGCCAGTCAGAGTCATGTAAATTTCGCAACCATGACCACAAGTTTGAGTGGACAAGAGAGCAGTTCAACCACTGGGCATCTGAACTAGCGAAGAAGCACAATTACAGTGTCGAGTTCAGTGGGGTTGGTGGTTCTGGTGATGTGGAACCAGGTTTTGCTTCTCAGATAGCCGTCTTTAAACAGGAGAGCCTGCTTGATGAAGATGATCTTCTGACAAAACAAAATTCATCTCAGCATTGCAAAGTTGTATGGAATTGGAACTGCGCTGACGGATTAGTACCCTCCCTAACAAGTAACTAATACCAAGGGTTTTGAAACCACCCTGACAAATATTTTAGCTTAATCAGTACAGCTTTAGTCTGTACTGATAAATTATATATGATAAATTATACACCAAGGTTATCTAACAGAATTAGACAAGTGCAGGCTCAGAATGGTTGCATGTCTTTTGCTCCTAGGACAATTTTTTTGGTGCATGATTCTTTTTCTTTGAAAGCCCCCATGCCATTTATGAATCTTTTGAAGGGAATTCCAGCCTCGTTAATTAGTATTGTTTGGCCGTTAATTAGTATTGTTTGACGGTGTGGTTGCAGTTGCTTTTAAATAACTTTTTGTATTAAAATACATGTTAATAATATTTTTTTATTTTTTCAAAATTATTTTTAACATCAAGACATCAAAATGATTTGAAAACACTAAAAGCATATATTAATTTGAAGTTAATAAAAAAATAAAAAAAATTTAAATTTTTTTAAAAATACTATTAAAAGGTAAAAACAAACATGAATACAAAGCACCCCATCTCTTTCTTCAAGATTGGCTGAACATGTACTAGGATTCTTATAATCTCATAACATCAATCACTTTTGAAATTTCAATACAAAGGGTGTTCAAGCCTAGCACATAACATACATTTGTTCATAATTGATTCTTTTAAGTAATTTTTAAGTAGTTTTAATAATGTACTTATTACCAAATATAGAGTTTGTCTTAATTTAAAAAAATTTCAGTCCCAAGTCTGGTTGAATTTCTTGTCATGAAAAAATATAATTTCTTTTTAATAAGTGAATTAAAGTTATTTAATATTATTACAACAATCCCAAATCTTTATTCACATATTCCAATAAAATCATTGAACACAGTAAGTTAATTTAAGCCCTAAACCCTTCCATAACACATAATATTAATGCCCCAATTCAATTTCCCTCCAAAAAAATATTCCTTAATTCCAAATAAAAAAAAATTAAGATTTACTTGTAAAAATGAAGAAGAGAGAATTAACAATCATGGAAAAAAATTACACCAACACGTGCCAAGAGGCCAAACGTGCGAGTTCCAACGGCTAGTTATTATAAAACGGCTAGTCTTTTCTTTTTCACATTTTCACCTTCTCTTTTGCTTCTCTCAATCATCACACCTCTCTGTGCTTTCTCTTCTCTCTCAATAAAATTTTCCTTCACTTTCTCTCTAACCAAACGCAAATAAAGCTATCATTCCATTCACAAGAAACCCAATTCTTTGATATCTTTTTATGTATATCACTTTCTTGTAAAAATTTAAGAAAAGGGGTCTTAAAGATTAGTACTTTCTCTTGAAAATGTGGTCTAACAACAAAAACGACAAGAATTCTCAGTCAAGGGGATTCTGGACACCGCCGGCGTCATGGAGGTCACAACAATCACCGGAGGTGGTGATGATGCCAATGTCAGAGAGGAAAGAAAGGGTGTCTCATCCTAATTGTAAACGTGATCTTTTTCATGTTGTTCATAAAGTTCCTGCTGGTGATTCTCCTTATGTTAGAGCCAAACATGTTCAGGTACTAATTCTCAATGGTTTTTTTTTTTTTTTTTTGTCTGGGTTAATGGGTTTTTGAAATTTTTTTAGTCTTGATGGGTTCTCTTGAAGAATAGTAATTATCTGTTTGGTTGAAATTGTGACAGAAGATGATAAACTAAGGATTTTTTTTTTTGATATGGTATGATTTATTCTTAAACAAAAAATGGAAATGCCAAACTCTTGCATAAATTGATTTTAGTCTATCTTTTTTTTTTTTGGAAGTTCTTTTGTAATTTCTGGTTCGTGATAAAGTTGAATGTTATTGATCTTTGTTTTATGAATTTTTGGGTTTGGTCCGTTTGGATATTACAGGTTAGTATGGGATTTGGTGTTGGTAGTTTAGTATTTCTTCTAGCAATTTGAAAAACTGTTACCTATTTTTCATTGTTTGGAACTCTTATCTGCATGAGAAATCAGTGTGGATTTCATATGGGAATTGCTGTAGGGAAAAAGAGTGAGAAAAGGAAAAGGGAATTGCGTTAAATAGCTATATGCACGAGATATTGTCACCCGATAAGAGGAATTCAGGTACTAAAGTAGTAAAGAACAATACAATTAGATTATACCACTAGGAGATGTCAGGTCATACATTAGTTTCCTCAGGATTGAAGAAAATGTTGTTTTTTTATTTTATTTTAACTCTTCTTGTCTCCATTGACTTCCCATTACAGATTTTGACTTTCCTCAGGTCATACATCAATGACTGATTTTTGGAACTTAATTGAATAGATTGATTCTCCGGTTTGGTTCCAGTGTATGCGTGTGATTTTGATATTTGAATCTTTAATTACAGTTGATAGAGAAGGATCCGAGCAAGGCTGTGTCCCTATTCTGGGCTGCTATCAATGCTGGGGATAGAGTTGATAGTGCCTTGAAAGACATGGCAGTGGTGATGAAGCAATTGGATCGAGCAGATGAGGCAATTGAGGCGATTAAATCTTTCCGTCATCTCTGCCCTTGTGATTCCCAGGAATCTATTGACAATGTGCTAGTTGAACTCTACAAGGTGAAGTGATCATTTAAAAAAAAAAAAAAAAAATCTTTGCAAACTGTAGTGTTTTAGCTAGAATTGACTCTGATGATTTGGTAATGTGATTTGTCCATTTGCATACTGATATTTCACGAGGAAAATCTATGCGAAGAACCCATCTTACATGTTTTGTGAGTTGTCTTCTTAGTAATGCATCCTTGTAAGGTTTAGTAGTTTTCTTCATTAATGGTGAAGGATCAATCTGTTGCAATGGTGCTGTTTTAAACAAAAATTAAACTCTTTCAGTTATTGATGTAGTTGAGGTATGAAATTTTCATCTACAAAGGGCTTTTTAAGGAGTGCAAATGCTTTACATGGTAGAGATAATTATTATTTTCATTAGGAGACCTAAAATATATTGTTGACTTAGAAGCATATATTTGCAATGTATGTGGCTGAATATTTTCTTTTTGTCTTGAGGAATCTGGTTAGCAGATCCATTTAGCCAACCCCATCAAGTTTGGGATTAAGTCTTGTTTTGGGTTGAGTTATAGCTTGGAGGAAATCTGATTACATCTTTGGTCTGCACCTGACTGAGGCTGATGTGATGATTCCTGCTCCTTTTGTGTAGCTATATTGAGTTGTGATGCATGCTTGAATCTTTTGCAGAGGTCTGGAAGGATTGAAGAAGAGATTGAAATGCTTCGATGCAAACTGAAGCTCATTGAAGAGGGTATTGCTTTTTCTGGCAAGAAGACAAAGACAGCAAGATCTCATGGAAGGAAGATTCAAATAACTGTTGAGCAGGAAAGATCAAGGTGATACACCTTCTCTACTTTTTTCCTACTTTTACCGTATATCTCTGGATATCATTTCATTTTCTACGTTAAATGATGCAGAATACTAGGGAACTTGGCCTGGGCTTACTTGCAGCATCACGATTATGGTTTGGCTGAACAACATTATAGGTAAACTATATTTCTAATTTTCTACGTTGGAAGATATACCTAGACATGAAAATGATAATCTTCTTCATGAAATAAAATTTGTTTCTCAGGAAAGCGCTCTCTTTGGAGCCAGATCAGAACAAGCAATGCAACCTGGCGATCTGCTTGATGCACTTGAACAGAATTCCTGAAGCAAAATCTCTGCTTCAAACTGTAAAAGCTTTATCTGGAAGTAAACCAATGGATGATTCATATGCTAAATCTTTTGAGCGTGCTTGTCAGATCCTGGCTGAATTTGAGTCACATTCGAGAGTTAACCCAACTGAACAGAATGAAGATCGCCAAAGATCTTTGAAAGTGCCTACCACCAGAAATTTGAAACAAGTTGCTGGCTCCCCGAATGGAGATCCATACATTTCTGAATTCATAGACTCTATAAAGTGCACAGGAGGATTTAATGAAGAGAGAATGCTGGCAGATGAACAGAATAGAAGATATTATTGGCAAAATCGCTCTGAGAATGAGAAAAACTTCTTTGTATACAATAATGGGAGTTCTCATTGCATATCATCTGAACTGAGTGGTCCACAGTCTCGTCTGCAAACCGCAGCTGACAATAGCTGGAAGAGAGGTTCTTATTTTGAAAGCCCAGTTGAAAGGCTTGGTTTTGTCAGCAAAATGAAGGAGAATCGGTTTAGTTTCACTGAAACAGGCCCAGCTTCCACGCAGAAGAAGACATTTACTTCCCCAGCACTATTTACACAACCGAGAAGATGCTCCTTGGGGTTTGATAAAGGAGATCAGATTAAGATAAGGTGGGGAGAGGATAAAGTTGAGACAAAAAAAGAGAATGCAATCCGATATCTCTCTGAAGAACTGTTAGGCTTATCTGATGATCATACAAGCTGGAAAAGAAATGTTCGGGAAAATGTTGGCCAAAGGAAATCTGCAATGGAAGACAGCAACACATGTCTAAAGTGTCCGACAGAACAGACCGCCTTTATTGACAATGCAGGAGTATTGAATGCTTCCACTGATTGTGACTGGGATCAATCAGCAGATACTTCTGGAAGTAAATCTCTCGGACAGGACAGAATACTCAAATCTCGTCCCAAGAGCTGGGCAGATATGGTTGAAGAAGAAGGAGAAGAACAGGAATTGTTTACTGCAGACCTTGGCCAAGGTTTCAATAGTTGGAACTATGAAGAAGCATCTAATGATGAAAATTTAAATGCCAACATAGTTCATCAAAATTCTTATCAAAAGTTTCAGCAGGGAATATGTCAAAAACTTGAAGCAGTTGATCTTCAAGATGGCACTGGTACCCCTAGGAATGCTGTTTCGTCAAGGAATCCAACAGCACGACGCTCATTGTCTTACGAATCTGCGGAGGATGCGAATACAAAGAGGAGAAACAGGTTGCAGGTTTTCCGGGACATTACTCCTGCTCTGGATAGTCCATGAGCTTGAATCAAAATATGTAAGCTGTGAATATAATTCAGTAATCTTTGAGTGTTTGAACTGCAGTTGATCTTCAAGATGGCACTGGTACCTCCATGAATGCTATTTCTTCAAGGAATCCAACAGCATGACGCTCATTGTCGTATGAATCCGCGGTGGATGTGAATACAAAGAGGAGAAACAGATTGCAGGTTTTCCAGGACATTACTCCTACTCTGGATATTACATGAGCTTGAATCAAAATATTTCAGATGTGAATATAATTCGATAATGCTTTGAGTGTTTGAACTGCAGTGATCAAAATCAAAGTAATATGGAGTGTTTATTCTTTTTCCTATATCAATTTTTTTTTTTTTTACAGCTTGGTGAGTCACTGTTGCATCAAACATTGTATATCTCTGCCATTCAACTCTGTCCATAGTACAAAAGAAAGAAAAAAGTTGTAATGTATGTGAACTATAAAACTTATGCTTACTGTTTGATTGAAATGTCTTTATTCATCTCTCTTTTAAATATATTAAACCTAAACTGTCTCAATGCCTCAGTCATTAGTGAAGTGAGTTAACCCGTACTAATTTGATTATTTTAATATTAAAAAAATTAAAATAATATAGTTTTAAATTTTCATTTCTTTTTCTATTCATAGTACAAAAGAAAGAAAAACATTTGTAATGTATGTTAACTATACAAATTATGCTTACGGTTTGATTGATGTCTTTCTCTTTTAAAGATGTTAAACTTAGCCGGTCTTAATGCATTATAAATTAAATGAAGTTAACCTGTGCTAATTTAATTATTCTAAAATAATATTATTTCAATATTTTTTTTTACAGAATTAAAATAGCATGGTTTTAATTTTTTTAAATCAAATTAAATTTTAATTGAGTTAATTAAGTTACGAGATGATTAACTAAATAATGAAGTCAATTCCTTTATATTTTAATTTAAAAACTCAATCCGAACTAGTTTAATAGCAATGATCTCTTCCTACCTCTATTATTTTCATGTATCCATGTCAATCATCACATTAAATACAAAATTCTCTCTTTATTGGAAGATTATCCACACATTTTACACCTTCTCCAAGCAAACTAATGAATATAAATTGAAAAAATAGGTATGGATGTTTTTTATCCAGTAACTTTTTTTCTTGGATTCATTCCCAATATAGGGAACCTAGTCTAAGGGTGACAACTGAGGGCCAATAATAGAAATCCAATAATGAGAGGAAAAAAAATAAAAAAAGATATAACTTTGAAGGGCAATAAAATAAATTCAATATTTCAAACTATCAACAATGAAATTCTAAATTCTACCGTGCTTTCCTCTTTTTTTGTTTTTTTTTTTTCTAACTTTTCCTCTTTTTAAAGTTGAAACTTTTAAACAAAATACTGTGGAGTGCTTGTTTTTTTCTTTTTTTCTATTTTATTATTTTTTTTTTTTTTTAGTTTTGTAAAAAACATTGTTGATTTCTTTTTATTTTTATTTTTTTTTTATTTTTTTAAAAAAGAGAATAACAAAAATTACTGTTGACCTTCTTTTTTTTGTTTGCAATCTAATTTTTTTCGGACACTCTTTGAACTTACCAATGGCACACCACTGCCGCGGCACCACCACAACTTGTTTCACCACAGCTTTTTTTTGGCCACTAAAGCCTTCGTAACCATCTTTCTCACTTAATAGGTAACTCTGTTCCTCCATATTTTTTCTTTTATAACGTTTCTACCTTTAATTTCTCATTTTATACTCTCAAAGTTCTAAATTTCTTTAACTTATAAAGTTTATAACTTTATTTTACTAAAAATTAATCATTTTCTCATTGTGCCCTTTACTGTGATTAATCTGATTGATTCAAGGTGATTAATGGACTCTCAGCTTCTATTACTTAACAAGACCAACGCTTTAATCAAACCTCCACTATTCAGTTTCTTTGCTTCCTCAAAACCCAGATACAACCCATCTTCCAATTTCTCTTTAGGTATTTTTTCACTGGAAAAGTTTCAATTTTGCTTGTTTTTTCTTGTTGATGTTATTGTTAATTTGATGGGTTCTTTTTGTCTTTTGTTGTGGTTGAAGGGTGTAAGTTGAAGAGAGTAATGTGTGCAATGAAGTCTTATAGGTTATCAGAACTTAGTAATGCAGAGGTTGAAAGTTTGAAAGCTCGGCCTCGTATTGATTTCTCTTCCATTTTTGGCATTGTAAGTGACCCTTTTTTGTTTTGTTTTGAAGATGGTGTAATTTTTAAAATTTAAGTTTGTTGTGTTGAAGTCCTGATAAGGTAATTGCTGATAGGTAGTATTGTTTCTTGTTTTTTTTAGGTTAATCCTATTGTTGATGATGTTCGTCAAAGAGGCGATGATGCAGTTAAAGAGTCCGTCATTCTTTAATTAGTATTTTATCTTTATAGTCATTGTGTTTGTTTTAGTAATGAGGTTAGACCGATGGAGCTGTTTATCTGTTCTTTGTAGCTATACTGCAAAATTTGACAAGGTCAAATTGGACAAGATTGTCGAGAATGTTTCTGAGCTTCCTGATCCGGAGGTGAATTCCAAAAATATATCTTATAATAAAAGAAATTCCTTGCATTTCTAATTTTCTATTTGAAGTTATTTGTATGGTTTGATATTTTTGGTTCCAAATGTAACTTTTGGCTATTATTTTTTTTTTCCTTTTGCTGAATGGCAGCTTGAGGCAACTGTTAGGGAAGCATTTGATGTGGCATATGACAACATATATGCATTTCATCTTGCTCAAAAATCCACTGAAAAAAGCGTTGAGAACATGAAAGTATGTCAATTATAGTGATTGGTTCTAGCTTTTACTATGTGTTTCCGTTGATAGCTAAGCCTAGATTATTTTCAAATATTTCAGGGTGTTAGATGCAAACGTGTGGCTCGGAGCATTAGTTCTGTCGGTCTTTATGTACCAGGGGGAACTGCAGTTTTACCATCCACAGCTCTGATGCTTGCTGTTGTAAGTTGATTGGGTTTTACCAATTATTTTGGCTGGTTCAAGTTCTATAATTTTTACTATGATTGTCATATTCTAGTTAGGTTCATTTGGTTGACATTTTAGTTTGTTTTGTAAACTAGCCTGCACAAATTGCTGGGTGTAAAACTGTTGTCCTTGCAACTCCCCCATCTCAGGATGGCAGCATATGCAAGGTATTTGTTTGTATTTGAAATGCTATACTTTTGCAAAGCATGCTCTTAATGGGGGTGGATTTGTGGTCTTTCATAGGAGGTATTGTACTGTGCCAAGAAGGCTGGTGTCACTAACATCCTTAAAGCTGGTGGAGCTCAGGTTAGAAAACAAACTTATGGCCATATGTTTTGTGCACTGGGCACGTTGTCTTTATTGCATTTAGTTCCTAGTGATCTTACAATTTTTTTTTATTTCTAGGCTATATCTGCCATGGCTTGGGGGACAGATTCTTGCCCCAAGGTATTTACTCATCATCTCATTTCTCAATTTTTAGTATCCGAAAATCTGATAATAAGAACAAACAATCCTTTTATTGTTCCTCTGTGGAATTTATATTTGTGTTTTGTATTTGCTGTTTGTTAACTTGGGGAGTGTGTTGTTTGCTATGGAATTGATGGACAAAAGGCTCATTGTATTTTCCATATCAAATCACTACATTTTTGTTATTTGTTTTTATGATACGAGAATAACCTGCATATTTTGGCTCCTCTTTACCTCACTGTATCCTCTCAAATTTATGCTAAAAATGTTTTTGAAAAATTTGCAAAGATTATTATTTAATAATTACACAAATGAAAAGTCGACTTTCAAACTAGTTTTGTATTAACACAGACATAGCATGCTTAAATATGTTTAAACTTTTTACTTACTCTAGAGATGTGTTTCGATACTAGTTGTAATGTGCTAGCACTTTTCACCTGAAATTTGTAGGTTGAGAAGATTTTTGGGCCAGGAAATCAGTATGTGACAGCTGCAAAGATGATTCTCCAAGTATGGATACTTCCTCTCCAACTGGACTTTATTGAAGCCTATTAGTCTACATAAATATTTTATTTCACCTCTTTCTCTGCCTGGGTAGAAAATGCTGATCCTTTTTTCAATTCGACTCAGTTTGTCCTTGCTTTTATTCACATAACAGAACAGTGAAGCAATGATTTCGATTGACATGCCTGCTGGGCCTTCTGAAGTCTTAGTCATTGCTGACAGTTATGCTAGTCCTGTTCATATAGCTGCGGATTTACTGTCCCAGGTGCTTAATTTTTTCTTTCTTTTTTAACCATGTTCATATTCATGTTGTGTAGGTGATGCATGTAATATTTCATCTTTCATATAATTCTCCCAAAGTGAGGAAGTTCTAATGTTACAGATACTGATTGAATTAACGGCAGAACAAAAAACTCAATAAACTGATAAATAAAATAAATAAGATTTTACAATGTGTTTATTTATTTCACCTTATAAAGGTTACATGCATGCTCAGTATCTGGGCATTGTACTTAGTATGTGTTTGGTATTGTGGGGTAGAGTGTTTTTCGCCTGAAAATGCATTAAAATGATTTTTTTATTTTATTTTTGACATCAGCATATCCAAACCATTAGAAAGCACTAAAAAAAGCATTGTTTTAATATCTTTTCAAGCCAAATGCACTTTTGAAACGTAGTTTCAACCACAAAAACAAATGGACACTATTTCATCTTGTTGCATTTTTCTATTATCAATGTTAAAAATTAAATCAAAATTTCCTTTACGATCCTTTCAAATGTTCAATTATCATGAATTAGATGTTCATTGCTTTCATATATGCCATAGTTTTATCTTGCCTGATATTTTTATTAAACTCTTTGCATTTTCCAGGCTGAACATGGCCCTGATAGCCAGGTTGTTCTTGTAGTTGCCGGGGATGGTGTGGATATGAAAGCCATTGAAGAGGAAATAAGTAAGCAATGTCAAAGCTTACCAAGGGGTGAATATGCTTCAAAAGCACTTAGCCACAGTTTCACCGTCTTTGCTCGTGACATGGTTGAGGTCAGTCTTTTATTTGACTGTTTCTCCCTGGATATTTGTTATATCAATCAAGGAGTTGCTTGCTTTGCATTATTGGGAATTATAGGATGGGGGTTAGAATTCTTATGTGTCTAAGGAATTTAACATGTGCTTTTGAATCACAAAAATAAAAATGAAAAATGAGCATGAAAAATGTTTTAACAATCTCTTGTATACTAGTCCCCAAACTGTATCGATTAGTTGGTTTGGAATTGGTGCCTGCAAGATTTTTTCAGCTAGTGTTACATTTTATTTTCTGAAGCTAACATGATTATTGGGTTTCTTAAGGCTGTCTCCTTTTCAAACTTGTATGCTCCTGAGCATTTAATCATTAACGTAAAAGATGCGGAGAAGTGGGAGAACTTTATTGAGAATGCAGGTATGCTCTTTTAATGCTATAGCCTTTTTTCTAACATCTTTGGTGCTATTCTCGAGTTTCTACCTTCGAAGGCAAGTGAATTCTCTCAACTGCTTTAGAGAAAATACATAGCAGATTTAAGCCTTGGATGATTTTCTCTGCAGGTTCTGTGTTCTTGGGCCCGTGGACACCAGAGAGTGTTGGGGATTATGCCAGTGGGACAAACCATGTCCTTCCAACGTATGGATATGCACGGATGTATGGTGGGGTATCCTTGGATTCTTTCCAGAAATACATGACAGTGCAGTCTTTGACAGAGGAAGGTCTCATGAAGCTTGGTCCATATGTGGCAACCATGGCTGAAGTTGAAGGGCTGGACGCCCACAAGAGAGCTGTAACTCTTAGACTTCAGGATATTGAAGCCAGACAGGTTTCTAATACGAGATAGTGTTTTAATTAGGCAACTGATATATATATATATATATATATATATATATATATATATATATATATATATATATAGTCATTGTTTTTGGGATGGCATTTTTGACATGCTTGAGTTTACCGAAATTTCAAGTTGTATAACTATGAAGTTTTGGCTTGTAACGTAACCTTTCCCATTTAGTCATAAATGAATCTCTCATTTGCTTCATGTCCCTGAATTGATCATTTAAATTGTATGGTAGCATCTAGATGAGGTCTTTATGATATTATTTGGTTTATTGTAACGGAATAGAAAAAAGAATGGTAGCTGAACTAGACACAGGAAAAAACGATAAAAGGAAGGAAAAATAGACTTCTAAATTTATGCCTAACAAAACAGGTTGCATCAAGAAGCAAAGACTAGTCATCAGATATTGCACTGTCAAGCCTTTCTCTCACCTTCCACAAGCCATCACTCCCCAAAAACTATGAGTTCAGCGTCCTCGTCAACATGGGCAATCATTATATCTGGTTCTGACGTAATGTGGTTTTTAATCTCCCATCACCAAAAGCCCTCGTCATTGCTAACTGCCCGTCCATGAGCGGCACATTGCCTGAGCCAACCACAGATCAAGAGCTCACAGAAAGATAAAGAGGCCCCACTCTTTCACACACCTCAGAAGAAAAAAGAATTGTATGCACCTGGCGCTTTAGACACAAAATCCGCCCTTGCTCTCGATCGGCAAGTTCTTTCTCCTCCTGGGGATCATGATCTACTTGTCTTTCTTCTCCCACCATTTCCCATTTCTTGTCTAGAACTTTGATTGCAGGGAATTGACAACATTCTTGTGCAACTGGAAAGCCTATGCAAGAATGTCGCTAGGAATGTCTGGATTAGACCCAAACACAGCATTCGCAATGGTGATGACACCTGGGTTTAGGCTGTTCAAGGCTGCTAGGAAACAGCATTGCTCGTTCCCACATTTCTTTGAAAGTGAACAAGATTTATAGGGAACACAAACACGCCACCCTTTTGTAAGACCTCGGTAATGAGACGGTTTTCAGGGTTGGATGTAACAAATCCAACTTCAAGACTACCTTCAAGAACTGTCAAGATTTCAGAGGCACGAGGGTGCGTGTGTAGAGGGTTACTACCAGATGGTGCATAGTCAATGCGTGCAAAAGAGATACCAAGTGTGTTAAGTCCTGGTATTTGGGCTACATTCACTGCAGGTACCCTCGAACCCACTGCATTTGATGTGTTGCCTAGCATGTGAAGTCCACTGAAAGAGAAGTCACTAGCTTGAACACTCTTGGGGTCCTTGCAAGCCAAGCCGCTGACAAGAACTGCGCGCCATAAAATAATTAAATTGTGTTATTTTCTTTTATGAAAAAATCAACAAAAATAAACAAATTTACATTAAATTTTGTTTTTGAGATAAAGGCAGTCTTTCTATAACATAATCTTCACAAAAATCATTAGAACAAAATTCATCCTTTGTCTATTCTAAGTGATTTTATAAAATAACCATTTTTTTTTTCAACTAATATCTTCTTAAAACAATTAAACACATTAGACTTTTTTTGTAAGTATAATGATGTTCTTCTATTATAATCATCAATAAATAGTAGAAAATACAAATTTTATTCAATGAGTATGGTTGAATTGGACCATATACGTTTGCGTATATCTCTTATAAGGGTTAGCTTGCTTTAGATATAGACTCCTTTAAAAAGTTCTTGCCTACTATTTATCATTCACTCAACTTATTTAGATGTTCAATGAATGGTAGACCCTTTAACATATTTTTTTTGCACCATAATCTTTAAGCTATCAAAGTTTACATGTCTAAGTCTTATATGTCAAAACCATGTCTCATATTTCACACATGCCTTTAAACATTTAGGCACATCTGTCTCTATATTTAGCAAAAATATTTTATTCTTTATCATGGTTACCTTTGCAATCATAATTTCATAAGTATCAAGTAATATCAAATTATAATCTTTTATCTTAATTTCATAACCCTTTCTCCAATAATTATCCTAAACTCTATATGTTATTTCTTTACAGTTGAGATATAATAAACATCACCAATAAATTAATGACTATCATCTTTCATTTGAATCAGGATCATATCTTTCTTTGATGGAAACCTTTGAATGATTTGCAAAGGTGACATTACCTTTAATTGATTCATCAAGCTCTACAAATTTATCTTTGTCTCTACTCATGTGATTGCTAGCTTCATTTTCTAGATACCACGTGTTTTCTTTGGTTTTCATAATTCGTTCATCATGGACTAGTAATATGGTGGCTTCTTGCTTCTCTTTTACTACTAAATTGGCATTCTTTTCAACTTTTTTGGTTGGATTCCAACAATCCCTGGCATAATGACTTATTCTTTGACAATTATAACATTTAACTTTTGTTTTTTCAAACCTAGGTCTCTGACTGCTACTGTCAGTGGAATCGGTTGACCAATTTGCTTCATTTGGTCAACCAATTGACCTATTGAGGCTGCCTCAGCCTCCTCTTCCAAATCTATCTTTTTTTTTTTCTCTCTTTCTCCACCTTGTCCATGTCCTCTACCTTCTTTGGTATATCCAGAGTTATCTTGCTTTTCTTTTGTATAAAATTTTAAGAAGAGTGCTTGTGCATTTATGCCTTCTTGAATTTTGTTGAGTTTTTCTTTATAAACTTGTACTTTTCTCATGAGACCTTAAATTGTCAAAAAAATTCATATTCTATGATTTCTCTATCATGACTACTATATAATGAAATTTCGTTTGCAGCAAGCATAAGATTTTTTCTACCACACACGATTTCTTTCATCTTCTCCGATTCTATATTTTTTTCCATCTAATTATATATGGCTAACATTCTAGAAAAGTAATTCCAAATATTTTATGATTCAAGCATATACAATATTTCAAACTCACTTCATAACTTTTATAAGCAGCACTAATTTATTATATATAAAAAATTCAATTGCTATAATAAAACTGATTAGCTACTCTATAAACTCGTTCATCTTGAATGCTACTATTGAAATTAGACCACAATTTATGTATTTTTATGATAAAACTTGCTGGTATATTTCATTAAATTCCTGACCAATACTATGTGGCTTTGTAACTCTGTTATTTTCATTTTGAAACTCCTCGAAGTCCTTTTATTTTGGCTTCCTATCCATTAATTTATCCGTCTTCAGCACAATGAGCAGCAATGCTGGATGGTATCAAGTCATTAACACACACAAAATATAGAAAAAAAACTTATATATAAAACAAAGATTGAAGTGTTCAAACAAATGATCAATGCTAATTTATTTGAAAAACAAATGACATGTGTTCTCCATTTTTATTGGACTAATACATAAAAACTCTGGCCATAAATGATCACTGACCAAACTTTTACTAATGTCTAATACAGTAGAAAATACCTTTATCAGCATCAAATCATCATTTTCAAATATAAAAAAACATCTGGTCGCTATGATCACGAAGAAGAGAGTGGTGGGATGCTTTGTTCATTTCTAAAGAAATTATCAGGATCAACTGCAGTCTTCACTTGTATTAACCTGTCAAAGTTATTCTTGAAATATTTCCTGCCCCAAATGCTTGCTTGTTTATAACTTGTGTTGCCTTGAATATTGTTCATCCCTACGTCAAGGTCCCTATAACCGATATATGCTTCTCGAGGGTTTTTTGAAACATAAGGAGCCGTGTAACTGTAAAGCCTTCTAATCCAAGCTACATGCCTCATTGATGCTTCCTTGCCTTGCTCATTCCAAAGCAGCAAGTATTGAATTTTGTATAAATTACCAGCTCTGTGAGCAAATGGGATGCTAGATTCCGAAATCTGATCCATTTTTCCTCCATATGGAACTAGGATCAATCTAGGCGTCTCGATACCTACTTTAAGGAACCTTTTCCATATCCCTTCGAACGCAATTTCAGGCATAGGTTTCTTGACGTAGTCAGATTTTCCTTTGAAATTTGTTATGTATTGAGGAGTCCTGTTGAGCAACACATCCAAGGAAGAATTAGTAGAATATCCAGAATTGTAGAGGACAAATTCTACCCAGCTCATTTCGGTGCAATCATCTTTCACTAAACCGAGCTCAGGGAAGTTCTCTTGCATCAATGGAAGAAGCCTATCAGCTCCACCAAGAAATAAAGAAGGGAATTCAGCTTGTATTGTTGAAATTCCTTCCCGACTAGAATTAGTTTTGGTTATATATGCTGTAATGAAGAGATCTTCGGGAAGCTTATTTGCAACGTACTGCCACCGATGGATTAACTTGGTTGCATTTTCTTCCAAAGATCTTACGACGGAGAAGATCGTCACTGTGTGTGGAACAGGAACCAACTTCAATTTCCATGCAACAACAACTCCAAAAGTATTTCCTCCACCGCCTCGAATGGCCCAAAACAAATCTTCTCCCATTGATGCTCTATCAAGAATTCTACCTTTAGCGTCGATTAATTGAGCATCAATTATGTTATCAGCAGCAAGGCCATATTTCCTCATCAGCCCTCCATACCCTCCTCCACTTAAGTGCCCTCCGGCACCAACAGTAGGACAAGCACCTGCAGGAAAGGCAAGAGTTCCGCTTTTCTCGGCAATGCTATGGTAAAGCTCGCCAAGAGTTGCACCAGCTTGAACCCAAGCAGTGCTGTTTTCTCCATCAACATTGATTGCTCGAAGATTGATTAGATCAATGATGACAAAAGGGAGAGCAGAAACATATGAAAGACCCTCATAATCATGGCCGCCGCTGCGAATTCTAACATTCATTCCATGTTTTTGGGAACATAAAATGGTGGCTTGAATGTGGGATACATTGATTGGTGTGACAATAACTAGAGGTTTTGGGGTTGCAGTTGTATTAAACCTGGAGTTCTGTATAGAGCCCTGCAAGACATGTAAATAGGAAGAGTTGTTTGGGGTATAAACGAGCTCGGAAAAGGAATTGGAGTCTTCAGAATAAAGGGAAAGGCATTGTAGAAAATCCTCATGAGTCTGAGCTGAAGCTGACCATAAGAAGGAAAAGAGAAGGAAACACAGAAATGGCAACATTGTTGTAGTGCTTAGACATGTAGTCATCTCTATAACTACTTGATTTGAGTGTAGGAACTTGGTACCATGCTCTCTTATTTATACTACATCTATTAAGAGAATGGTTGCTTGGCAAGAAAATGAGTTTAAAGGTGTAATTATAGATATTTTTTAAAATATTTTTTATTTGAAATTATATTAAAATAATATTTTTTTAATTTTTAAAAAACTATTTTTGACTTTAACGCATTAAAATGATCTTAAAATATAAAAAAATATTAATTTAAAGTAAAAAATAAATAAAAAAAAATTAAATCTTTTTAAAAACATTTTTAAAATATAAAAAACAAACAGGATGAAAAATGTTTTATGAAAAATTTGAACAAGTTAAGCATCTAGACACGGCTAGAAAGTTCAAATCAACAGATATCCACAAAAGCAGGTTTTTTCCATGGCATTGAATCTGTCTGGTGGCTCAAAATTTAGGACTCGTAGATAGTTCAAATGACGACGCTTGTAAAAATAATTTTCTAAACATATGCTAAACTTCTTGTTCAAGTAATTATTATTTTATCCAGAATGTTGAATGTTGAGCTTGTAGTTCTAATAAACTTATAATTTATGGTCTGATATTGCGTAATTAGGAATAGTTTTCTAAGTTTAGGGGCCAGGATTTTCAAGCTCTAGAAAACTAATTTGCTTAATCTCAACCCTCCATCCGTAATACTGTCAAGTGTCCATTCTGACAGGCTACTTTTTGAGGCAGGTTTCGTTGACTTTGGTTGATGCATTTGCTCATATTAGAAATGTCATCCAGTATCCACAAAAGCACTGCACTTTTTTATTTTAACTGCTCAAAATCTAGGACTAGTCAATAGTTCAAATGACCACGTCTGTAAAAATTAAAAAAAAAAATGGAAAAGAGGGTGAATACACTGTTCACACAGACCCCATTGCATTTTGGATGGGAAGAACCTTCTTTCCCATTTTTTTTCTTTAAAAGGAAAACTCATAGGCTAATAGAATTTTCTTTGTACTGGGATCATTTTGGTATTTTAAAATTGTTTGGGGACAAAATAGATTTTTTCTTTTGGATTCCATGGGAAAATGACATCAATGTTGTTAAAAAAAAAATTTAGTTAGGCTACCATAAAGGGTTATTTTCATCCGTTGATATCAAAGTGTACAATAATTAATTGAAGTGAACATTGTGGTCATGTAATCCATAATAAACATCGACACAAACAAAATTACAAATCATATTTAAGAATAAAAATTTAATACAATGATTATCTTAGTTGAGGCACTAACACTACTAGTAATTATAATGAATCGTAAATGGAAAGTATAAAAAATAACATTAGCAAGACAATTATTTTTCAGTAAGTTGAATTTTTGTTTATTTAAGAATCAAAGTTTTGAAATCCTCTCAAACATAAATAATTCATTAAACAAAGTCTGTAATCTCTACTTGTAATGTTTGTTGCTATTGTGTTCTTCTTTTATCCTATACACCTATTTGTTGTGGCTGGGGTGGTTCAGTTAGCTTCCATGTCTAATTCCCTAACAAATAATTCATCTCATCTTTCATAGCGAACTCTCATTTGCTTGATTCTTCAACTTGCATAACTTCATCATGATTTTATTTTTCACCATTATCTATCGACATGGTAGCTTTCCCTTTGAAAGAAGAAGCTCTCACTCAACTCAAACTCTTCTCGACTCAACTCAAACTCTCACACTCACAACACTCTCTCTTTCTTTCGGTGTTTAGCTCCCTAGTGTTTTTTTCACACATATTGTGCTGTGTTCCCGCAGCGAGTTGGAATAGATCCAGCTCATTCCAACACATGCCATGCCAACTCATTTCACCTTACGACAACTCATCTCTTGGTGATCATCGTTTCTTTCACTTGCAGCTGGACAGTAAGTGAGATAGGTGCCATCATTTCTTCCACTTCTAGCTGGGCAAGAAGTGGGTGGGGGTGTGCCTTTCGTTCTCCATTAATTAACAGGTTGTTTGTCGTTCGGCATTAATATTATTACGTCAGAGAGAGAGAGAGAGTAACATGTTTTTTGCATCTTAGTACGTAAGAGGAAATTCTCAAGTACAATCGTAATTGCAGTACCATCTTTATTTTCTTCGCTATTATAGCCTACTTTTGCACACAATTTCTTATTCGTCAAAGTCCAAGCTTTTGAATATAGAAAAATTGAAACTCTCCACATCGATCCCAACAGTTCAACCTTCAATCTTAGAAACAATGAAATGACAGCATATTATTGAATTTGAATGAAATCTCACATATTTCTTGGACACCTTCAAATGTATCTCAGAAGAAAAATTGATCTTAAAACGGATAACTTTATTGATGTCTCTACAGATGAAATATATAATTATGTATTACCGTTAATTTTCTCTTCTTGAGCCTTTAATCACCAAGATGAGAGAGGTGGTATGCTCTGCTCATTTCTGAAGAAATTGGCAGGATCAACTTCAGTCTTTATGCGTACCAGCTTGTCAAAGTTATTTTTGAAGTACTTCCTACCCCAAATGCTTGCTTGCTTATAGCTTGTGTTGCCGGCAAGGTTATTTATCCCGAGGTCAAGGTCTCTGTAATTGACGTATGCTTCTCGAGGATTTTTCGAAACATAAGGAGTCATGTAACTGTAAAGCCTTCTGATCCAAGAAATATGCCTTTCGGATGCTTCCTCGCCTTCTTCTGTCCAAGCCACATAGTAGTGAATTTTGTATAAATTTCCAGCTCTATGTGGAAATGGGATGCTTGACTCGGAAATCTCATCCATCTTTCCCCCATAAGGAACCATGATCAAACTAGGGGACTCAATGTCCTTTTCGAAGAACCTTTCCCACATCCCTTCTAGTGCGGTTTCAGGCAGGGGTTGTTTAACGTAGTCAGATTTCGCTTTGAAACTTGTTATGGATTGAGGAGTCCTATCAAGCAACACATCCAAGGATGCATTACTTGGAAATCCAGCGAGGAAGAGGGCAAACTCAATCCAGCTCAGTTCAACGCAATCGTCCTTTACAAGACCAAGCTCAGGGAAGCTCTCTTGCATCAGTGGAAGAAGTATATCAACCCCGCCAAGAAATAAAGAAGTGAATGTTGCTTGTATTGTCGGATCTCCTCCTTGACTAGAATTAATTCTGTTTACATATGCTGCAATGACGATATCTTCAGGAAGCTTATTTGCAACGTATTGCCAACGATGGATAAGCTTGGTTGCATTTTCTTTCAAGACTTTGGGGACAGCAAAGACGGTCACTGTAGGCGGAACTTCAACCAAGTTTACTTTCCAAGCTGTAACGACTCCGAAGCTATTTCCTCCACCGCCTCGAATGGCCCAAAACAAATCTTCCCCCATCGATTTTCTTTCAAGAACTCTACCATTAGCATCAATTAATTCTGCATCAATCACGTTATCCGCAGCAAGACCATATTTACGCAGCAAACCTCCGTACCCCCCTCCACTAAACTGCCCTCCAACACCAACAGTATGACAAGCACCTGCAGGGAAAGCAAGAGTTCTACTTTTCTCAGCAATGCTATGGTAAAGTTCACCTATAGTTGCACCAGCCTGAACCCACGCAGTCTTAGTCGACAAATCAACGGTGATCTTACGTAGATTGATCAGATCAAGGATGACAAACGGCAGAGCAGACATATAAGAAAGACCCTCATAATCATGCCCACCACTTCGAATCCTAATCTGTAAATTGTGTTTCTGGGAACAATGAATGGTAGCCTGAATATGTGACAAGATAGTTGGTGTAACAATGACTACAGGAGTTAATTTTGAAGAATTGAACCTAAGATTTCGAATCGAGAACTGCAGAACAGTGGCATATGAAGTGGTGTTCGGGGTGTAAATGACCTTAGAAGTGGCTGGGGAGTCTCCCGAATAAAGGGAAAGACATCGAAGAAAATCCTCATGAGTGTGAGCTGATGTCCCCCATGAGAGTGGAAATAGAAGAATCAACAAAAATGGTAGCATTGAACTGCTAATTAGATAAGTCATCAATCACTGTGGTTTCGAGCAATGAAGCTTGCAAGGGCTCCCTCATTTATAGTATCATCAAGAAGACTTCTTAGCCTAGGAAGAAAGAAATTGAGGACATATCTAGAAAGGTCAGATCAAGAATTTGTCATATTATATTAGTCAATGCATCAACTTTTGAAATTTGTGCCAAGAAAAGTCCTTAACTTATTGCTAAATGTCAAAAGCGGCTTCAAATCTCCTCAGCATAGCAAAATCTTTATAAGTTATATCGTCAGTATAACTAAATCTTTCAAAGTTGGAACTTACTACGAAGTTCAAGCTAGCCTAGAAGCCAACCCATTGGGTTAAAGAAAGCTCATTTGCATGTTATTGATTGTTGAAATTTCAAAGATATCGACTATACCCAATCATGTTAATTATTATGTCTGCAATTCATATTCATATTCATATGTAGTGTTGTTATTATTTGTTATTTTTTTCGGGGCTCCTATAAAAATAAAAATAAAAAGAGAAAAAGAAAAAATAAAAATTATTGGAAGAAAATAATATATATAAAAGCTGAGAAGAACATATCATAACCCCTAGAAAATTGTCAAAAATTGGTTGAGAAAGATCAAAATATATAAAATTAGAAAATTTGATAGCATATTTTCAAATGAAGATCCTATTAGCAAAGATTTTGAAAAGGAAAATTCAAAATTGTATATTTAAGGACTCAATTGAAATTTTTCAAGATTTAATTAAATTTATTAAGGGTTTAATTACAAAAACAAAATAATTTTTAAAGTCAACAAGAAAAATAAAAATTAAATATTTTCATTTTGACTTTAAAAATAATTAACTTATTTTAGATCGATGACTCACAAGCTAACTTGATAGCCCAAAGACCCAGACCATTTTTCATGGTTAGCTCTTTAAGCTCGGTCCGCAACTATGGAAATAAACAAAGATTTCAAATCAATTAATAACTTAACCAAGAAGAAACTTGAAGTAAGAAATTGATTGTTAATATAAAAAAGATTTCCATAATTTCTTGGAAAAAAAAATTTCAATCATGCTGTCTACCAATGTAACTATTAAAATAACTCTTTCTTATTTTGTTTTACTAGAGCATTATTTTCCTAGTATTCGACATTTTCTATTTCGATTTTAGAAATTATGTATCTTTTTATTATAATTCGATAGCAGATTCAGATTTCCTTACATGCCATTATTCGAACTTGCCACCAATTTCTGATAAGCACAACTATTCAACCCATTGAATTTAAGAAGTTTAAAATGCTATTAGTCATTTGAAGTTCTGAATTTTTCTTGTCATTTTCGAAGATTTTTATTAAAAGAATGGTTTCTCATGTTCAAATTTAATATGTGGTTTGATCATAATTATCAGGGCTTGATCTCTGTAACCATTGTCCATGTGATCTGACACTGCTCCGTCTTCTCTGTTGTTCTTGGTTTAGGTCCTGTATGTCTGTCTAGAGACTATAAACTATTTTAAAGCTAAATAACTAGAAACTTCCAAGTAGATGATTCCTTTTGATGATGTTTTGTTCTCCATTCCTTCATCTTCAACTATAAATGACAAAGCAGAAAAAATACAGTTCTGCAACACTCAAAAAGGAAGTGAGCAAAGAAGAGACATCAGGCTGAACCTTGCCTTCACAAGCATGATGGAGTTGGAGGAAGTTTTTTATGACAAGTTGGAAGAAAATTAAAATAAATTCTCGAGGATATAATCTTTGATTAGGGTCAATTTTTCTGACAAGGAAGAAAATCAGAATTTTTAACATTCAAAAGACAACATCGTATTGAATTTGTGTGATATCTCACACTTTAGATCATTACAAAGGGAAATTTTATGAACTAATTCACATGATCTAAATTGTTATTGGGCCATGCTGAAATCTCATACATAAGAGAAGTATTATTATTAGCATTAATCCCATACATAAGAGAAGTAGCTCCCTTTGATCACCAAGATGAGAGAGGTGGGATACTTTGTTCATTTCTGAAGAAATTGGTAGGATCAACTTCTGTCTTAATGCGAACCAACCTGTCGAAGTTGTTCTTGAAATACTTCCGACCCCAAATGCTTGCTTGTTTATAACTCGTGTATCCGAGGTTGTTCACTCCTAGGTCAAGATCTCTGTAATTGACATATGCTTGTCGAGGATTTTTTGAAACATAAGGAGTCATGTACCTGTACAGCCTTCTGATCCAAGCTAGATGCCTTTGGGATGCCTCCTTGGTTTCTTCACTCCAAGACAGTACGGGGGCCAATATGTATCGATTGCCAGCTCTATGAGGAAATGGAGTGCTGGACTCCGAAATCTCATCCATTTTCCCCCCATAAGCGACCATGAAAAGTTCAGGAACCTCGATGTCTTTCTCAAAGAACCTTTTCCATATCCCTTCAAATGCAATTTCAGGTATAGGTTCCTGGACGTAGTCAGATTTTGCTTTCAATTGTAATGAGGTTTGAGGTCCTTGAGGAGTCCTATCAAGTAACACATCCAAGGAGGCGTTGCTTGGAAATCCACCAATGTAGATGACAGACTCAATCCAGCTCATTTCCGTGCACTCATCTTTGGCCAAACCAAGCTCAGGAAAGCTCTCTTGCATCAAAAGAAGAAGCTGGTCAACCTCACCAAGAAACAAGGAAAAGAATGTAGCTTGTATTGTTGACTTTCCTTCCTCACTAGAATTAACTCTGCCTACAAGCACATCGATGATGATGTCTTCAGGAAGTTGATTCGCAACGTATTGCCACCGATGGATGAGTTTGGTTGCATTTTGTTCCAAGGTTCTTGCTGCAATAAAGACGGTCACTTTAGGTGGAACTTCAACCAACTTGATTCTCCATGCGATAACCACTCCAAAGCTTTGCCCTCCACCACCTCGAATGGCCCAAAACAAGTCTTCTCCCATTGATTCTCTATCAAGGATCCTTCCTTTAGCATCGATTAACTGAGCATCAATCACATTATCTGAAGCAAGGCCGTATTTGCGAGAGATCGTGCCATATCCTCCCCCACTAAAGTGTCCTCCAACACCAACAGTAGGGCAAGAACCTGCAGGGAAAGCAAGAGTTCTACTTTTCTCAGCAATTCTATAGTAAAGTTCCCCTAGTGTTGCGCCAGCCTGAACCCATGCAGTTTTATTGGTTGCATCGACAGTGATTGATCTAAGATTGATCAGATCAACAACGACAAATGGGACAGTAGACGTGTAAGATAGACCCTCTAAATCATGACCGCCACTCCGAATTCTAATTTCTAACTTGTGTTTTTGGGAACAATGGATGGCAGCCTGGATGTGCGATGCATCCGTTGGTGTGACAATGACAAAAGGTTTCAGTTCAGAAGAATTGAACCTGGGGTTTCGTATAGAGAAATGCAAGATAGAAGAATACGATGAATTTTTTGGGGTGTAAATAACTTTAGAGATGGCTGTGGAGTCCTCAGAATGAAGGGAAAGGCATTGAAGAAAATCTTCATGAGGACGAGCTGATGCTACACATGACAACGAAAAGAGAAGACAGAGTAGAAATGGCAGCATTGAAGAGCTCAGAGAAGTCATTTTTCATTCTACTATACGCTTATGGTTTTTTGAGTGCAGAAACCTGCAAAGGCAGTCCCAAATTTATAGTATCAAGAAGAATTCTTGCTTGAGAAACAAGTAAATTGAAATGAGAAGAGCTGGAGTTTCAGATAGATTAAGAGGGTGTTTGGGGGTGTGGTAGCGGTTGCTTTTCAAATAGCTTTTCGTGCTGAAAAGCATGCCAATAATGTTTTTTTATTTTTTAAAAAATTATTTTTGATATCAGCACATCAAAACGATCCAGAAAGTACAAACCACACTCAATTTTAGTAAAAAAAAAAATTAAAATTTTGTAAAAAACAGGTTGCACCGCAGTGCCAAACAACCTCTAAAAATTAAAAAAAAATGAACTTCCTCCTCGAGAAACTTGAAGTTAAAAATTTTAAAATCTTTTTAAAAACATTTTTAAAATATAAAAATAAACAAGATAAAACATTTTGTGAAGAATTTGAACAAGTCAAGCATCTAAACACGGCTAAAAAGTTCAAATCAACATATATCCACAAAGGCAGGTTTTTTCCATGGCATTGAATCTGTCTGGTGGCTCAAAATTTAGGACTCGTAGATAGTTCAAATGACCATGCTTTGTAAAAATAATTTTATAAACATATGCTAAACCTCTTGTTCAAGTAATTATTATTTTATCCAGAATGCTGAATGTTGAGCTTGTAGTTGTAATAAACTTATAATTTATGGTCTGATATTGCGTAATTAGGAATAGTTTTCTAAGTTTAGGGGCCAGGATTTTCAAGCTCTAAGAAACTAATTTGCTTAATCTCAACCCTCCATCCGTAATACTGTCAAGTGTCCATTCTGACAGGCTACTTTTTGAGGCAGGTTTCGTTGACTGTGGTTGATGCATTTGTTCATGTTAGAAATGTCATCCAGTATCCACAAAAGCACTGCACTTTTTTATTTTAACTGCTCAAAATCTAGGACTAGTCAATAGTTCAAATGGCCACGTCTGTAAAAATTAAAAAAAAAAAAATGGAAAAGAGGGTGAATACACTGTTCACACAGACCCCATTGCATTTTGGATGGGAAGAACCTTCTTTCCCATTTTTTTTCTTAAAAAAAAAAAACTCATAGACTAATAGAATTTTCTTTGTACTGGGACCATTTTGGTATTTTAAAATTGTTTGGGGACAAAATAGGTTTTTTATTTTGGATTGCATGGTAAAATGACATCAATGTTGTTAAAAAAATAGTTAGACATATTTTCATTTGTTGACATCAAAATGCACAATAATTAATTGAAGTGAATATTGTGATCACGTGGTCACATAATTCATAATAAAAATTGATATAAACACAAGAAAGCTAAAAATCATATTTGAGGATAAAAGTTTAATACAATAATTACTTGAGTTGATGCATTGAGACTACTAATAATTATAACGAATCGCAAATAAAAAATATAAAAATTAACACAATCAAGATAATTATTCCTAATAAGTTAATTTTCAGTTCTTTTAAAGTGTAATAATCCTCTCAAACACAAATTATTCATTCAACAAAGTCTATAATTTTCAAGCCTTACATTCACTTTCAAAAGGGTATTTATACATCCCTAAACTAATAACTCAAAGAAATAAGGTCTGGACATGACCTAAATAAAATACATACAAAGCTTCCATAAACTGAAATTTGAATTACACAAATTTGAATTTGGTCCATGTTCTTTTAGTTATTATTTGTTTTAACAATTTATGAAATTGAATTTTTGTTTTGATTTCATACTTATTCATTTTTTTTTAAATTTTGATCATCATTTTTTTAATTGTTATTTATGTGATATGAGATGATTTTCAGAATTGATTTTCAGCCCAATTATCTGGAAGTGAAGCCAACAATATCAATGCTCGTAGCTCATCATCAAACTCAATTTCACCATATAACAATTGATTTGTGATAGAGTTGATATTATTAAGTGTTGTGTGATGGATATTCTTTCTGTCATCTTTAAATTAAATAAATTCTTCATGAAATACACCTTGTTGTTTGTTGATAGCTTTTCATACATGTCGTACATTGTTGTCATTAGCCCCACAATACTTCTTTCTTTGGTGACATTATATGCAATCTTTCTCATTAAGGTTAATCTGACCAAACCAAGAACTTGTACATAAAGAGAGCCCATTCTTCTTCATCCATATTTTCTGGCTTTCTTCCTAGCAAGGGAAGGTGAAGTTTCTTTTCATTTCATGGAGATAATCTTCAATTTGCATTTTCTAATATCCAAAATCTTTTCTATTAATTTTTTCAGCAACTTTATTTCCTCTATTATTTTTTTTCCCGAACTTCAAATGTGAATCTTCAAAATCAGACTTTGTGGTTGTGTCTGGAATGATCAAGTCTGTTGGGATCGACTCAGAAATCACAAGATTCCGAGTCCGAGAGGCTTAAATCTGAACATGCAAAATCTGGTCAAGTTAATGGTTTTGATCAAGCAACAGAGGCTTAAATCCATTTTTCATGCAAAATCACAAGATTCCAGCAACTCTTTTTTTTTTGGGGGCTCCTATAAAAATAAAAATAAAAAGAGAAAAAGAAAAGGAAAAAATATATATAAAAAATAAAAATTATTGGAAGAAAATAATATATATATATATATAAAAAAAAAGCTGAGAAGGACATATCATAACCCCTAGAAAATTGTTAAAGATTGGTTGAGAAATATCAAAATATGTAAAATTAGAAAATTTGATAGCATATTTTCAACTAATGAAGATCCTATTAGCAAAGATTTTAAGAAGGAAAATTCAAGATTGTATATTTAAGAACTCAATTGAAATTTTTCAAGATTTAATTAAATTTATTAAGGGTTTAATTACAAAAATAAAATAATTTTTAAAGTCAACAAGAAAAATAAAAATTAAATATTGTCATTTTAACTTTAAAAATGATTGACTTATTTTAGATCGATGACTCACAAGCTATCTCGATAGCCCAAATACCCGAGCCATTTTTGGTTAGCTTTTTAAGCTCGGTCAACAACTATGGAAATAAACAAAGATTTCAAATCAATTAATAACTTAACCAAGAAGAAACTTGAAGTGAGAAATTGATTGTTAATATAAAAAAGATTTCCATAATTTCTTGGAAAAAATATTTCAATCATGTTGTCCACCAATGTAACTATTAAAATAACTCTTTCTTATTTTGTTTTACTAGAGCATTATTTTCCTAGTATTCGACATTTTCTATTTCGATTTTAGAAATCATGTATCTTTTTATTGTAATTCGATAGCAGATTCAGATTTCCTTGCATGCCATTATTCGAACTTGCCACCAATTTCTGATAAGCACAACTATTCAACCCATTGAATTAAAGAAGTTTAAAATGCTATTAGTCATTTGAAGTTCTGAATTTTTCTTGTCATTTTCAGAGATATTTTTTAAAAGAATGGTTTCTCATGTTCAAATTTAATATGTGGTTTGATCATAATTATCAGGGCTTGATCTCTGTAACCATTGTCCATGTGATCTGACACTGCTCCGTCTTCTCTGTTGTTCTTGGTTTAGGTCCTGTATGTCTGTCTAGAGACTATAAACTATTTTAAAGCTAAATAACTAGAAACTTCCAAGTAGATGATTACTTTTGATGATGTTTTGTTCTCCATTCCTTCATCTTCAACTATAAATGACCGAGCAGAAAATATACAGTTCTGCAACACTCAAAAAGGAAGTGAGCAAAGAATAGACATCAGGTTGAACCTTGCCTTCACAAGCATGATGGAATTGGAGGAAGTTTTTTATGACAAGTTGGAAGAAAATTAAAATAAATTCTCAAGGATATAATCTTTGATTAGGGTCAATTTGTTTGACAAGGAAGAAAATCAGAATTTTTAACATACAAAAGACAACTTCGTATTGAATTTGTGGATATCTCACACTTTAGATCATTACAAAAGGACATTTTATGAACTAATTCACATGATCTAAATTATTATTGGGCCATGCTGAAATCTCATACATAAGAGAAGTATTATTATTAGCATTAATCCCATACATAAGAGAAGAAGCTCCCTTTGATCACCAAGATGAGAGAGGTGGGATACTTTGTTCATTTCTGAAGAAATTGGTAGGATCAACTTCAGTCTTAACGCGAACCAACCTGTCGAAGTTGTTCTTGAAATACTTCCGACCCCAAATGCTTGCTTGTTTATAACTCGTGTATCCCAGGTTGTTCACTCCTAGGTCAAGATCTCTGTAATTGACATATGCTTGTCGAGGATTTTTTGAAACATAAGGAGTCATGTACCTGTACAGCCTTCTGATCCAAGCTAGATGCCTTTGGGATGCCTCCTCGGTTTCTTCACTCCAAGACAGTACGGGGGCAAATATGTATCGATTGCCAGCTCTATGAGGAAATGGAGTGCTGGACTCCGAAATCTCATCCATTTTCCCCCCATAAGCGATCATGAAAAGTGCAGGCACCTCGATGTCTTTCTCAAAGAACCTTTTCCATATCCCTTCAAATGCAATTTCAGGTATAGGTTCCTGGACGTAGTCAGATTTTGCTTTCAATTGTAATGAGGTTTGAGGTCCTTGAGGAGTCCTATCAAGTAACACATTCAAGGAGGCGTTGCTTGGAAATCCACCAATGTAGATGACAGACTCAATCCAGCTCATTTCCGTGCACTCATCTTTGGCCAAACCAAGCTCAGGAAAGCTCTCTTGCATCAAAAGAAGAAGCTGGTCAACCTTACCAAGAAACAAGGAAAAGAATGCAGCTTGTATTGTTGACTTTCCTTCCTCACTAGAATTAACTCTGCCTACAAGCACGTCGATGATGATGTCTTCAGGTAGCTGATTCGCAACGTATTGCCACCGATGGATGAGCTTGGTTGCATTTTGTTCCAAGGTTCTTGCTGCAGTAAAGACGGTCACTTTAGGTGGAACTTCAACCAACTTGATTCTCCATGCGATAACCACTCCAAAGCTTTGCCCTCCACCACCTCGAATGGCCCAAAACAAGTCTTCTCCCATTGATTCTCTATCAAGGATCCTTCCTTTAGCATCGATTAACTGAGCATCAATCACATTATCTGAAGCAAGGCCGTATTTGCGAGAGATCGTGCCATATCCTCCCCCACTAAAGTGTCCTCCAACACCAACAGTAGGGCAAGAACCTGCAGGGAAAGCAAGAGTTCTACTTTTCTCAGCAATTCTATAGTAAAGTTCCCCTAGTGTTGCGCCAGCCTGAACCCATGCAGTTTTATTGGTTGCATCGACAGTGATTGATCTAAGATTGATCAGATCAACAACGACAAATGGGACAGTAGACGTGTAAGATAGACCCTCTAAATCATGACCGCCACTCCGAATTCTAATTTCTAACTTGTGTTTTTGGGAACAATGGATGGCAGCCTGGATGTGCGATGCATCCGTTGGTGTGACAATGACAAAAGGTTTCAGTTCAGAAGAATTGAACCTGGGGTTTCGTATAGAGAAATGCAAGATAGAAGAATACGATGAATTTTTTGGGGTGTAAATAACTTTAGAGATGGCTGTGGAGTCCTCAGAATGAAGGGAAAGGCATTGAAGAA
This sequence comes from Populus alba, assembly GCF_005239225.2. Taxonomy (NCBI): domain Eukaryota; kingdom Viridiplantae; phylum Streptophyta; class Magnoliopsida; order Malpighiales; family Salicaceae; genus Populus; species Populus alba. The sequence goes on along the minus strand of NC_133294.1, from coordinate 22,862,785 downwards.
AATCTTCATGAGGACGAGCTGATGCTACACATGACAACGAAAAGAGAAGACAGAGTAGAAATGGCAGCATTGAAGAGCTCAGAGAAGTCATTTTTCTTTCTACTATACGCTTATGGTTTTTTGAGTGCAGAAACCTGCAAAGGCAGTCCCAAATTTATAGTATCAAGAAGAATTCTTGCTTGAGAAACAAGTAAATTGAAATGAGAAGAGCTGGAGTTTCAGATAGATTAAGAGGGTGTTTGGGGGTGTGGTAGCGGTTGCTTTTCAAATAGCTTTTCGTGCCGAAAAGCATGTCAATAATTTTTTTTATTTTTTTAAAATCATTTTTGATATCAGCACATCAAAACGATCCAGAAAGTACAAACCACACTCAATTTTAGCAAAAAAAAAATTAAAATTTTATAAAAAACAGGTTGCACCGCAGTGCCCAAACAGCCTCTAAAAATTAAAAAAAAAATGAACTTTCTCCACGAGAAACTTGAAGTTAAAAATTTTAAAATCTTTTTAAAAACATTTTTAAAATATAAAAATAAACAAGATAAAACATTTTGTGAAGAATTTGAACAAGTCAAGCATCTAAACACGGCTAAAAAGTTCAAATCAACATATATCCAAAAAGGCAGGTTTTTTCCATGGCATTGAATCTGTCTGGTGGCTCAAAATTTAGGACTCGTAGATAGTTCAAATGACCATGCTTTGTAAAAATAATTTTATAAACATATGCTAAACCTCTTGTTCAAGTAATTATTATTTTATCCAGAATGTTGAATGTTGAGCTTGTAGTTCTAATAAACTTATAATTTATGGTCTGATATTGCGTAATTAGGAATAGTTTTCTAAGTTTAGGGGCCAGGATTTTCAAGCTCTAAAAAACTAATTTGCTTAATCTCAACCCTCCATCCGTAATACTGTCAAGTGTCCATTCTGACAGGCTACTTTTTGAGGCAGGTTTCGTTGACTGTGGTTGATGCATTTGTTCATGTTAGAAATGTCATCCAGTATCCACAAAAGCACTGCACTTTTTTATTTTAACTGCTCAAAATCTAGGACTAGTCAATAGTTCAAATGACCACGTCTGTAAAAATTAAAAAAAAAATGGAAAAGAGGGTGAATACACTGTTCACACAGACCCCATTGCATTTTGGATGGGAAGAACCTTCTTTCCCTTTTTTTTCTTAAAAAAAAAAAAAAAACTCATAGACTAATAGAATTTTCTTTGTACTGGGACCATTTTGGTATTTTAAAATTGTTTGGGGACAAAATAAGTTTTTTTATTTTGGATTGCATGGTAAAATGACATCAATGTTAAAAAAATAGTTAGACATATTTTCATTTGTTGACATCAAAATGCACAATAATTAATTGAAGTGAATATTGTGATCACGTGGTCACATAATTCATAATAAAAATTGATATAAACACAAGAAAGCTAAAAATCATATTTGAGGATAAAAATTTAATACAATAATTACTTGAGTTGATGCATTGAGACTACTAGTAATTATAACAAATCGCAAATAAAAAATAAAAAAATTAACACCATCAAGATAATTATTCCTTAATAAGTTAATTTTCAGCTCTTTCAAATTGTAATAATCCTCTCAAACACAAATTATTCATTCAACAAAGTTTATAATTTTCAAGCCTTACATTCACTTTCAAAAGGGTATTTATACATCCCTAAACTAATAACTCAAAGAAATAAGGTCTGGACATGACCTAAATAAAATACGTACAAAGCTTGCATAAACTGAAATTTGAATTACACAAAGCTGCTGAAATTACTCATTAGTGCTGGAATCTGTCATTTTTGTTTTCATGTGTTTTCTGACTTCTCCTTTACTGCCCATGACCGCCCCATGCATCTTCTCTTGTAAGCAATTTGAAAGTGATATTCACTTTGTATGAAGATGCTGCTACCAAAGTGGCTTGCTTGTCCACTAGCTCTTGTCTTGTAAAACACATGCTTTGTCGATGAATTGTGCTGGCATATTCAAAGCTTAATTAAAACCACTTTGTTTTGCCAAATATTTTTTTTTTTTCTGACTCCCCGTTGCTGCTGAATATCCTAGTGTTTACTAAATAAAAAATCCATAATAAAATAAGAAGTTCATAAATAAAAAAGAACCAGATATAAGAACCCATATAATAGCTTCTGGTATGTGTTGCATTTCAATATTATTGGACTTCCGATTGATTTGCAACTTTAACCTAACATTTAACAATTATATCTAGAAACTCTAGGTAAATATTTAATATGATCCAACAGTAAGGATTGTAAGTTATATTTGATATCGTAAAACTAGACGGTTAAAAACTTTACGATAGAAACTGAATCAGATTGTTTTTTCGTTGCCTAAATCATATCAATAACCTATTTACCTTTGAAATAAAATTTTAAAAAAAAAAAAACTATAATTGATAATGGGGCTTTTTCATTATTTTTTTCTTTTTATCAGCACAATAAAAAGACTTGTCTACCTTTGAAATTAAAATTCTTTAACCTTGGGTCAAAGGGTACTTTTTTCATGCCACTACCTGATTTTTTGTTGTTGTTATTATTGGGTTGGGCTAGGTATTATTTAGCTTTTGAATATAGAAATATTGAAACTCTCCACATCGATCCCAAATGTTCAACCTTCAATCTTGGAAACACTGAAAGGACAGCATATTATTGAATTTGAATGAAATCTCACATATTTCTTGGACACCTTCAAAAGTATCTCAGTAGAAAAATTGATCTTAAAACGGATAACTTTATTGATGTCTCTACAGATGAAATATATAATTATGTATTACCATTAATTTTCTCTTCTTATGCCTTTAATCACCAAGATGAGAAAGGTGGTATGCTCTGCTCATTTCTGAAGAAATTGGCAGGATCAACTTCAGTCTTTATGCGTACCAGCTTGTCAAAGTTATTTTTGAAGTACTTCCTACCCCAAATGCTTGCTTGCTTATAGCTTGTGTTGCCGGCAAGGTTATTTATCCCGAGGTCAAGGTCTCTGTAATTGACGTATGCTTCTCGAGGATTTTTCGAAACATAAGGAGTCATGTAACTGTAAAGCCTTCTGATCCAAGAAATATGCCTTTCGGATGCTTCCTCGCCTTCTTCTGTCCAAGCCACATAGTAGTGAATTTTGTATAAATTTCCAGCTCTATGTGGAAATGGGATGCTTGACTCGGATATCTCATCCATCTTTCCCCCATAAGGAACCATGATCAAACTAGGGGACTCAATGTCCTTTTCGAAGAACCTTTCCCACATCCCTTCTAGTGCGGTTTCAGGCAGGGGTTGTTTAACGTAGTCAGATTTCGCTTTGAAACTTGTTATGGATTGAGGAGTCCTATCAAGCAACACATCCAAGGATGCATTACTTGGAAATCCAGCGAGGAAGAGGGCAAACTCAGTCCAGCTCAGTTCAAAGCAATCGTCCTTTACAAGACCAAGCTCAGGGAAGCTCTCTTGCATCAGTGGAAGAAGTCTATCAACCCCACCAAGAAATAAAGAAGAGAATGTTGCTTGTATTGTTGGATCTCCTCCTTGACTAGAATTAATTCTGTTTACATATGCTGCAATGACGATTAAAGAAAGCAAGAAAATTGACAGAGGAAGTTTGAAGAATAGCAGGGCAGACTTATTATTCAATGTATTTGCTACACTCCGTATACATAGTTTATATAGGAAAGTTCTTGTCTAAATAAGTAAACTGACAGACTAGCAACTAATATTTAGGACTTAATTACAGCAATAACAATCAAACTAAATCTCTAAGATACGATTTACAAATCAAGCTTTAATTGTTTTGATTCCAAATCTTAACACGCCCCCTCAAGCTGGAGCATGGATGTCCAAGGTTTCCAGCTTGCGCAACAGATTATGAAATAACGGGCTACCAAGAGGCTTTGTGAATATATCTGCTATCTGCTGTGTTGAAGGTACATAAGTGGTCTTTATCAATCCTGATTGTATTTTCTCACGCACAGTATGACAATCAATCTCGATATGTTTTGTGCGTTCATGAAATACGGGGTTGGCTGCGATGTGTAATGCAGCTTGGTTGTCACAGTACAGGAGGGTTGGCTGCAAGTGTGGCACCTGCAAATCACATAGGAGTTGTTTAAGCCAAACCAGCTCACAGGTAAGTGATGCCATTGATCTATATTCTGATTCTGCTGAAGAACGTGATACCACCGACTGTTTCTTACTCTTCCAAGATATGGGAGCTCCTCCAAGGAAAACGCAGAAGCCAGTAACAGATCGCCTGGTTGTTGGACAACTTGCCCAATCAGCATCACAATACCCTTTCAACTGTAACTCTCCATGTGATGGAAATAAAATGCCTTGTCCTGGTGCCTGCTTCAGATATCGTAGGACACGGTGAGCTGCATCCAAGTGAGATTTCCTTGGTTGCTGCATGAATTGGCTGAGAGCGTGTACAGAGAAGGCAATGTCTGGCCTTGTGATGGTGAGATATAGAAGACGGCCGACAAGGCGTCGATATGGTGATGGATCATTGAGCAGTTCACCTTCTGAAGGGGTGAGTCGTTGGTTTTGTTCCATTGGAATTTTAGTTGGTCTTGACCCAATCAAACCTGCATCTTTAAGTATATCAAGAGTGTATTTACGTTGGGAGATGGCAATACCTTGTTTGGAGTAGGCAACTTCAATTCCAAGGAAGTACTTGAGATTGCCCAAATCCTTAATTCGAAAATAGTTGTGAAGAAACTTTTTCAGTTTTCCAACTGTGGCAGTGTCATTTCCTGTGATGATCATATCATCAACGTAGAGTAGTATTGTTGTAAAGGAAGCCCCTTGTACCTTAGTAAACAGAGAGTAATCTGCTTTGGATTGTTGAAATCCAAAGCTCTTGATGGCTGTGGAAAATTTTGAGAACCAATTACGTGATGCCTGCTTTAAACCGTATATGGACTTCTGAAGCCGACACACAATATTCGCCCCCTGACGAGGAAGGCCAGGAGGAGGCTGCATGTAAACCTCTTCATTCAAATCACCGTGAAGGAAGGCATTTTGAACGTCGAGTTGGTGTAAGGGCCAGTGATGAACAGTAGCAACAGCAAGCAAGCATTTGAGAGTAATTAACTTGGCAACAAGGGAGAAGGTGTCTGTGTAGTCAAGTCCTTCCAATTGTGTGTAACCCTTGGCAACGAGGCGAGCTTTGAACCGGTCGATGGTGCCATCAGAGTGATATTTAAGCTTATAAACCCATCTGCTCCCAATGGCACGTTTACCTGCTGGTAAGGGACATAATATCCAGGTATTGTTCAGTTCAAGAGCTGTTAATTCAGCTTGCATGGCATCCTGCCAGCGGGGATCAGAGGCAGCCTGGGCAAATGATGTAGGCTCACTGTGGGCAGAAAGGCTTGTAATGAAAGCACGGTGAGATGGAGATAAATGAGCATAAGAAACAAATTTAGATAAAAGATGGTGAGTACCTGAACGAGAAGATGACGAGCCAGGGGGAAGCAAGGCGGCATGAAAGCAGTGATAATCTTGGAGGTGGGAGGGGCGGGTATGGGTTCGAGTACTTCGACGTGGGAGAGTAGGCGATGTGGAAACAGGTGGTGATAAAGGTGGCTTAATAAGGCTAGGGATGTTGATAGGAGATGATGGTAGAGCATGGTTTGAGGGAGGAGAAAGCATAGGAGAGGAAAGTGTGTCATCGTTGGAGGAGGGAATGGATAGTGTTTGAGGGGGAATAGGAGTTGATAAGGGTAAGCTGGAGGTGAAGGTGTTTGGTTGATCGGGCAGTGTACCTTGTAGTTGAGTAGAGAAGGGGAATATAGATTCATGGAAAGTGACATCTCTGCTAGAGAAGAATGTGTGAGTTGAGAGATCATAAAGGCGATATGCTTTTTGACCCAAAAGATAACCCACAAAAACACATTTACGTGCTCTAGAATCAAATTTGTGTGAAGGTGTAATAGTGGTGGCATAACAAAGACAGCCAAAAACCTTCATGTGATGGTATGTAGGTATGGTATTGTGCAGCTTCTCATATGGTGAAGCTTTTGAAAGAATGGGTGTAGGTAAGCGATTGATGATATAGGCTGCAGTGAGTATACTTTCCCCCCAAAATTGAAGTGGCAAACAAGCTTGGAAGCGTAGAGCGCGAGCAACGTTTAAAAGATGACGATGCTTGCGCTCTACGACACCATTTTGTTGTGGTGTGGCTGGACAGGAGTGTTGAAAGAGAATTCCTAAATCATTGAAAAGGGGTCGCATGGAAGTAAACTCACTCTCATTGTCTGCTCTCACACATTTAACATTACATTGAAATTGTGTTTTGACAAACGCAATAAAGGACTTGAGTAAGGTTTGCGTTTCAGATTTAAGCTTCATAAGATGGATCCAAGTGTAACGTGAGTAATCGTCTACAATGGTTAAAAAATATCGAGCACCCGAGTGTGTATGTGTGCGATGAGGACCCCATATGTCACAATGGATAAGATCAAAAGATGCATGTGAGGAAATAGAACTCATATTGAAAGGTAGTCTGGTTTGTTTTGCCATAGGGCAGATGTCATAATGCATAGGATGATGAATAGAAAAATTAGGAATTGTCTTAGATAAAAATTGTAATGGTGCAGCAGAGGGGTGTCCTAAGCGACAGTGCCAAAAATCTGGGATGGTGGAAATGGTGTTGGCTTGAATTTTTGATGGTGGCTTGATAGCAGTGTGCTCGGATAGATAGTATAAGCCATTATGCTCCTTCCCCAGACCAATCATCTTCATCGTGTTCAGGTCCTGCAAGATACAGAAGTTAGGATGGAAAGTGATGATACAATTTAGGTCACGGGTGAGTTTACTGACTGAGAGAAGATTAACTTGAAAGGATGGTATGTGGAGAACATTCTTGACGCACAAGTGTTGATTAACTTGTGCATTACCAACTGATAAGGTTTTTAAATGTGAGCCATCAGGTAAATGAACAATATCATGACGTGGTGTTTGAGATAGTAAATGAGAGGAAGATGATATATGATCGCTAGCACCGCTGTCAATGATCCATGCTTTATGACATTTAGAAGTTTGTTTACCTGTCACATTTCCACAGAACTGATTTTTACCAAGTAATGCCCTTATTTGATTGTATTCCTCTTCTGTAAACTGAAGAAAGGTTTGATGTCCGCTTGCTGCTGTGTTGGGTTTGATTGCGTTGCTGGCATTATTGACTGCAAGCTGTTTGTGTCGATTTGGTGGTCTGATTTCTTTGCCATGAAATTTATGTCCTGGTGGAAATCCAATGATATAATAGCAACGATCAACTGTGTGTGTATCTCCCTCACAGTGTGAGCAAAATAAAGATTTGCCCTTGCTGTTTTGTAGCCGTGTGGATTGTCTATTCTCTGTGATCCTTGTGTTCCTTTTCACATTCATGGCATGAATGGGGCTGTCAGTGGCTTCAGTGAGTTGCCGTTGTTTTTCCTCTTGAAGCAGGAGTGAATATATCTTCCTGATGTTAGGGAGTGGCTGCATCAACAGGATCTGTCCACGGACAGCAGAATACGTATCATTCAGCCCCATGAGGAATTGGAAAATTCGTTCATGTTCTTCTCTTTCAGCAATCTGTTTTAGTCCTGCACAGTTACATAAAGGTGGATCATTGTATGATCCTAATTCATCCCAAAAGGACTTGAGTGCTGAATAATAAGCTGCTATGGTTTGTTGTTGTTGACGATGTTCCACGATCCCTCGTTTGAGCTCAAATATGTGTGAGAGATTTCCTTGTGAGAAACGCTCACTGAGATCTGCCCAGACATCAGCAGCAGTATCAGAGAAGATTACAATATTTGTCAAGGATGGACTGATGGAGTTGAGGATCCATGACTTTACGATCTGATTGCATCGTCTCCAAGCTCTATATTTAGGATCTGTCTCTGAAGGTGCTTTTAATGTGCCATTAATGAAACCAAGCTTATTCTTGGCCTCCAGAGACATCATCATGGCACGGCTCCATGTTGCATGATTATCACCTTCCAAAAGTTGGTTGACAATGGCGTGATTGATGTGATCTGAGGGATGGATGTAATAAGGATCATAAAAATCCATTGTTTCTATCATGGTGATGTTGGCGGAAGCAAAATAATGAGGAGTATTAGGTGTTGAACCACTGCTCTGATACCATAAAGAAAGCAAGAAAATTGACAGAGGAAGTTTGAAGAATAGCAGGGCAGACTTATTATTCAATGTATTTGCTACACTCCGTATACATAGTTTATATAGGAAAGTTCTTGTCTAAATAAGTAAACTGACAGACTAGCAACTAATATTTAGGACTTAATTACAGCAATAACAATCAAACTAAATCTCTAAGATACGATTTACAAATCAAGCTTTAATTGTTTTGATTCCAAATCTTAACAACGATATCTTCAGGAAGCTTATTTGCAACGTATTGCCAACGATGGATAAGCTTTGTTGCATTTTCTTTCAAGACTTTTGGGACAGCAAAGACGGTCACTGTAGACGGAACTTCAACCAAGTTTACTTTCCAAGCTGTAACGACTCCGAAGCTATTTCCTCCACCGCCTCGAATGGCCCAAAACAAATCTTCCCCCATCGATTTTCTATCAAGAACACTACCATTAGCATCAATTAATTCTGCATCAATCACGTTATCCGCAGCAAGACCATATTTACGCAGCAAACCTCCGTACCCTCCTCCACTAAACTGCCCTCCAACACCAACAGTATGACAAGCACCTGCAGGGAAAGCAAGAGTTCTACTTTTCTCAGCAACGCTATAGTAAAGTTCACCTAGAGTTGCACCAGCCTGAACCCACGCAGTCTTAGTCGACAAATCAACGGTAATCTTACGTAGATTGATCAGATCAAGGGTGACAAACGGCAGAACAGACATATAAGAAAGACCCTCGTAATCATGCCCACCACTTCGAATCCTAATCTGTAAATTGTGTTTCTGGGAACAATGAATGGTAGCCTGAATATGTGCAAGTTAGTTGGTGTAACAATGACTACAGGAGTTAATTTTGAAGAATTGAACCTGAGATTTCGTATCGAGAACTGCAGAACAGTGGCATATGAAGTGTTGTTCGGGGTGTAAATGACCTTAGAAGTGGCTGGGGAGTCTCCCGAATAAAGGGAAAGACATTGAAGAAAATCCTCATAAGTGTGAGCTGATGTCCCCCATGAGAGTGGAAATAGAAGAATCAACAAAAATGGTAACATTGAACTACTAATTAGAGAAGTCATCAATCACTGTGGTTTCAAGCAATGAAGCTTGCAAGGGCTCCCTCATTTATAGTATCATCAAGAAGACTTCTTAGCCAAGGAAGAAAGAAATTGAGGACATAGCTAGAAAGGTCAGATCATGAATTTGTCATATTATATTAGTCAATGCATCAACTTCTGAATTTTGTGCCAAGAAAAGTCCTTAACTTATTGCTACAAGTCAAAAGCGGCTTCAAATCTCCTCATCATAGCAAAATCTTTATAAGTTATATCATCAGTATAACTAAATCTTTCAAAGATGGAACTTACTACGAAGTTCAAGTTAGCCTAGAAGTCAACCCATTGGGTTAAAGAAAGCTTATTTGCATGTTATTGATTGTTGAAATTTCAAAGATATCGACTATACCCAATCATGTTAATTATTATGTCTGCAATTCATATTCATATGAATATGAATATGTAGTGTTGTTATTATGTTTGGGGCTCATATAAACATAAAAATACAAAAAGAGAAAGAAAAAATACAAAAAAAAATAAAAATTATTGGAAGAAAATAATTATATATATCAATTGAGAAGAACATATCATATCTCCTAGAAAATTGTTAAAAATTGGTTAAGAAATATCAAAATATATAAAATTAGGAAATTTGACAGCATATTTTAACTAATGAAGATCCTATTGGCAAATAAAATTTAATTCTGAGTTGGAAAATTCAAGATTGTATGTTTAAGAACTCAATTGAAATTTTTTTAAAGTTTAATTGAATTCATTAAAGGTTTAATTACAAGAAAAATTGATTCTTGAAGCCAACAAAAAAAATTAAATAATATCATTTTAATTTAAAAAATAATTAATTTGTTTTGGACCAGTGACTCACGGGTTGACTTTATAGCCCAAAGACCCAGGTGTTTTTTTATGATTAGCTCTTTGGGCTAAGTCGACAACTATGAGAAGAAACAAAGATTTCAAATCAATTATTAACTTAACCAAGAAAGAACTTGCCACACAAGAAACTTGAAGTAAGAAATTGATTGTTAATATAAAAAAGATTTCCATAATTTCTTGGAAAAAAAATTTTAATCATGTTGTCTACCAATGTAACTATTAAAATAACTCTTTCTTATGTTGTTTTACTAGAGCATTATTTTCCTAGTATTCGACATTTTGTATTCCGATTTTGATTTCATAAATTTAGAAGCTATTGAAACTTGGTTTTAGAAATTATATATCTTTTTATTATAATTCGATAGCATATTCAGATTTCCTTGCATGTCATTATTCGAACTTGCTACCAATTTCTGATGAGCACAACTATTTAACCCATTGAATTAAAGAAGTTTAGAATGCTATTAGTCATTTGAAGTTCTGAATTTTTCTTGTCATTTTCGAAGATTTTTATTAAAAGAATGATTTCTCATGTTCGAATTTAATATGTGGTTTAATCATAATTATCAGGGCTTGATCTCTGTAACCTGTGTCCATGTGATCTAACACTGCTCCGTCTTCTCTGTTTCTATTTACAAACTACTTTGTTGCTCTTGGTTTAGGTCCTGTATCTGTCTTTCTTGAGACTATAAACTATTTTAAAGCTAAATAACTAGAAATTCCCAAGTAGATGATTACATTTGATGATGTTTTGTTCTCCATTCCATCATCTTCAACTATAAATGACCAAGCAGAAAATATACACTTCTGCAACACTCAAAAAGGAAGTGAGCAAAGAATAGACATCAGGCTGAACCTTGCCTTCACAGCCATGATGGAATTGGAGGAAGTTTTTTATGACAAGTTGGAAGAAAATTAAAATAAATTCTCGAGGATATAATCTTTGATTAGGGTCAAATTTTCTGACAAGGAAGAAAATCAGAATTTTTAACATACAAAAGACAGCATCGTATTGAATTTGTGTGATATCTCACACTTTAGATCATTACAAAAGGAAATTTTATGAACTAATTCACATGATCTAAATTATTATTGGGCCATGCTGAAATCTCATACATAAGAGAAGTATTATTATTAGCATTAATCCCATATATAAGAGAAGAAGCTCCCTTTGATCACCAAGATGAGAGAGGTGGGATACTTTGTTCATTTCTGAAGAAATTGGTAGGATCAACTTCAGTCTTAACGCGAACCAACCTGTCGAAGTTGTTCTTGAAATACTTCCGACCCCAAATGCTTGCTTGTTTATAACTCGTGTATCCTAGGTTGTTCACTCCTAGGTCAAGATCTCTGTAATTGACATATGCTTGTCGAGGATTTTTTGAAACATAAGGAGTCATGTACCTGTACAGCCTTCTGATCCAAGCTAGATGCCTTTGGGATGCCTCCTTGGTTTCTTCACTCCAAGACAGTACGGGGACAAATATGTATCGATTGCCAGCTCTATGAGGAAATGGAGTGCTGGACTCCGAAATCTCATCCATTTTCCCCCCATAAGGGATCATGAAAAATGTAGGCACCTCGATGTCTTTCTCAAAGAACCTTTTCCATATCCCTTCAAATGCAATTTCAGGTATAGGTTCCTGGACGTAGTCAGATTTTGCTTTGAATTGTAATGAGGATTGAGGTCCTTGAGGAGTCCTATCAAGTAGCACATCCAAGGAGGCGTTGCTTGGAAATCCACCAATGTAGATGACAGACTCAATCCAGCTCATTTCCGAGCACTCATCTTTGGCCAAACCAAGCTCAGGAAAGCTCTCTTGCATCAAAAGAAGAAGCTGGTCAACCTCACCAAGAAACAAGGAAAAGAATGCAGCTTGTATTGTTGACTTTCCTTCCTCACTAGAATTAACTCTGCCTACAAGCACGTCGATGATGATGTCTTCAGGTAGCTGATTCGCAACGTATTGCCACCGATGGATGAGCTTGGTTGCATTTTGTTCCAAGGTTCTTGCTGCAGTAAAGACGGTCACTTTTGATGGAACTTCAACCAACTTGATTCTCCAGGCGATAACCACTCCAAAGCTTTGCCCTCCACCACCTCGAATGGCCCAAAACAAGTCTTCTCCCATTGATTCTCTATCAAGGATCCTTCCTTTAGCATCGATTAATTGAGCATCAATCACATTATCTGAAGCAAGGCCGTATTTGCGAGAGATCGTGCCATATCCTCCCCCACTAAAGTGTCCTCCAACACCAATAGTAGGGCAAGAACCTGCAGGGAAAGCAAGAGTTCTACTTTTCTCAGCAATTCTATAGTAAAGTTCCCCTAGTGTTGCGCCAGCCTGAACCCATGCAGTTTTATTGGTTGCATCAACAGTGATTGATCTAAGATTGATCAGATCAACAACGACAAATGGGACAGTAGACGTGTAAGATAGACCCTCGAAATCATGACCGCCACTCCGAATTCTAATTTCTAACTTGTGTTTTTGGGAACAATGGATGGCAGCCTGGATGTGCGATGCATCCGTTGGTGTGACAATGACAAAAGGTTTCAGTTCAGAAGAATTGAACCTGGGGTTTCGTATAGAGAAATGCAAGATAGAAGAATACGATGAATTTTTTGGGGTGTAAATAACTTTAGAGATGGCTGTGGAGTCCTCAGAATGAAGGGAAAGGCATTGAAGAAAATCTTCATGAGGACGAGCTGATGCTACAGATGACAACGAAAAGAGAAGACAGAGTAGAAATGGCAGCATTGAAGAGCTCAGAGAAGTCATTTTTCTTTCTACTATACGCTTATGGTTTTTTGAGTGCAGAAACCTGCAAAGGCAGTCCCAAATTTATAGTATCAAGGAGAATTCTTGCTTGATAAACAAGTAAATTGAAATGAGAAGAGCTGGAGTTTCAGATAGATCAAGAATTAAAAAAAATGAACTTCCTCCGCAAGAAACTTGAAGTCAAAAATTGACTGTTAATATAATTAAGCATTTCCTTCATGACTTATCTGCGAATTCTCAGTTCTTAGCAAGCACTATTTTCAAATTATTTGATATATTCTATTTCAATATTTCGTATTCAGTGCCAAGATTTTGAATTTTGCTGCGAGTGCTTCAAATCTCCTCACCTGTCCCAGTCTTTCAAAGTTGGACTTTTCAACGAGGATCAAATAAACACATCACAAATTACAGTAAAGAAGCTTATAATATTGCAAGTCATTTGAATAGCAGAAATTTCTTGGATACTTGCAATTAATAGGATGTTTCGATGATCATCCATCTCGAGACGTACCCTTAGTAACCTTTGCCCTTGTCACTTTGAAATTAGTGTGTTTTCTCTGTTCTCATCTACTCTGTTTTTATCTTCAAATTACTCTATTTTCTGCTTGGTTTTTGAGACGGCTGAACCTGTTCAGATTAGGATTCACGAAAAGAGTCTACAACAGGAACCCTGTCCATTCCTGTAATTACTAAATAAATTATTCTCTAATTATGTACCTCTTCAAAACAAAACACAACCCTTTAAATAAGTCCGAAATCGACCCTTACAAGAAAAGAAAATCAAAATCCCTAAACAAATAGAAAATGTAAAAACACAAATCGATATTAAGGCTGAAATCTGAAATTAAGATGAAAATAATAAAACTAAATCTTTGAAATATGTTCTTATAAACTATGTTCTTAGTTAATATGTGGCTTAGATGTAAGCGTTTGATAATAAATGCTCGCTGATCACATTCAACAGATACATAATCCAGTTATTGAGTCATGAAGGTTAGTGTTTCATGGATATATCTTTGAACTAGACCTGCTTTGATCTTGTAAGACCTATATTGTTGGCCCATTAGACTCAAGTTCAAAGTCTAGCCTAAACCTAACCCAATTAGTCTAGGTATTTAATAAAAAAAAGTTTAGAGAATTGATTTCCTCTTCCTTTTTTCTTCTTTCTGCTATAACTTCCTTCCATATATACTAAGATTTTGATTTTAGCTTAAGTTTTAATTCAAGAAAGATGAAAGAAATAAGTAGATGATTTTGTCTTTAGTTTTGTTATTAATAGATTGATTATGAAATGATTTAAGAAGTGTTTAGGGTTTTTATATTGTTTTAGTGATTGAAGAATTTAAGGATTTTAATTGATTTATTAGGATATTAGTTGGCTTTAAATTGATTTAATGTCTGAAATTATGGGATGTTTAATTACATATTGATACTTTATGGAATCTATAGATTTAAAGGTTGACAGATCAGAATTTTAGAAATCTCAATCAACCAGTCAATTGGTTGATTGAACCAATCAACCGGTTAACTAGTTTTTATTGGTCAGCTGGTTGTTATAAACTAGTTAACTAGTTGGTTCGTCTTGCTAATTTACTAGTTCATCTACACCGGTCAACCGGTTAGCTAATGATGGTTGGCAACCAATTGGCATATGATGGTTGTTGACCAGTTAGACTTTTTGGTCAATTGGTCATCCAACAATAGAAGTTAATCGAGTCTGTTATATTTGATTAGTTTGGATAGTGTTTGAGATTGATCAAATGAATCAATTCGGCTTTATAATTATATTTTGATATTTGTTAGAGAATAATATAAATCATATATTAGGACCTCACCTAATAAATTAAGTTTTTTCAACTTAAGTTATTAAATGAGATGATTTTTTAACATGATATTAGAGCTTTCATTCTATATTTTGATGTTATCTTCAGTAGAATCAAAATTCTACACCAAATGATTAAAGTTATTCTGAAAATATTACCTGCACTAAATGCTTACTTGTTTATAATATGAAACAAAGAAAATAATAAAAATATTTAAATTTTTTAAAAAATATTTTTAAAACACAAAAATAAATAGGTTATTTTGAAGTTAAAAAACAAATATATATATATAATATATATATCCCTAAGCTATCATCACATTACCTACGAATGGAGCTGTCCAAAACAGTACTTTCTTGCGCTCATATGCACTACTTTTCTAGCATTCCACATTTTCTATTTCAATTTGATTAGTCAATGTCCAAGCAGTTGGATTTTGACTCGTAAATAATACTTAAACTTCTTAGCACAGTTCAATGTTGAAGCCCTGTGTGTCGTAATCTTCAAGCATGCAACGAAGTTCAGATGAACACGCTTATTAGGAAGCTTGTAATATTTCTAGACATTTAAATTAATAAACTTTCAGTCATTTTCAAAAATATTTAATAGAGAGAATAATCTTTCAACACCTACCCTTGGCGATCTTTGTCCATGGAAGTATTGAAATTTCTCTGTTTTCTCTGTTTTTGTATTAAAAATACACTGTTTTCTCTGTTTTCCTCTCATAAACCACCCTGTTTTCTTGGTTTTTGCCTCCCAGTTTCTCTTCCTCAAAAACATCATAGTGGTGTCTGCTGATGCTTACGCTATGATCATGTTCAACTGATACTTAGAAATGAATCTAAGTAAATTTTTCGATGAGTCACCTTGACCATCCACTGTTGCCAGTTTCATGCCTCATTTACAAGTCAATTACTTCACTGCAAGGTTTATCTTTTGGTTTTTGAGGTTTTTTCTTGATTAATCCTTCTGCCGAAATGCTTTAGCAAATAAATTGCAACTCATTTGATGAATTCAAAATATCAATAATTCTTGACTATTCCAATTTGTTTAATCTCATGAAAATTAACATATAAAACTATTTAAATAGGAGCCCAAAAAACCTAAATCAAATACAACTTTGAAACCTAATTAAGAAAGGAATCCTAAAATAACCAGAGAAAATTCCGAATTTTAGCTCGATAGGATTAAAATTTATGTTTTTTTTTTCTCTCAGAAGACTCATTAGACACATCCGAATTTTCTCTTGAATTTGAGCCTTTGATGCATATCCCCCTTCAAGAGAACAAGCATTGACCAAGACCAATTTTTCATTATGCCAAGGGAGAAGATCGAATTATAAGAATACAAGAACAACATATCATATTTAATTTAAATGAAATCTCATAATTTAGATCATCATAGAAGGAAATTTTATTCATTCAAATCTCATATCTCCATTGACCATATTTATTTTTATTACAATGATCAAAACATTGGACTATGCATGAAATGCCATGCCATAAATGTTGATGAAGTAAGACTTTATAGACATCTAAAAAAGAAAATTATGTTATTAGTGTGATGAATCTTCTTCCAACCCTGTCATGTGTTATCCCCCTCCGGTCACCAGGACGAGAGAGGTGGAATACTCTGCTCATTTCTGAAGAAATTAGCAGGATCAACAGCAGTCTTCACGCGTACCAGCTTGTCAAAGTTGTTCTTGAAATACTTCCTACCCCAAATGCTTGCTTGTTTATAACTTGTGTTGCCTGCCAGGTTATTCATTCCAATGTCAAGATCCCTGTAATTGATATATGCTTCTCGAGGATTTTTCGAAACGTAAGGAGTCATGTAGCTGTAAAGCCTTCTAATCCAGTCAATGTGCCTTTTAGATGCCTCCTTGCCTTCTTCACTCCAAGACACCTGATGCTCAATCTTGTATATATTTCCAGCTCTATGTGGAAATGGAGAGCTAGACTCAGAAATCTGGTCCATCTTTCCTCCATAAGGAACTAATAGCAGTCTAGGTGTTTCAATGTCCTCTTCCAAGAACCTTTCAAATATACCTTCCAATGCAATTTCAGGCATAGGTTCCTTGACGTAATCAGATTTCGCTTTGAAATTTGTTACAAATCGAGGAGTCCTATCAAGCAACAGTTCCAAAGATGAATTACCTGGAAATCTGTTAAGGATGATAGCCTCAATCCAGCTTGTTTCAAGGCAATCATCTTTTGCTAAACCAAGCTCGGGGAAGCTCTCATTCATCAATTGAAGAAGCTTGTCCACCCCTCCAAGAAAGAAACCTGCAAATGTAGCCTGTATTGTTGGATTTCCTCGACTGGAATTAACTCTTCTTATATATGTCGTGATCATGAGATCTTCATGGAGCTTATTTGCAATGTATTGCCACCGATGGATAAGTTGGGTTGCATTTTGCTCCAAGGTTCTTAAGACATTGAAGACTGTCAACGTAGGTGGAACTTCAACCAATTTTATTTTCCATGCAATAACCACTCCAAAGCTGTTTCCTCCACCTCCTCGAAGGGCCCAAAACAAATCTTCTCCCATTGATGCTCTATCAACAATTCTACCTTTAGCATCGATTAACCGTGCATCAATTATGTTATCCGCAGCAAGGCCATATTTCCTCATCAACATTCCATACCCTCCACCACTCAAGTGTCCCCCGACACCCATTGTAGGGCAAATACCTGCTGGGAAGGCAAGTGTTCTACCCTTTTTAGCAATGTGATAGTAAAGTTCCCCTACAGTTGCACCAGCCTGAACCCATCCAGTTTTATTAGTTACATCAATGGTGACTGATCGAAAATTGATTAGATCAAGGATCACAAACGGCAGAACAGACATGTAAGAGAGACCCTCGAAATCATGGCCACCACTTCGAATTCTAATCTGTAAATTATTTTTCTGGGAACAACGAATGGCAGCCTGAATGTGTGATACATTCATCGGTGTAACAATGACAAGAGGCTTTAGGGTGGTTGAATTGAACCTAAGGTTTCGTATTGCCAAATGCAACACAGAAGGATATGAAGAGTCATTCTGGGTGTAAATGACTTTGGAAATGTCTGTGGAGTCTTCAACGTAAAGGGAAAAACATTCAATAAAATCTTCATGAGTGTGAGCTGAAGTCACCCATGAGAGTGAAAAGAGAAGAACAAACAGAAGTGGCAGCATTGAAGAACTAAGAGAAATCATTTCGATCATTTGATTTTTAGCATAGAGCCTACTGGGAACCATCTTATTTATAGAACTGAGGAGAAGTGCTACCATAGAAAGAAAGAGAAATTTGTAATAACAGATTAAAAGTAGAAAAAGTAAATTAATCGATGTTTGAACTTGCGTCGCAAGAAATTTGAAGTTGAAGATTGACTGCAAATAACAAAGCATTTCCTCCAGGACTATCGGTTATCTGCATTGACAACAAATCAAGATGAAAGCTATTATATTGTGTTCAAATGGAGATGATCCTATTTTATATCGAAGTATACGAAACGGTATCTCATCATCCACACATGCAATGAGCCTTTCTGAAATTTCTTTCCAATATTCTGACCTTTTCCTTCCAATCTTGATTAGTTAATTCCCAAACTTTTGAATTTTGATTCACCAAACTTTTTGTACTTAATTATTTCATTTAGTCAATAATGTAAGCACATTTAATCAACATACTAAATTAAAGAACGCTTATAATATTGCAATTCATTGGAATTTCTATGTTATTGTGAGTCATTTTCAAAGGTTTGGAGTTTTAAAGTCTCACCATTAATTCATATTTTGGTCGAAGTTTTTAACATTTAGCCCTTGTATTTTCTTTCTGATTTGGAAATTACTCTGTTTTCCTTTTGAAACCACCCTGTTTTCCTCTGTTTCAGCTCTCTGTTTCTGTCTTCATCTATGAGTAAACCTGTCAGAAAAACTACGTAGAATTGCAATACTCAGCAGCAAGAACCTGTAGAATGTGCTGGCTGTAGAGGAAAAGCCTTTTTCGTTACAAAATCTGGATAACCGATGTTAATTTTTCACTGAGCTAGCTAGCCAAGGGACACAGTGAAAGATATGGGAACACAATTTTTCACCAAGCTAATTAGACTGTGTGTATGAGTGAAATCTCAGGCCACAAATTGTGATAAAAGGAAAAAGAGTAGGAGATGGGTGCTATTGTTCATTTCTAAAGGAAACTAGTAGGATCAACTCTAGTCTTCACAAACTAGTAGGATCCGAGCTCGGGAAAGCTCTCTTGCATCAATGGAAGGAGTCTATCAACTCCATTTTTCAAAGGAGCCCAACCATTTGAGGAATCGTTCAAGAATCGCAGCTAATATTGTTGTTAGCTTTCCTTCTTCACTAGAATTGATTCTCCTTGGACTAAGACAATAGTGAGATCTTTTGTGAAGCTTTACTCGCAACCATGAGAAAGATGATTAAATTTTATTTTTTTATTTGGCATGTTCTAGAAAGGTTTTTAAGGAGCTTGACCACAATCAAATGTTAATTATAATTAAGTTCTTGTTGTTTAATAAAATAAATCAATTAATTTCTATAATATCAAGAATGATTAAATGGTCCTTTGATTAGGGTTGACCATAATAGTATTTTGTACTACAAAATTCTTTCATCCTATCTAATTCTTCTTATCTTTTCTATTTTTAAAAAAATAAAGAAAAAATAAAAATAAGTTGAAAACGAGCATGAAATGGAAAAATGGTTAAATTTTAAATGAATTTAAAAACATAGAGATTAAATATATAGTTTCTAAGACTACAAGGACTAACTATTTTAACTAACTACAAGTACTAAGTAATAAGTAATGAACAGGGAGTCATCCTGAGCACATGCATAGTGCCATGCTTGGTTTCTTCATTTTATCATGAAAAATGGTTGAATATCATGTCATTTGAAAGGAGGAGAAATATTAGGTAGTGTTGAATTACTATTTTGAGATAAAAATAGATAGAGATGATAAAAATAGAAAAGATATTTTTTTATATATATTTCATGTTTTAAAAATACAAAAGAAAATTTAAAACTATTCAAGATACAATTTATTTTATGTTTGTGTTTTTTTTAACTGAATATATTTTTATTTATTTTGTATTTTGTATATATTTTATAAATGGAAACTTAGCTCATGTAATAGTTTTTTGTATAATACAAACTTTCCTTTTTTTTAGTATCTTTGGATTAATTATTTAAAAAAATAATATATATTTGTTAGTCTAAGAGCATGGCTTGATTTTAATTTTGTTGGAAGAAATATCAACTAAGGTTGCGAGTTTTCCTATGATAATTACTCAAAATTATAGAATTCATTATTAAGAATTTTTAGTTTTATTTGTTTTTTTTTTAAAAATAATTTTAAAAAAAATATTTTTTTTCTTTGTTTTAAATTATTTATATAATTATTTTATGGCATGTTTTACAATCACAAGGACAGCTTTGAGGGGGTTTTCAATTATTGGAAAGTATCTTGACTTTACACACGAGAATCAACCAAAAAAACAATGGAGATAAATCTTGGGATTTGCTAGAGAATTCAAGGAATTAATTGATTTATCTTATTATAAATATAATTGATTTCTTTCTCTGTTTTAATATATAATATCCATTAGAAAATTCGAATCTGAGATTTATTTTTTTAGCTAAGAAATTTATTCCCACATAATATCCAAAATCAAATATTTAATAAGCATATTTCTCAAATAGTAAAGAAATAAAAATAAATCCATATCTACCCTTCAAAATTAACTATAAATGTGAGTCCTTGAAAGAACAACACTCAAATCTCCAGTCACTTCTGTTTCTGCCTTAATATTCTCCAACTCCAAGCAATCCAAATGGCTTCCCAGATTCTGGTGATTGTTAGCTTCCTCGCCATCTCCTGTTCCTTGGCCGCTGCCGGCATTGAGCCGGGTCCGTTGCAAGATTTCTGTGTTGCAGATCCTACCAGCTCAGGTGGGGGTCTAATTGATTTACTCAAAATTACACTGCAATTAATTAGCTTTAATCATATTCAAGAAATTAATCATGTTTTCATTTTGTTTTAAGTTATTTCAATTCATTTTGTATTTGCGTCACGCTCATAAATTTTGGTCCAAGATACATATGGGCGGCTTAATTTCAAACTTTGAGAGCAGTATTTTTAAAATTTTATTAAGTTTTTCTGATTTTATTATTATTACATGTTGTTCCTATTTAATGAAATTCAATTATAGTGTTGGATTTAAATTTAATTGATAAATAAATTAAACTTACATGTTTTAAAAAAATATAATTCAATTCAATTTTATTAAG
Organism: Populus alba; assembly: GCF_005239225.2. Classification (NCBI taxonomy): domain Eukaryota; kingdom Viridiplantae; phylum Streptophyta; class Magnoliopsida; order Malpighiales; family Salicaceae; genus Populus; species Populus alba. The sequence continues at coordinate 22,841,777 of NC_133294.1, read as the reverse complement.
TTTTTCTGATTTTATTATTATTACATGTTGTTCGGAATTAATTCTTTACTAATTAAATTTAATTATAGTGTTTGATTTGAATTTAATTAATAAATAAATTGAATTTATATGTTTAGAAAAAATTAAATATAATTTATTTAAAATTCAGCTTTCAACACTCAAGAAAATTCTAAACATTCTTAATTGAATTGAATTCAGATTGCTCCAAACAAACTGATGTGAAGAATGTGTTAAAATTGTCTAAAAAATTTTAACAAAAAACAACTGAGTCGAGAATATCTGTTCATCGTTAAATAAAAAAATACAATTCCATGTTATTCGGATTGGACAAACCAAAACTAATTATCATAGTGAGTTTTTTCCTATATTATCATATAAAATAGGGATTTTGTAGGAAGCCATGGGAAAGTAATTCTCATGAATGATCATTTTGGAGTCTAGTGAGTGCTCCCACTAACATATTCTTTTGTGATTATGGCCTAGCTTGCCTGGATCCGAAGCTGGTAAAGCCTGATAATTTTTTCTCCGGAGGCTTCCATGTTCCCGGCAACACATCAAACCCCTCCGGCTCCTCTGTAACCTCAGCTTCTGTCGCCCAAATACCAGGCCTAAACACCCTTGGGCTCACACTCATTCGCTTTGACTTCGCACATGGTGGTCTCGTCACTCCTCACATTCACCCTCGTGCAAGTGAGATTCTTACCGTCTTGGAAGGCAGCCTCCTTGTCGGGTTTGTGTCCTCTTCACCGGAAAACAGGCTCTTTTCCAAGGTCCTTGAGCAGGGAGATGTCTTCGTTTTTCCCATAGGACTTGCTCATTTCTTGAGTAATGCGGGCAACGGAACTGCTGCGGCTATTGCTTCTTTGAACAGCCAGAACCCTGGTTTTATTGCTATTCCTAGCAATATATTTGGAACCAATCCACCCATTGGTGATGATGTTCTAGCCAAGGCTTATAATGTCGACAAGTCCATTGTTGAGAAACTTAGAGCACAGTTCCACAGTTAAATTCTGAATTTTCCTTGTTCATGCATGGTTAGTGTTACTTCCACGAGTATGTAATAAAAAATATTGCAAGAAAATAAAATTATTCCATGTATCCATAAGCAAGGAACAACTCATTGGCATTTCCTTGTTCTTACGACTCTTGGTGCATGCTGTAATCTACCAGCCTTGTCTTGGGTAATTTTTTTTTTTTTGGTTGGCATCTGGTTGTCCATGCTATACTTCATCAAAACCCTATATTTTTTATTTATTTTGTTTCCATTTCATTATCTTATCTAGTCGGTTATGGTCTCCACGATTATTTAAAAAAAAAAAAAAAATTGGTGTTCTTTAATATAAATAAATTGTTAAGTTGTTTTGTTGTAGTAATTTTTAATTTTAATTAATTTGATCAAATATGATCGAAGTTGATATTTGTTAGATTTCAAAATTAAAAGCACTCATTGCAAGTTTTAAAGGATACGAACATTCAAATAGAAAAACTAAAGATATACACTCGAATAGGAAAAATAAATTACAATTCCCACCTTGCAACACTAATGGCATTTATAATGCCACGAGAACCTGCCTTGCTAATAAAACCATGCCTATCACACAAATTAATCCAAGGAAAAATGCTACAAGTTTGAAGTGATAGATGACCAAACACTCGTCTACTAAATACAAGACATCCATCATTCAAATTTAAAAGCAAAAGGAGTCACGAAATCCCATCTTCAATACAAGGAACCACAACCCATACATCAGCAAGTCAATCTAGCTTGACCCCCAAATGAGAAACACATCACTCACTTAAATAGAGCCAGGGAAATACATACTTCAGACATAGTGAAAAGAATTTCAAGCTATCTTAAGTATCATGTTCCTCTTCCTCCTCCTCCTCGTACTCCTCTTCATCGATAGTTGCATCCTGGTATTGCTGATACTCAGCAACCAGATCGTTCATGTTACTCTCAGCCTCGGTAAATTCCATCTCATCCATTCCCTCGCCAGTGTACCAGTGCAAGAAAGCCTTGCGCCTGAACATAGCTGTGAATTGTTCACTGACACGCCTGAACATCTCCTGGATTGAGGTTGAATTCCCTATGAAAGTGGATGCCATCTTCAGACCCTTCGGTGGGATGTCACAGACACTGGACTTGACATTGTTGGGAATCCACTCAACAAAGTATGAAGAGTTCTTGTTCTGGACATTTATCATTTGTTCATCGACCTCTTTAGTGCTCATCTTACCACGGAACATGGCTGAAGCAGTTAGATAACGGCCATGACGTGGGTCAGCAGCACACATCATGTTCTTGGCATCCCACATTTGCTGGGTTAGTTCAGGCACAGTCAGAGCACGGTACTGCTGTGATCCTCTTGATGTCAAGGGTGCAAATCCAACCATGAAGAAATGAAGACGAGGGAATGGGATAAGGTTAACTGCGAGCTTTCGTAGGTCAGAGTTCAGCTGTCCTGGGAAGCGAAGGCAGCATGTGACACCACTCATGGTGGCAGAAATGAGATGGTTAAGATCCCCAACTGGAATATGGCAAAACAAAACATAAGGTACCAGAGTCAGATCATGTTGCTTCAAAACCTTACATGGAACATACATGCATGTGTTTGGGCATGTTCATGAACACACCATGCATCTGTTCGTACGTGTTACATGTGTATAATCTGCAATCAAATTGAGCTGAAGATAATGCATATCATGGAAGAGAGGGAAAACGACTAAGTGAACAGCAAACTGTACAATAGAAGTTGTTGTTGTCATCTTTATTTGTGGGGCATAGAGGGTGGTGGTTGTCTAGGTTAGAGGCAAGGAGAGACAGCAAACCATGTGGAGTTAAATACCAATAAAAAATAAGAAGTCACAAGCAATCAATTCCCTATCAACCACCAATGAGTACGAGAAGTGAGCAGCCAACTAAGATCTAAGCATTTTATTATTGTCGTCCATCTCAACATTCATTTTCAATCTTTAGGTAGAAAAGGCCAGATGGTTCTTTTAATTAATTCCAGATTTAACATCTTTAAATTATGTCTTTCAGTTCACAGAAAACACTTTCAATTAACTTACAAGTGGGGGTAGCAAGCTTGAGAGTGCGGAAGCAGATGTCATACAAAGCTTCATTGTCCAAAACCATGCATTCATCAGCGTTTTCTACAAGCTGGTGGACAGAAAGAGTTGCGTTGTATGGTTCAACAACAGTGTCGGATACCTTAGGTGAAGGGAAGACAGAAAATGTCAACATCATGCGATCAGGATACTCCTCACGAATTTTAGAAATAAGAAGGGTTCCCATGCCAGAACCAGTGCCTCCACCCAATGAATGGCAAACTTGAAATCCTGTTCCACCAAATATATTAAATGATTCTTGAAAACAGACAGGAAAACTAAAAATGTAGCATTAATGAGAAAGGACAGTTCTAAGTAGAACTTAAATTTAAGAGAAACACCAATAAAGGTACACCAATCAAATGACCACAAATTTACGAGAAACACGGAAAATTGCAAACAAAAACCAAATCATGAAAAAGATAGAAACCAAACTTCCAACCATGAGTATAAACCACACTTGAATCTAAATAGACCTTGTTCCATACTTCAAGTCCCGGAAGATCATTTTCTCATTATCTGTTATCAGCTGTGAAAACCAACGACACAAGTTTCCAGCCAAAAAAAATTCAGAACTAGCCTAGCATATGGAGCAGTCAGCAAAACCAGAAAACAGGATTTAGTCCAGCATTACGATGTCGTTGAACACCATGAAAGAACAAGTCATGGAGGCGCCATCATAAACACACATTTAGCTTCCCAGCAAGCTAAACAAAATAAAAATGAAAAGCCCCTCATTTTCATAATAAAAAAAATCAACGCCAGCAAGAAAAATCTCAAAAAACCTGAATATAAGATCAGATCCAATCAAACCCACTTTGTATTCTAGCAAACTAACCAAAACCATTTTTAAAAAAAAAAAAATACATATATCCAATCAAAACAACCAAAAGCCATTTCTCAAAGCATTAATCCCACCCAATGCAATATCAAACAAGCAAAATAAACAAAACTCATAAGGGTTCAATCAAAACAACAAAAAAGGCACTAAAAAAGACATCTTAAAAAGAATTACCTTGCAAGCAATCACAATTTTCAGCTTCTTTCCTGACAACATCAAGAACAGAATCAATCAATTCAGCTCCTTCAGTGTAATGCCCTTTAGCCCAGTTATTACCAGCACCGGATTGGCCAAAAACAAAGTTATCAGGCCTAAAAATCTGTCCGTAAGGACCAGATCTAACTGAATCCATGGTACCAGGTTCAAGATCCATAAGAACAGCACGTGGCACATATCTTCCACCACTTGCTTCATTGTAATACACATTAATCCTCTCCAATTGAAGATCTGAGTCTCCACTGTACCTCCCTGTCTGATCAATCCCATGTTCATCACAGATCACCTCCCAAAACTTGGCCCCAATTTGATTCCCACATTGACCCCCTTGAATATGAAGGATTTCTCTCATTTTAGCACCAAAGTTTGCACCTCTTTGGGGTTCCTGCAATGGTTTTTAAGTGGGATGTGAAGGAGAGAGGGAATTGAGGAGGAGGGAGTGGAGGAGAGCATATAAAGGAGGTTTCTTTGGGTCTTTGAGGTGATTTTATTGGTTACTTGCATGGGATGGGGTTCAGGATGTGTTTTTTCTAATCATTTTTGGTTGCAAGTGAGTTGTAATCTATGAGTGTTCTGGAAGGAATCACCTGATCAGTTTATGTCTAACATGACAAGTTTATCCCTTGGGATCATATTGTCTTTAATGTGTATTTTAATTAAGGCTTAAAGACTGTTTGTAACAAATTTTCTATTTCTGATTAATTTAAATATAATTAATAAATCAATTCAATTTAAATATTAAAAAAATAGAATTCAATTTTTTTTTTAGATTACTTGCATTGCGTTGGTCTTATTTCTTCAAATATCTATTAAAAACTAGATAAATAATTAAACAAATCAAATTTTCTCCAATGTCTATCAGTCGCAAGTCCCAGCTGTGGTAACTGTTCATGCTTCCTTAGTTCTCACTTTCTCAAGTTTTCTGATACTTCGATCTCAGTCAAGAGGGCTGGGAATGCAGGCAACCCCGCCATTGATGAATGAATCAAAAGCTTGGAAAGTTCATCTCTTCCAAGTTTGCTCGGAGAGTAGAATAAGGGCAACACCAAAAAAGAAGTCATTGGATTTGCAGATCGCATTTGAACAAATTCCTGGCATGATGAGAGCTCGTGCTCAGAGAGTTTGGTAGCCCTTAGTTCATAATGGCCCCAAACCAAAACCCTGTTCCCAAAAAAGACATTTGGACCAAGTCCTAGGTAAAAGATGTTGAACAGAAATAAGTTAAGTAGCATTTGGAATCCCTGAAAATGGACTAGGCCTGTGATGCCATTTTTGCTAAAAGTATACCCATCTAATAACCATACACTACCGACGGGCTGGCCTGGGTGATGCAACATTAGACGGTTTTTAAGGACAGTTCCAGAATGCGATTGAAATCGTGTTTTTTAGAAGTGTAATTTTTTTATTTAAAATAATTTTTTAAAATTTTAAAATTATTTTAATTTATTAATATCAAAAATAATTTTAAAAAATAAAATAATTATTTTAATATATTTTTAAATAAAAAACACTTCAAACCGCAAGTGTTATTGTATTTCTAATTACCCTTGGCTAGCATGATGGTAGATGGATATATTCTATGAGGTTCGGTTTCTGAGAATTTTGAGAGAAGTGCTAAGTTACTAGCAATTTATCATCAACAAACCTAAAAAATATTGTGCCTGCCTCATAAACTAGTTAAAGTTGAATGTTTCATCTCAAATGTTTACTTTGTTACGTGAGTTATTTATGAATTTTGGTCATATTAACTTCTCTAATCAAAGAGGGGTGTAATGATAAAGAGTATATTAAAAGTTAAGTGGTTAATTGTTGTGTCTCATTGTATTATTAATAGAGAGGTTAGTGGCCGTAAGTAATTGGAGAGAAAAGTAGGTGTCTATTCAGGAAGTAGTCGTTGACGAGAAAGATTCGTAGTAGTTTTGCATCAAAGGCCATTTCTTTCCTCCTCAACTTCCCTCTCCTCCACCTAGATTTTCGCACTAGCTCTTTAAAAATTTAAGAAAAAACATTTAATTTCTTAGTTCTTCAGATCTAGTCCCTTTTTTTATTATGATTTTTTTATCTTGAATAATTTATTGAAATTGATCCCTATTATTTTGATTTTCTTATTTGGAATCATTTTTAACAATTGATTTTGTTTTACGATTTCACTCTCATTTGCTTTTTTTCCTATCAAATTTAATCCCTTTTTTTTATTATTATGAATTTTTTAACATTGACAAGTTTTTATTTTAAATCATAAATGATTTTATTTTATGATTTCATCATCCTTCGATTTTTTTTTCCTATCAAATTTAATCCTTATTCTTTTGATTACTACTTTTTTTACTTTAACAACTTATTAAAATTTATATTTTAAAATTGACTCATAATAAACTCCTTGATTGGATGTAAATTCAGGGTTTCACGGATTGCAAGTTTTTAAAATTTGACAAGGTTTATGTATTTGCCCACGTTTTCATTGTTTTAATAAATGTTTTTCAATTTTCACCCTCTATGACTTTTTTATCTTTAAAATTTGGTTCTCATTCTTTTAATTGTTAATTTCTTTATCTTTAAAATTTGGCCCCCATTCTTTTAATTATTTTTTATTTTATTTGGCACTATTTTTTAAAAAAAAAAATGCATTCTCCTTAGGTTTTTAATATTAAATTTTATCCTCGCTATTTTTTATTGAATTTGTTAAGAATTAGACTTCGTGATTGAATCTAGGTCAAAGATTTAACGGGTTGTGACTTTTAGAAATTAAATCAAGTTTAAGAGATTCACTAGGTTTTCTTGGTTTTTTTTCTTTTTCTAAATTGCTATTTTCTTATTTTTTATTCTTTTTTAAGTTTTTTTTTTTTTTTTACATTTTTGATTTTATTGAGTTAACCCTCAATAATTTTTTTCTATTTCACCTCCTGGTATTTTTTTAATCTATGAATAATCTATCAAATTATAATTTTTTTTTCAAATTCACTTCCTATAATTTTTTAATCTTTCAAATTTGATCATCATTCTCTTAAGTGCAATTTATTTTGTTGGGGTCATTTTTATTTTTAATTTTTCAAATTTCATCCTCCTCAAGTTTTTTTCTATTAAATTTTATCTTTATTTTTTTTTTTGTTTTTTTTTCTTGTACAAGGTTTTTTATTAATGTTTTTTATGTGTCTTCATCCTTAAAAATTAAATTTATTGAGAATTAAGTTTCTTAATTAAACCTAGATCCAGGATTTTATAATTTGCAGGTTTTAGAGATTAGATCATGTTCAAAAGATTCATTATGGTTTGCTTAAGTTTTTTTTCTTCTTTATATCTTATTTTTTAATCTTTTTTTTTGTTTTGTTTTCTTGTTTTCCTGGTTTGATTCTATTAGGTTAGTTCTCTGTAATCTTTTCTAATATAACCTCTTACCATTTCTTAATCTATAAATAACCTATCAAATTATATATGTTTTTCAATTTCATACCTTATGATTTTTTGTATCTTTTTAAATTGATACTCATTTTTTTAATTGTTATTTATTTTATTTGAGATTATTTTAATTCTTTTCAAAGTTCATAACTGCTTCTATCTGTTTTGCTCTCAAATTTTATTCTCATTCTTTTTTTTTTTTTTTTTGCTTTTGCAAGTTTATTTATAATATTTTTTCAATGATTTCATCCTTCAAAATTAATATGTTTGACAATTAATTTTTTATTATTATTAAAATCAATCCCATGATTCAATAAGTTGCAAGTTTTTAATATTAAACTAGGTTTAGGAGATTTTCCTTGAGTTTTTTGTTTTTTTTTTTTAAAAAAATCTAATTTTTTCATCTCTTTTTTGTTTTGAAGTTTTTTTTTTATATGGTTTTTCTTTTATTAGGTTGGCATTAAGTTGTTTAATAATCCAGATAAGCTCATGTATGGTTATGTTAATCTTTTTTCTTTTTGGTCAAATTTGTTTTATATATATATATATATATATTATTTAAATTGTCATTTAAACTATTGACTCGAGACTTGGGTTTTTTAAATCTAGCACCTTTTTTACGTCAAATATTTTTTTTTTTGGCCCATAGCATGCACAAACAACATATCTAATTGTTTAACCTTCTTTCTTGAACCTTGTGAGTTGTATGATACTAAATATCAATTTATTATTTTTCATTTATGCATAGATTTTAAACTCTACGCATGTAGCATATTGACTTGAAAAACTTGATATAAACATGATTCAAGTCGGGTTTCTAATTAAACCACACATGCATTGTTTTAAATTCAGTTTGGACTGGGGTTGAACTTATGATCCGAATGACTCGAGGTCTAGATTAGGCTGGGTTTCAACAAAAACATAGAAAGAATTGACTCAGTTTAACCCGATAAAAAATCATGGATGACCCACGACTTGGTCAAAACCTGTTGATTTTTTTTTATTTTTTTTTAAATGATTTTTTTATATAAGATAAAAATTAGTTTGACTCTGAATTAACTCGTATTAACTTACCTAACCCATGACATAGAAACTTTTTCAAGTTGACTTCTAAATTTGAGTTAAAAACTATAGAATCAGGACTTATATTTTAAAACCGTTCCGATTCAAAAGGCTGGCTCTTAAACTAGCGCTGAGGTTAGATCAAGTTTCAATCAAAATACATACAAAAATCAATCCAACCTAGATCAATTTACCTACCCATCCATGACTTATCTTGGATCAATCGTGGAATCAGGATTAAAAACTACATATACAAGGCATTAATCTATTAAAACTCAAATTACACAACCAAGTTTTTAATAACCCGATGAAGTTCCACTAATTAACACTAAATGTTTTTTTTTTTTTTAAAAAAGAAAAGTTAATGTCATTTTAATTGAAAACAATTCTAATTTACCTTATAACCCACAAATTAACTGAATAATTCATCAACCTCGATTTTTAAAAAAAAAACATGGTGACAAGACAACTATATTTAATGAGTAAAATGTACGATACTGAACAGCTGGAACCGAGTCCAAAGACCACGCCTTGCAGAAAGCGAACAAAAAAGACTAAAACGCAGTCAAACATCATCAATAATACCATGTTGATAGTCACTTTAACTTGTGTTTCACCCTTTGTCTTTTCAATAATCCTGTCACAGAAACCCCCACTTGACTCTGAACTACTTTCATGACTGGTTGGGCCCTACCTTCTCTCTCTCTCTCTCTCTCTTCTGAGCTGTCCACATTCCCCATCATCCAGCTTAGCCATTTCTCTTTCCACTTTTGTCCCAAAATCCTCTCCTTCTTTCTTCTTAATCTTGATTTTCCACCGTCTGTTTCTAATCAAAATGCCATTTGGGTCCCACTAAGGAAATATCCTCGCGTTCGTCCATAAATTAGGCGGCTTGTTTTGATTATTGACAAAAAATTTGTTTGCCTTTGTCCACCTTGTTTTATTATCTAGCTTAGCGCGTTTATTTATTTATTTATTTTTTAATATATTAAAATAATTAAAGAAATATTAATTTAATATTTTTTAAAAAAATAAACACAATTTTAAAAAGCCCTCAAAAAGAAAAAACTACTCCCGCCGTTTAGGAACTTAATTAAATGCTTAATGGCCCTATGGGAAGAATGCTTAATTCTTTCTCAAATGGAATCCAATCATGGCCTTATGGGAAGAATGGTTTGTTTTCTTTCCCTTTTCTTTTTCTAAAAAAATACCTTTTTCGTGAGTGGATGATTCTCTCCTAAATCACCGTGGGACACATGATATTTATGCTCAAATATCATGATATTAATGCTTTAAATATAAAGCTTGATTTAGGTAAACTAAGCGTGACAAAATTTGTTTCAAATTACCTTTCATAGATTTTATTTTTTATTCTTGGTTCAACCAGAGCTCTAATGAATATGCATCGAGACAGTATAAGTCATCTCTCTACTGAATTTTTAATTTTAGAATGTTTGTTTATGTGGTTTAAAAATATTTTTAAAAAGTTCTGATTTTTTTTTTAAATTTTTACTTCAAATTAATATTTTTAAATTATTTTGATGCGTTAATTTAAAAAATAATTTTTAAAAATATAATTACACTAACTTGTCTAGTTAATTCAAATTAAAAAAAAAATTCACCAAACATTATCATTTTAATTTTTTTAATTATTTAGACTTAGTTTTGTTGAATTTCACTAGATTGATAATATCAATCTGATATCCAATCAATACATTAAATTAATGTTTAAAATAATTTTAAAAGAAACTTAACTCTTATGAAATTCTGCAAAATAAAGTTTAATAACTATAATTTTATTTTTTATAATTCATTTCTAAATATAACTCACAAAGTTTAAAGGGAAAGACATAAAATAACAAACATCAACCGTTAACAACTCAAACAATTTTGCTACTAAAAATCCAGCCTTGACAGCAAGAGTAGCCAAAAATTAGCAAAGCAACCACCACCAATTCCCTTGCCAAGCTGTAGTATTCCACCATGTTTCACCACCTTGGGTAAATACAAGCCCTTTTAGACCCCAAAACCTTTTTTTAAAAAAAAAAAAAAAAAACCCTAAATTCTTTACAATAAAAAACAGAGATTAAGACTCCACTTTAACTGTTGACTAATTATATTTTTAAAGTTTTTTTTAGTTTTATATATTTTGATATATGTTTTAATATACTATTATTAAAAATCAATTTTAATAAATTTAAAAATATTATTTTAATATATTTTTTAATAAATAAAATTTTAAAAATAATATTTACCACGTTCGTTAAATATCATAAATTATTAAAAGTTAAACAATCTCATCAACAGCTCACACGCGTTTCCACAGTAATTTCTTCCCATTTTCCCCCGCGCCCCAGCCCCCCACCTTCGTGTCTCCTTATTATCTCCTACAGGTTTCTCACCTTTTTATCAGCACAATAAAACACAAAACAAGGCATTTTTATAGGATGCTTGTAAGAGAACAAGATCACACAAATTCTCTTCAAATTCTATATTTTTAGGGAAAATTCTCATCCGGGCATCCTTCAAAATCCAAACTTTTTTTTGACGCGAACATGCCTTTTCCGTGGAAGAAAGACAAAGTTTCAAGATTTTCACGTATTGTAGCAGATCTTCAGTCGCCAAAAAGAGGGAATTCCCTTGTTGTTGAGACTGGTTTCCCTACTTCTCTTGTTGATCTCTTTGTCAAGAACCGTGAAAGGTTAAAGAAACCAACTGGCAAGAAGAAGAAGAGACAACAACAGTTGCAAGAGGTGGAGGAGGAACTTGTAATCTCTGATCCTATTTTTGTATCAAGTTCTATAGAGTTGGTGGATTCACCAGGGCCTATTCAGAATTTGGAGAATATGGAGAGTTTTGATGTATGTGATTTGGTGAGTCAGTTATTGCCTGTTGTTGAAGATGATGAAGATGTTGATGATGTTGAAGATGTTGATGATCTTAAGGTTACTGATAAGAAATGCTGGAATGAGAAAGAGAAACGTTTGTTATTTGTGGTTTTGAAGATGTTTTTGGTGGTGGTTTTGGGTTTAAGTACTAAAAAGCTCGTAGTTGGGATAACAATGTCCGCTTTTGTGCTTATTTTTCTTGAATATGTTGGAAAGCATGTGTTATGTTTCTTGAAACCATGTCTGAATGAAGAGATAGTCTTAGAACTATTTGTCGAAAGGGTTTCTTCAGCATTTCTGATGTTGAAAGGAGTAAGGAAATGTGATGATTCAAGAAAAGAATTGATCATTCAAGAGATAGAACAAGAAGAAGATGTTGGTGGGATTGATTCTTGTGATTTTATTGAGACTCTTAAAATGAAGTCTTCCTTTGAGGAAACTCAAGTTGTAGACTTTAATTTTGATTGGATTGTGCCAGTTGAAGCAAATAGGGGAGCTGAATCAGGAACGGATTTGCTCGTTTGTGATTGGAGAATGGAGGTACAGGAAGATAAAAGTGGAGTTTTGGTATGCGAAAAAGAGCGAAGCCGAAAATCAAAAATCAGAAGAAAGATCATAAAGAAATTGGTGCCAAAGAAATTGCGGGCTATAAAGAAGGCGAAAAAGAGCAAGGGACAGGAACCAGATGTCGGAAGTGAATCATCTAGTTGTTGGGGAGACGATGAGATGGGGATAATTGAAGTGCTAGAAGATGGTGACAAACACGGGTTTGAAAACAAAGGCAAGGCCTTGCTATCAAAGTTGCTAGAAGAGGAAGAGGAAGAGGAAGAAGAGGGAATAAAAGAGAGGAGAAAAGGAAAAGAACCTGATCAAGGAAATTCTAGCTCTAGCACTGGATGGCAGGCTGAAACGGAAGTAGTAGTAGTTGATAAAAAGGGCAGTTCAGATTATCTGATTCTCTTTTTTGTTGCTCTTGCTGGTCTTCTAGGAGGTCGGAGTCTATCCCTTTTGCTTACACTTGCATCATGTTTGCTGATAAAATTGATTGGAAGATTTAGATGTGTAAACGAGCCAGTGAATAGGTCCCGAGCTTCAATCTCGAGCTAGGATCTTGGGTGATTTTTGCAGTTTTTGCTTCCAGGGAAAGTGTTCTTCACGTCCCAAAACTGTATTACAAAAGTCTGATGAGCAATTCCAATCTTTTTTTGCTGGGATTCCAACCTGAGGTGTTGTAACTGTAAATTTACAGACACAGAATCAAGATTCATAAATACTTTCATTTCCTAAATTGTGGAAAGTTGTTGTATACTTGTCTTGGTTTCATTTCAGTTTAAGAAGAAGCAGCATCAAGTCTGCAATTTATTTATGTCAACCGCTAGACCAGCAGAAATGTTCAGCTCAAATGCATTAATCATATCTGTACTTCAAAAGAACTGTAAAATGCATGTATCAGCCAAATGTAGTCTTCTTTACCTTTAGAGCTACTAGTTCCTCTAATTTATTCACAACGGGAGCGCGTCTGGTTATTGTCACGAGACAACACAGTGTAGATAGGCGAGAGCTTAAGCTTTTGGGTTGAGATGGTTCTTTGAGGAGATGATGAAGGACAGAACAAGAGACGTTGACGGTTGGCTGTTTTAGTACGGTATTTAGAAAATTGTCAACAAGATTTAATAAATTATTTTTATTTTAATTTATATTGAATATTAAAATTAATAATAATATAATAATTCTAATTATAAAATCTAATTGGTTTGCTGGATTGATTTAGGATTTGATCATTTTAGAATCTAGATTAGTCAGAGTTTAAAAAAAAATAAAAAAACCTGATCATGTTAAAAATTCAAATTAACTTGCGTTCCAGTAAAGAAACACATCAACTTTATTTCTTAGAAAGGAAATTTTGGTCAAAAGGTGGATAAATATGTTGGATAACCTTTCCGATGAGCATGACATTGTTTGGAGTAGCCTTTACCGTGCAGGTTACCCGAACTAGGTGTTGTTGATTGCTGTGCCTTGGGTAGAGTTTGAGAATTGCGGTTCAAATTATATTTTTTAAAAAATTAAAATTTTGATTTATTAAAATTTAATACGGTTTGTATTTTTTTGAATCGTTTTGATGTATTGATATAAAAAATAATTTTTTAAAAAAAAATCATTAATATATATTTGAAACACGAAAAATTATTTAAAAAACAACCACTATCTTACTACTAAACACACTCTTAGCGTTTCATAAGGTTAGGACTTACAACTAACTAGAGAAAAAAGTTGGTGCCCATTGGAAGAACAGGACACCACACTGATAATTCGTCCATTCATAAGCCTAGGATATTTCTTGTAGGTAATAACACTATGTTGTTTTGTGTGTCAATCAATGTTCCTTAAAAATTTGTACGGGATTGGGATTCGGTCTAGGATAGCTGAGATGAGGCTTTGAATCCAAGCAAGCAAGACCAGTAACTCTCTGCTGCCATACGAAAAACAAAATGTAAGAACATATAAATAGCATGTTGATCGTGTATTGATTAATGTATTGGAATGAGCAGAAGCAAAAACATTTGAAACAAATTTTTAAGGAATTAAAGCTACTGTACAATGATCGCTTGCAATTCAGTATGGTCCCTGACCTGGACGAGTAGGATCTGCGACACAGAAATCATGCAGCGGACCAGGCTCAAAGGCAATGGCCAAGGTACAAGCAATGGCTACTAAACTCATAACAAACATCATGTGTTTAGCCATTTTGATTCTTTGAGGTATTATTAGCAGCAGGTTGATAAGCTTTTGTTCAAGTAATTTGAAGTTGTGAAATCGTCGCTCCATCACTATTCGCCTTCCTGTTCTTCCCAGCTTCTGAAAAAGTCCTCAGGTACTTGGAACCAGGCTTAAGAATACAAGATATGCTCAACATGATTTGAGTTCGGTTTCATATGATCGAACTGTGTCATGTGTTGTTGCTATTGATTCCATTAGTGCCACATAAGCAAATCTTCTTAATCGTTTAGTTCACGCAGAGGATGTGTTCTTCCATCTCAGAACTAAAACTAATCCTGCACTAAATAACTTTGAATAATTCTAGAGAAACGCATGGAACAATATGTTTCGGGCCTGCGGAGATTGATTAAGATCATTTTTTAACAAATGCATGAAAGCTGCTAGAGTGTTTCAAAATTAAACTTGATAGTATATGCAACCAAAACTGTGAAAGTACTCTGTTACTGTAATGGAATTTTCAGTCAAGTCATTTGGAGTCAGGAGTGCAAACCTGCTAAAGTAGCAAGGTTTATTCTTTCTATGGTAGTTCTGCTGAAACACACTGCATTTTCTAATGCATTGGCCTAGTTTCCGTGGTGTATGTCAAGTTCTATTGAGGAAATATTCTGGCAATTGAGCACTTTGGCCACTGCAACATGCAGAAGAAAGATTAGTGCATTGCCTTTTGCCACCATTTGGACTAACTGGTCTCGTTTACATTATTTAAGCTTATTATATGGCTGGAAGAATTTGGTGTGGCAATTACAGTCATAAAGCTGCAGTATCTGATCAAACTATAAATTATTGCAAACTTTATGGAAGTCTTGGGAACATTTTGTAAGTAAATGATACAAATCGTCAAACATTAGAATAAATGAGGACTAGACAAATGTAAGAGAACACCAAAAGAAACATATTGGTAAGAAAGGAGAAATTCTTCAATTCAGGATCTCGACCGTCTAGAATTGAGCTTGAAGTTTTTCAATGACTGACTTGTCCACCTGCAAAGCCTTGGCTAGAATGTCTCCAGGAATACTTGGAGTGGGAACAACACCAGCGTTTTGGCTGCTTAAGGCAGAGATTGAGAAAGCACTTCCATAGCCAACATTTCTCTGGAAATGTACGAGTCCAATTGGAAACACAAACACATATCAATTGTTGGAACAAGCTAGAATTTTGATAAATAATCTTGAAAGTCCAGGGTTTTTTTCAGGTTAAATTTTCATGATGATCATAAATTGAAAATGCCTTCAAATAAGACTTGGAATTTACTGTGATTTTCGTTGTTGCATTTGAATTTCTTTTTTCCACTTAGAACATGACTTTTAATTTAATTAATATTTTATTATTTAATAATTTTAATGCTAGATGAATTCTATAGGTAAGTTTTAATTAGAAATTATTTTCTATAAATAATTTCAAGTCTAGAACTAATGTAAATATAGATATCTAATTTATTTTATAAACATTCAGATTTAACATAGTTTTATCTACGTTATTTACAGCGTCAATCAATATTAGAATAAATTGGCCTTTTTGATGGACAAAGACAAACAACAACACTATTGCAAATACTCCTCTTGTCAATGTTTCATCTACTATTGGTGAATAAGAAATGAAAAGAGCTCCTAAATTAGTAGTGATTCTCAAGATCTTAAAGCACTATAAAAAAAGCTAGAACAAGTTGTTGAAATTACTTATGAGACCAAAGTTGGCATCAAAGAGGACTTAAATATGGATGTGTCATCCAAACCAAGCTTATCAATGATGGATTGATATTATAAAATTATCAAATTAGCTAACAATGAAGACATTATTGTTAGATATGGCTAGATACGATTAATTAAAGTTGTCATTATCTCAAAAGATGGTTTCATGTCAGGTTTTTTTGGGTCTTGATAAGTCTTGCTTAGATTCTTAAATTCTACATGATCATATCTTTACTGAAATTAGATTTAAGATATTTGGAGCAACTATCTCTTGAATAAATTGGTGACAATGTTATATTCAAAGTATCTATTCATTCAAAATGGTTGAGTTCAATTCTAATAGTTAACTTGAGGGATGAATTTTAAAAAAACAGAGGGGACTGATATGAAGAGATTTCTTCTATATTCTTGACATCATAATATTTATTGTATTATTTTATTAATGATCAAGATTTTTAGATTACGAAGAGCTTAAAAAAGAAGGAAATCAATTCATTGATTGGAAAAGCATTTCAAGAGGTGCAACTAGTGATTCTTGACATTACAATGTGCATGTGTGTGCACACCATTATAATGTTTTTTATTTGAGGTTATTTTGAAGTATTGAAGCTTAATTACCCTGCCAAGTTATAATTTTTTCTGTTTAGAATGGGGTCTTGTTTCTCTTAATCTTTGTTTATTTTTGCATTTAAACTTATATTTGAATGCATTTTAAAAATGTGTTTGATTTGTCAAAGCTTATCTTCGAACATTGTTAGTTACAACACTCTTATTCATGGCGTGTGCTTGTTTGATAGCCTTAGAGATTATAGTATTGTGGTAGCGGTTACTTTTTAAAATACTTTTTATTTGAAAATGTATCAAAATAATATTTTTTTTTTTAAATTTAATTTTGACATCAACACATCAAAATGATCTAGAAACTTCAAAAAATTAATTTGAAGCAGAGAAAAAAAAATTCAATTTTTTTTTAAAATTCTTTTGAAACACAAAAACAAATAGACTCGATCAAAAATAGTAATGTAAAGTCAAAAACTCAAAAAATAAGAAGAAGATTGAGAAGAATGTGATTATTAAGTGTTTCTCTCTAAAATCTCTTAATTGTTCTCTCTATTTTGTACTGTTTAATAATATTGAATTACAAGCTTTTTATAGCTATACAATTCTAAATAATCAAGAGATTAAACTAATACAAGGAAATTCTAATCTAAACTCAAGAAATTCATTCACTTAAAAGAATAAATAAAGCAAGCTTAAGTGGTCATCATTAACTAGAAGATGATGAAATTGGTCAAAGAAAAAGTAAGAGGGCAAAAATGACAAATATTTTATCTTGATTTTCTAACTTGTAGAAAATGAGCTTCGGAGTTATTACGAGGCAATGCCCTACCATGAAGCTTCCTATTAGAAGGAAGTTATCAATAAAGAGATTGAGTCCATTATGCAAAATCACCCATGGAAACTAGTGGATCTTTTACCCCAAAGTAAAGCATTGGATCATAAATGGATCTTAAAGAAGAAGATGAAAACTAATGAAACTACTAAAAAAAATAAGACAAGACTTATTGTCAAAGAATTGAAACAAAAAAAAAATATGGACTATTTTGACACGTGAATTCCATATGGATATTAATAGCCATCGCAACTATGAATAAGCTTAAAATAAATCAAATAAATATAAAAATAAACTTTCTAAATGATAGTTTTAACGAAGAGGTGTATATGAAACAACTCAATGTGTTAGTCATTAAAAAGTAAAATGAAAGTTTTAGATGTTGTTGATTTCAGAATAAAATTTTTAGAACATTTGATAAATTATTATTGTCTCAATCAGAGTGTAAATTCACTATGCATTTTCTAAAAATGACAATGATATAATCAAAATGCCAATGAGTGTAAGTATATATTAATTGAAATATTCTTGAATAATTAAAAGCTTAATGTATATATCATAAATTACATATGATCAAATATTGCATATTTAGTTAACAAGCCGACAATAATCTATGTATGAAACATTAGAAAGCAATAAATAAAGTTTTTAAATATTTAAAATACAAATATTTTAACACATGTATGTTTTTTTTTATGCAAAATGTATAAATTGTATTAGAAATAAGTTTTTAGCCGATAAGAGTATGGATTAACAGTAGCTGTACAAATGAAAACCTTTTCCCCTCTGCATGCTTTGCTTAGCCAAAGCTCTTTCTACTGTTCAAAGGTTGGATTTTCTCTAACTTGAGAAGCACTTTCATTTTGTATGATCCACGGCGCAGATTACATGCACTCAATTTCAGTTTTTGAATTAATTAATGATTATTTTTTAAATAATTTTTTATATTAAAATATATATTAATTGTATTTTTTTATTTTTTAAAAATTATTTTTAACATCATTACATCTAAATGATATAAAATATATAATTTATATTAAATTTTAATAAAATAAAAAAAATTAAATCTTTAAAAAACGCGGTGTTTCCTAAGGCATTAAAGTCGTCGTTTTTTAATGACTAGCTACGTGTCAATAAATGTTATTGGAGTTTACAACGACAAAGCAGAAAGTTGGTACTTACGGAGTCGTAACAAAACAGTATTTGGCGTGGAAATTCCGACCACAAAACAGAAAATGTTCAATAACGTGACAGTGACACTTTCACTAGACCTTCTGAGACCCGCAAGCTGGAATCTATCCTAGGATGTGGGTGGATGACTTGACTAGAAGTTGCTTGGAAATCTCGCAACTTTAAAAATATAATTAAGAATATGATAATAATTATTTTTTTAAATAATTTTTTATATTAAAATATATATTAATAATTTTTTTTAAAATTATTTTTAATATTAACATATTAAAATAATTCAAAATAAAATAATTCAAAATATATAAATTATATTAAATTTTAATAAATTTTTTTAAAATTTTATTAAAATACAGTTTGCATCATATTCCTAAACGCTCTCAACATATTGTGCCATAAATATGAAATTGAAATTACCTTCTTCGGTGCCCACAACCATCTTCTGAGCACATTCATAATACTGAATAATCATGAGGTTCACAATATCGTTCTTGCTTTTGATGTTCTCTCCTTTTCAAATCATGCTCGCCTATTCATCAGGGCACCCCGCATGCCATGGCGAAGAGCGCTCCGCCCTGTTGCAATTCAAGGAAAGCTTTATTATCAGGCGGTCTGCTTCCAAATTCCCTTTTGCTTATCCAAAGGTTGCGTCCTGGAAGCTCGACGGAAATGGTAGTGACTGTTGCTTATGGGATGGTGTCGAGTGCGATGAGGATACTGGTCATGTGATTGAACTTGACCTCAACGCTAGTTGTCTCTATGGTTCCATTGACCCCAACAGTAGTCTCTTCCGCCTTGTTCAACTTCAAAAGCTCAACCTCGCCAACAATGACTGCGGTGGTTCTCAAATACCGTCTGCATTAGGTAATCTTTCTGAGGTAACAGCTCTCGAACTCTCCCACTCCCTATTTGTTGGAGAAATTCCATCAGAAATTTCAAAGTTGTCCAAATTAACTAACCTTTCCCTGTTTTCCACTATAATGTATACTCTAATAGGTTTTCGAAACTTAAAATACCTGATCTGAGAAGCCTCGTGCAAAACCTAACCAACCTAGCATATCTTGGGCTTGCTTATGTAGATATCTCATTCCCAATACCTATGTATTTGCAAATTTATCTTCATTAAGCTTAAGCTTTTAGGTTGGTATGGTTCTTTGACATAGTATCAGAGCTTTGATGATCAAACAGTCATAAGTTCTAATCTTACCATCCCTATTTATTTTAATAAAAATTAAACATAAGATAATATGGACCTGTGCAAATTTCAAGTCCAAAGAACTTTCACTTGAAGGGGTGTGTTAGAAAATAATATAAATCATATCCTGGAACCTCACCTAAAAACTTAAACTTTAAATTAAGATGGTTTTTTTGACAATTACGAGCTATCACACTCATTAATTGTGGACTGCAAGGAAAATTCCCAGAGGCGGTCTTTCAACTTCCAAACCTTCAGTATCTTGACATGGGTATAATCCAGGGCTCACGGGTCCCTTACCTGCCTCTATAGGAAACCTCCATTCCTTGGAATCTTTGATGATTTGTTCTTGCAACTTCTCGGGAGTGATCCCTTTTTCAGTTGGTAATCTTGGCAAGCTTTCTAAATTGGAACTTGGAAATAACTCTTTTTATGGCCAGATTCCTTTCTCCATTGGAAACCTAACTGAATTATTTTATATTGGCTTTGCACTAAACAAATTTCAAGGATTCATTCCAGACTCAATTTTTGCACTCAAGAATCTTGAATATCTTAACATTCAATCTAACAACTTGAGTGGCACGATTGAAATAGAAAAATTTCTTACACTAAGGAGCTTAAAGATTCTTTTCTTGTCTAGAAACAACTTTGTGTTGCTCAACAAAAGTTGCACCAATGGCACTGATCTACCGAAGCTCACCCGTTTAGGGTTGGCTGCATGCAGCCTAAGTGTGTTCCCTAACTTTTTATACATGCAAAATCGATTGACTTTTCTAGACCTATATATCCTTGAATTATCTTTACGGGAAAATACCTAGTTGGATATGGAAAGTAAGTACAGAAAAACTAGAATTCTTGGACCTTTCTCACAACTTGCTAACAGGCCTCGACCAACCTCCAGCTTTTCTTCCATGGTCTCGTATGTCTATTTTAAAACTAAATTCGAACATGCTCCAAGGCTCTCTTCCAATTCCGCCAAACTCCACAAAGTACTATTTGATCTCCAACAATTCATTGGCTGGAGAAATCCCGCCACCAATTTGCAATATCAGCTCTTTTATAGTACTTGATTTGTCAAAAAACAACCTGACTGGTTTAATTCCTCAATGTCTGGGCAACTTTAGCAGCACTCTGTCTTTATTGAGTTTAGAGGGTAACAACCTTTATGGCACCATTCCACAAACATGGGTACAAGGAAGCAGACTAAGGATGATTAGTTTGGGTCAAAATAAGTTGCAGGGACAAATACCGACATCGATTGTTGGTTGTAAGATGCTTGAGATTCGTGATCTTAACAACAATCAGCTCATCGATACTTTTCCATCATGGATGGGAACTCTCCCGGAGTTGAAGATTCTTATTTTGCGGCATAACGGATTTCATGGCAAAATAGGGAATCCCGAATCAAGCTTTTCTTTCCAAATGTTGCAGATCTTGGATCTTTCTTTGAATAATTTTACCGGTAAGTTGCCAGTGGAATACTTCCATTGCTGGATTGCGATGCAAGTTGACAGTGAAGACCGGTTATCATACATGAACGCAGAAACGAGTGTCCGAATAATGGGTCGATGGAGACATGTTCCTTATACTTACTCCATGACAATCACAAACAAAGGCGTGGAGATGGAATATAAAAAGATCTTAGAGATTTTAACAGTCATTGATCTCTCATGCAACCAATTCGAAGGAGAGATACCCGAATACATTGGGAATCTGAAGGGCCTTCGGTTACTCAACCTTTCCAACAATGTCTTCTCTGGTTTCATCCCGTCATCCATTGGGAATCTAGCGAAGCTCGAAGCATTGGACTTGTCTCAAAACAAGCTTTCTGGGAACATCCCTAGGCAACTTGTGCAGCTAACCTTCCTTCAGTTCTTCAATGCATCTCATAATCATCTTACTGGGCCAATACCACGAGGAAACCAATTCAATACATTTCAGAAAGATTCATTTGATGGCAATTCAGGACTGAGCGGAGAGCCATTGTCAAACAAATGTGGAAGGCTCGAGGCCTTACCTGCTCCGGCTCCGGCTCCAGCTACAGGAGATGAACTTTTGGTACTTGACTGGAAATTTGTTCTGATTGGTTATGGAAGTGGATTTGTCATTGGAGCAGCTATAGGACACTTTGTAACGAAAAGAAAACATGATTGGTTCATGAGGACTTTTCGAATCAGGCAACAAAGAAGGCCAAAGCACGCAAGGAGACATAGAAACTGAGCTTGCAAATGTCGGATGGATTTCATTTTCTGAAATGGAGGAAGCAGCCTCCACGATCCTTTCTATGACTGCTGGTACACTGTACTGCATATTTCAATGTTTGGTTCTCTGTTTATCTAGTCTAGTTCTAGTTCTGTTGTAAAATAGTTCCAGGCTTTTGTGTTGCTTCTTGTTGTAAATTCCCTACTTGAATATGAATAAAAAATGGAAAATTATTTATCAAGTGATCGAGTTTTAAAATATGTAGACAATCCTAAAACCAATACAGATTAAATGGAAAAGAACTTGAATTGAGAGTATATATATCAAGCATCCAATCCTAAAACCAATTCATATTCTGATAGACATTACAACAACCTTTTCTTTTAATCTTTAACAAAAAAAAAAGGGGGAAAGGAAAGGAAAAACAACAGCTCAAGTGCTTATTAATTAGTAGCCATATCATCCTTATAATTGATTAAAAAAAAAAATATATTGTTTTCGTTAGAAATTTAGCTAAGTAAGTTTAAGTTAATCCAAGTGAATGCAATATAGTTTTATTTTAATATTATAAAAAATAATTTTTTAATTAAATTATATTTTTATTAGTTATTCAAATTGTTTTTAAATATATAAAAATAATTATATTAAATCAAGTCAACTTTCATGTAATTTTTTTTACTATAAAATATATTAATAATTTTGAAATTGTATTTTAATTTTGTAAAAGAGTCAATTTATCAACAGTCATATTATATTTATTTATTAATATCTGAATTTGTAGACCATTTAACAACTATTATATCATATAATATACAGTAATTATATTTTTAAAATATATTTTAGAGTGTAGTTCAGTTATTTTTTAAAATATAAAAACAATGAGTCCCTAGAGCAGCTAAAAAGGCCTTTGAAAGTTTGAATATATTTTTTTCCCCGTAAATTTCCAGGCTGGAAGAATCCAACGTGAGTCCCATAATAAATTCAACGGTCCAGATTTCTCCAATCTCTACTTCTTTCTCACTGCCACCACCACCATTTTCTCTCGTTTTCTTCCTCGAAACACAAACACAGACAGACAAAAACCTAAAACACCACAGCTCTGGTCTGGTTGTGGTGGTTTTTTGTTGTTGCAAGAGAAAAAAGGAAGAAACCCATTAAAGATTAAGGTTTGTTGATTCTAGATCCGACCTGCATTGCTTCTTTTCTCTTTAAAGTTTGTGTCTTTTTGTTTTTTTTAATAATTCATTTTTGGATCTTAGTTTTCTTTTTTGTGTTTGAAAATTTGGATTTTTTATGCGGAAAACTTGTGGGTTTTTTTCCATGGAATGTGTGGTTGAAATTGGATTCGGGTAATAGGTGCATTTTGGGTTTTTTTCCTGTTTGGTCACTGAGAAAATCTGGTTGCTCTTTTGAATTTTGAATGAGAATTGAAGAAAGATTGGGTTTTTATGAACTGTGTGGTTCATTTTTTGATCTGGAATATGTGCTGAGTGATGCATTGTTGGTTTGTTGATTAATGGTGAAAATTTTCTGTTTGTTTCTTGAGAAAATGTGGTAAAAGGGTAGAAATTACTGTCTTTTATTTTTTTATATATATTTTAACCAAAGTTGATAATTTACTTTAATCGAGATGTGAAAGTGTTCATGGTCCCATCCACAATTCCACATGTATATATGCCTGTGTATAAAAAAGTTTTCAAGAGATTTATTAAAGAAAGTTCCAATCTTGAATTATAAGGCTCATTTGTAGGCGGAATGGGAGTTTGAATGTCTGTTATCAGGGTGGAACAATTTTGGTTTTTAGGCTTGAATTGACTGGGATGGGGGACCTTTGAATTGAATAATGTTTTGCCCTTCTAGTAGGAGTAATTGATGCAAGTCATAACATCATACATGGTTGACGATGGGGATTGGAATTTTGGAGATTTAATCTTGAAATTTTGCTATATCATGCTCAACATGTTTTTTATATTTGATAAAGTTTAATTTCTTTGAAGGATTGTAAGCAAGTGATTACATTGCGAATTGGAAGTTGAAATTTGATAGGTATAGAGTAGCAGGCCCCTGGGGTAATATACAATTCAATGGCTTAATGTGTTGAATATACAATATTTGAAGTCCTATCTTTTTTTCTTTAGCATCTCTTTTCACAGTTTTCTTATAGATTTTGTTGTGTTTTTCTTTTCTTTTGACACATTTGTAGCTTATATATCTTTTCCAATGAGCTTTTTCAACTATTATGTGGAATGGGATATAGAAATACAATAATGTTAGATTGGAATTTTCTGTGCCAAAGACTTTTTGCTTAAAATATTTTGCAGAAATTATATTCTAGAATGTATTGTTCTATGTTATGTTTCCTGTGCTTGTATAATTTGCCTATTGAACTTGTTCCTCATATTTTGCCTATATGTCTTCAGCTACACAACTAAGTGTCAAGATGGTCGCACAGGAATTCACTGTCGATCTAGATAAGCCCCTTGTCTTCCAGGTACATCATTGATTTTTTAATTCGGCCATAGGGTAGCTTCTTTTTCAAATCACTTTTCAGCTTGCTTCATTATTCATATTGTCATTGTTAATTCTGTTAGCGATTAGAAATTCTTGAGAATTCATTGCAGGTTGGCCATCTAGGAGAAGCTTATGAAGAATGGGTCCACCAGCCTATTGTTGGCAGGGAAGGCCCTCGGTTTTTTGAGAGTGATTTTATGGAGGTATTGCTGCTTTGTCTCATACATAGAATCTACAATCTGCCACATGATCACAGATCATCTGTGCATATATATGCTAGTCAGAATTTTCATATTTGAATGCATTTTTTGAGAATAAATGACTGCATCTTTGACACTTATACTTGGAACAGTCCTTGACACGCACAGTTTGGTGGGCAATTCCATCTATTTGGCTGCCTGTTATATGCTATTTTGTCTTAAAATCTGTAAGGATGGGCCATACACTTCCTGAGGTAGCCTTAATTGTGGTTGGTGGTGTTTTCATTTGGACATTGCTCGAATACACTTTGCATCGCTTCCTTTTCCACATAAAAACAAAAAGCTATTGGTCAGTCCTCTCTCTATTCGCACTCATGCACTGAAGTTATTACTTTCTTTAAAGTTATGTTATGGTAGAATAGTCTTCTGATAACTTGAACTTGCTTTAGGGGGAACACAATGCATTATCTTCTTCATGGTTGTCATCATAAGCACCCTATGGATGGTCTCCGCCTTGTTTTTCCTCCAGCAGCAACAGCTATTCTCTTGGTGCCGGTATGTGTATTTTGGCTTTATCATGTCATATAGTTGATAAAAAATGTGTTTGATTGTTGAACACTTTAATATTTCAAATGTTTACATTCAGGATTTTTTTCCAAAATGTTATCAATTGGATTCTGTTATTGTTGAACACATTAAGTTTGTCCTGTTTTTATGCATAAAAGCTGCTCTACATACATAATCGAATTGGTTTTTACGGTAAATTTGTCGTGGCCAGTTCTGGAACATGGTCAAGTTGTTTTCTACTCCTTCAACTACTCCTGCTCTTTTTGGAGGTGGTTTACTGGGCTATGTGATTTACGACTGCACTCATTACTACCTGCACCATGGTCAGCCTGCAAATGATGTACCAAAAAATCTCAAGGTAAGAGCAGCACAGCATCCATTTGGCTTTTCCTTCTTTAATTACCAATCATATAATCTTTCAGAATCACTACAATAATCTTATTATTGATTCTAAATGGTTACAGTCAGCCCCATAAATAAATGCCTCTAGTTCCTAGGAGATTTGTAACCGGATGTAGTTTCGCGTGATCATTGATCGCAAAATTTGTCAGTGTGATTAAAGCTGGCATACATCAATGATTTACCTTAAAGTTTTTGCTATGAGTGTTTACTAATGTTGTTATTTTCGTCAATTTTAATAAAGGGCGTGTCTGTGTTTTGCAGAAATATCACATGAATCATCACTTCCGGGTGCAAGATAAGGGCTTTGGAATCACTTCATCATTGTGGGACAGAGTGTTTGGAACATTTCCTCCATCAAAAGCGGCAAAGAAAATATAGATAATTTAATTGGAAGCCTAGTAGTCAATCTAGCAAGGGTCAGGTTGGAAGATCCAAAATTCATTTTTCTTTGTTCCTTAAATTCTTTCTTCAGCTATCCATTGATTTAAACTATGTTAATCGAAGTGTTTTCTGCCAGGTTTTTATAATTGATATGAGCATTATAAATTTTTTTGGTCCCCTTTTCCCTATGGGAAGTTCTGTATAAATTAAGCTTGGTTTATTTATTATTTGTTTGTGAGGGAAAATTTCTCCGTGTCAATATTGCTTTAGTTATCCTCGAACACTTGAAAGAAGAAAGAGAGTATCGATTTGTTTCCCTGTATTTGCACAACTTTCATTTTTCCGAGTTCAATTTTTTTTTTTTTTTTTGTTTCTTTTAACGGATCTTGATTTTAAAATTAGCATAGTAAATTAAAAATACTGGTGTAATATCACAATTAAAAAAATAATAATGAAATAGCACAGTTTTTTTTTTTTTTTTATTGTGAGAAATACAACATTTATAACTTGTGATATCCGGAAAAATAAATTATTAAATGGGCTGGAGAGAAAAAGAAAGAAAGAAAATTTTTGAAGACATAACATTGCTGGCATATTATTGAAAATATTTGGACGAAATGAATTTAATCACACTTGGAAAGATTACAAACCTAACCTATTGTATTATGTTGTCTTTCGCTATCGTACTGTATTAATTTAGTTGGATAAATCTTCCTGCATATATATATATATATATAATATAGGCTATAATTAATCTTTTTTATCATATGAATTAGAGCATTAACAAAATCTAAGTCTTGTGAGAAAAACGTTGTAGTTGTGAAAATGGTTTATTCTCTTACAGATTATTATAAATTGTAATAGTCAAAAAATTTAAATTTAGTTCTTGAAAATTTTTTAAGTACAATTTAGCTCTTTTAAGCTCAATTATTACCTAATTATATATTTTTTTGAAAGGAAGGATTAGATTTAAAATCAGAGTACCAAAGTAAAAATAACGGGTAAATATAAAAAAAATATTTTCATCCCATACCTTTTTAGGTTTATAAGTGATTGGTCTTTTTAGTTATCTAAAATTTAATTTTAATACAAAAGTGTATTTTCATTATTTTTCAATTCTTTTTTTTGTTAGAGGAGATAGAGAGAGGACGCTGAATTCTGGTTTAGAAAGAGAAAATGGTTGTTGATGATGATTTTAGCTACCAAAAGGTTGAAATCAATATCGATGGGTTCCATTTTATAAGAGTAGTTTTACCCAAGTATTTTTTTTTTCCCTTTCCTTGCCCGATGAGGCAGATCTGACTATGAAAATGCTTTTGGGTTTGGGTTGATTTCAGTTTTTTAAGCTATTTTTTGGTTTTTTTGAGGTCATTGATAGGTTTATCATGGTGTTTTTGGTCAAAATGAATTTTAAGCTAAACAAGCTGAAGCCTTGTTTTTCCAGCAATCTCTAGTCGTTGGATTCTACAAAAACAGATGACATGTTGTTTGTTTGTTTTTTTTTTAAAAAAAAAAAACGATGTCCACCCCTTTAAAAACTAAAAAAATAAATACGGGCCCAAACACGCGGGTTGGGCTGGAAAGCCTGAGCGATTAAGTTGTTTTTTTTCAAAATTCTCAAGCCCATGCGTATGGGCTCCTTTTAGGGTTTTGTTTTCGCTTTTTATGTTTGGGTTTAAAAAATTGTTGAACCCAATTGAGTTCATAAATTGGGTTGTATATTTAATAGGTTAATTCATAATATTCGGACTATTGTTTGTTTGTTTGTTTTTTAGTTTATTGTTTTTACTACCCCTCACCCTCAATTTAAACAAAAAATACAATTTCATTCTTTGTTATCAATAAAATATTTTTACTATCATGGCACCATATTTCTATCACGGTTTTCGTTACTTCTAAAATAAATATTTGATACAAAAAGTTTATCATGTGATAAAAAATTATCATGCAATTTATTATCATATAATCAAATGAAAAATAATATCTGCTATAAAAATTTTTTTTATTGAATTTGATGATGTGCATGACTTGCATCTTGAGTTTGCTCTGTTGTTTCAAGTTCATTTAGATTTTTTAAAAGTAAATGCTATTTTTTTACTAATATTGTTCTTCAATACTGAGTTAATTCAGGATTGAGCTTTTCAATTTGTTTTTTTCAAGATCAACTCATGTTAAACTAGGTAAATCAAATGTTTTTCCATCTCAATATTAGATAAAAAATTTGTTTAATTCATAGTTAAAATCTATTTTTTTAAAAGACACATTATCAATGTCTAGATAGTTTTTTTGTGCTTTAAACTTTTTTTGCTCTGACCTACGGTGTAGCACGGCCTAAGGACTAGTTTTAGACTAAATGAAGTAAGTTCATCAATTGCTAGCTGGTTAAATATTGATATGTGTTATGTTTCTACAAAAAATAGATTTAAACTAGATTGATGGCTTGTGCAGTGCTGCAGGCCGGACTAAATTTTTTTAACCCGAAAAAAAATTCAAGAAATGATCATGTTTCTAAAGAAGTGAGAGAAATTTGATAATTGAGTTAAACTTTGATTAGTTTGATAATACGATAAAAAACGAGGCAACAACAATAAAAAAATAAATGAAAAAAAATATTGCTCTGGTAAAGCTTGGTTAACACGCGAAATTCATTATTGGACATAAAATGTGTCAAGATTACATATTTATCGTGCGTCCTAAATCATAAGGTTGAGATAATTTAATAGAAAAAGAAATTGATGATAAATGAAAATGAAATTGTGAAAATTAAAAGAAAAATATAAATCAAGATATTTAATAGTACCACATGGGTCATTTTCCTGGTTATGTTTGATAAAACCAATTTGTAATAGAAATTCATGGGCATATAAAATTTGTTGAATAAAATAAAAGGAAAGAGATATTAAATAAGGTTGTACGTATTTAAAATATAATAAAAAATAAAAAATTTAATATATATATATATATATATATATATGTTACAAATAAATCATATGAACCTCATGAAAAATTAAAGACACCCAATACAATTAAAAAAAATAATTTATATTTTAAAAAAGCTAAATAAGCCAAAAAAAATTACATACGAGGATTATTACTTAAAAAATATTAAAAAAAAACAAAAAAGTTATTGATCGGTAAAAAATACCAAAAAAGAAAAAAAAAAACACAGAAGTGTAGGCCTCGAAACCTAGATTCACATGCCTAGTCCTACTTTAAAAAAAAAAAAAAAGAGCAGACTATTGATCATTGGCCCTATATTGTTTGAAACAAGAAAATGAATAGGTAGACGACATGTCACCCTTTATTGTTGCCAACTCAGTTTCTAACCACCACTGTGGTGGCTAGAAAGTTAGGCCTACATATTTTTTTATCCAAAAAATCGGTTTTCAACCCCTTTTAACCACAAAAAAGCCATACAAACACCCTTAAAACACCAAGAAAACCAACCTATGAAACCAAAAAACAATCCAAACCACCAAATAAAAAAAAAAAAATACAGCATCCTTGCTTTAGATCTGACTTTTTAGGCTACATTTAGGCTAAGAACAACCACCATAAGATTCTCCTCATCTCGCGAAACCTGTTGACACTAATTTTAACATGTTTGATGGTTAGAATCATCACCAACAAAGATCTTTCTCTATCTTCTTTGGAATCTAGTGGCTCCTCTTTCTCCCATCATAAAAATGGACTAAAAAAAAAGAAAAAAAGAAGTTTGGTACCAAAATATATTTTAAAAAAATTAAAGGGACCGGTTACTTTATAGCAAAAACAAAAAAAAAAGATGAGCAATTAAAATGTACTTTACAAACAAATTTGAAATCCCCTTCTATGTTATTCACGTTTTTCACTTTAGTTCCCATTCTTCCAATTCAACTCTCCTCCTTCAAAAAAAAAAAAAACATGGAATTTGGTGATAATTTAGGTTCAATTATGCAAAGACAAAGTTCAAGAATTAAATTGAAAATTTTAAAAAATATCACTACTCTAATCCACACTAATTTGTGAGATAGTGAATAATGATTTTATTTACAATATAAATGCCACATGTTTTATTTTTTTGTTAATTATGTTCAAATTGAATGTGTAAATAACTCATCATATTTTCCATCCGGCTTTTTACATCTACACAAATTTGAGAAAAAATTCATTTTACAATATAAGAGAATGTTATTTTGTAAGTTTATCACTTCTAATAAAAATTAGTAGCTATTTGACCAACACTCCGCCAAGGGTTATAAATTTTTTTTTTTAAAAAAAACAACCCGAGTATACAAGCAATTTCAATAAGTTTCTTTACATAAAAAGATTCAAAGTGCAAATTGAAAAGATTATTTAGACATCTAATCAAATAAATTGATAACTATCTATATAAATAGACAAAAAAATTATTAACAATAACTAAAAAAACTGGATAAATTGAAAGATAGTTATAGATCAAGATATTTGATCTTGCAAAATAAAATATTTATTCATTTTTGTCTACTGAATTTGTTTATTAAAGTTAATGAAAGATAATAAAAATAAAAACACATATAAAACTGAGTGAATAAAATAAAAGGGAAATTTTTTTTATGTAGGGCTGAACATGTTATAAATATTATTTCAAAATAACTATTTTTTAATAAAATAAATCTTATTTGTATAAAATAATTATTTTTTAAAAAATTTAATATAAAAAAAATAATTTTTTTTTTTTAAAAAAAACCCTATAACCAAGAAAGTTCTGCAAAACCCGTTGCTAAAGTAATGATACCAAGATAAAACGATATAAAGGTTTTTTGAAGATAACCACAAAAGCATTTTTTTATATAAAATCATAAAAGAAGATGAGGAAAAAATAATCCCTAACCATATTAACTCGTAAAATCTAGGGCTCATGTTATTAGATTGGAATCACGACAAATAAAAAAATTGCAAAGTTCAATCTCGGATAAAATCAAACATCGAATGATGAAACCGAGGAAAAAACCAATCATATAAAAACCTGTAATTATAAGAATGAGGGTGAAGATCAAAATAAAAAATGAATTAGAGGGCATAAAAAAAATATAATTTGGAAGGTTAAATTGAAAAAAAAAACTTTAATAAAAGGAAAAACAAAGCAAAAGAATAAGAGCTAAATTAAAAAAAAAATAATATAATATAAACTTTGATTGAAGGTTGAAATTGAAAACCAATAAAACAGTAACAAAAGAGCCATCAAAAAAAAAAGTGATAAATTATAATTTAAGAACTAAATTAAAACACTTAAAAATCTTTTCTTAAAAGGTTAAGGATGAAAATAGGCAATTAAAAATGTAAGAACTAAAAAAAAAAAAAAACAAAAAAAAAGATGAGAAATATGCATTTTCTCTGGAAGAGAGAGAAAAGAAGGAAAAAAAAAAAAAATAACCATCATTAACAAACCACCCATCATTTGTTGTCTCACGTCACATCCAAGGAAAAAGAGTGAGGCAAAGTCTCTAAAGAAACGACATATCAAAACTTTTGGCCACTAGAAGGTGACGCATGCAGAGGTTAAAAAGGCTCGAATACACTGTTGTGTGGAGGTCTATACTCCTACAATCTTTTGATTTAAATATTAATTACTAAACACAAAAAGTTCAAAATACCCTTTATAATTCTAGAATTAACAAGAAAAACCCATTTAAAAAGATGAAAATGCCCCTGAATACCTACCTTAATTTTTTTTTATTCTTGTAGCAAAAAAAATCATTTTATTGTTTTGTGAAAAAAAAACAAACAAACATACCCTTGACCAACAATTCAACGAATTTTTAATCATGGGATGAATAAGTAATTTAACTGTTAAAAAGTTAGAAAGATGAAAATAACTTTTAATAATTTTTTAATGACTAATTGAATATTTGAAAAAACCAAACCACTAACAAAACCAAAACACCCTAATTTTTTTTTCAAAGAATAAAATTATATTTTAATTGTCACAATGAACAGTTTTTTTTTTTTTTTTTGGTTTGATTTATATACACACTGTTTTCTACAATGGTTAGCCTATGGGTTTAATTGTTTCTGTTAACTAGGATTTTCTTTCTATTATTATATAGCATTTACGCCTCTCTTTAAAATCAAATCATATAATATTATTAATAATCGCTTTTGGAGTCGCATAAAATCTCTCAGCCTATCACACACATGTGAAGTAAAGATATCTTGATTGATGCATAGAAGCTTGATTGTACTTGGGATTTAGTTCATTCAAGATTTGAATTATTCAAATTTTAAAATAATAATAATAAACAAATTTAATTGACTCAAACAAATCCGTTCTATTTTCAAAACATAAACCTTAAATTTTTAATTTTTAATTTTATTTTTTTTGAATATCAACTTGAGTCTTGCCCCGTTTTGCCCCATCTACCTTTAAAGATATGTTTACAAATATAGTTGTAGTTGGTTTTTAAAATATTTTTTTATTAAAAAATATATTAAAATAATATTTTTTTATTTTTTAAAAATAATTTTTGATATTAATGCATCAAAATAATAAAAAAAACTAAAAAAATATTAATTTTAATTAAAAATATAAAATGTTTAAAAATCGCGTTCCGAAAGTATGTAAAACGACTTTTACAATTAAGTGTACAGGATCGAATATCATATCAGAAACCAAAATAAAGAAGCAAAAAGAAAAGCCCAAATGTCGGTTCCAATTTCCATTTGAGAGCAAGAGACGGCCCATTTCGTCCCGTATCCGTATCCAATAGGTTTCTTATTTTTTCCCTCTTGTTTTCCTTGAACTACTAGGGTTTTTTCTTTTCTCGTCCATTTTTAGGGTTTTTCTCTCCTCTCTGATTTATCACTCTAAATCAAAATCAAATCAAGTCCCTTTATTTATTAATAATCCAACTAGCAATGCCTCATGAATTAGCGTTTGATTTTTCTTGAAGAACCATGGCTGCTGATGTTTCAGTAAAGAAGGAAGCCACAGTGAATAATCCATGCTGCAAAGTGGTAAGTTATTGTTTTGTAGGATTTGATATTATAAAGTGGTTTTTTTTCTTCTGGTTTTTCGGGTTTCTGATGATTAATGTTTTGTGGGTTTTTTTAATGAATTTAGTGGAAAGAGAAGTGTGGGAAGTTGGAAGAAGGAAGGAAGTGTTTGAGGCAAGCAGTTAAGCTTTTGACTGAACAAGCTGATAAGTTTCAAGCTGAGAATGTTAGTCTCAATAAAGGTAAAAGTTTCATTTTTTTGAAGAAGCTGATTTGATGTAGTTGTTAGATATGTTGTTTTTTGAAAAAGAATTAATGGAGTTTTTTATTTTGTTGGATTTTCTTAAAAAAAAAAAAAACAGATTAGATGATCTTGTTGTAATGTTGATTTGTTGGGTTGGCTTTTGGTTTGAAGTTGAAATTTTGATAGCCCATTTTTCTTTTTGGTTGAATATATCTATCTCACTTGTTATTTAGTTCTGATGATAATGCCAAGTTTGTTAATTTGTGTAGAAGATGCGTGATGTTCGAATGAATGATTAGGAAAAGCCATGTTGGAAGCTACTTTTATTTGATATTGTATTGTACTGCCTACTACTCAGGTATACTTTTTGGCATGTGGTATAGAAATTTAAATTAGTTTGTTTTTGCAGCTTGTGAGGAAGAGAGAGCTAAGGTGGAAGCTGCAAAAGAGGGGATAGAAAAAGAAGCGGCTTTGAGAGTTAAATTGGAGAAGGAGATTTCTGCCCTCCAGTCTGAAGTATCCACCTTACATCAGAAGGGAAGTGCATTTCCAGAAGTTGAAAATACAAAGGTCAAGCTGCTTCAAGATCAGGTTTTTAAAGGAGAGAAGGAAATCAGTAGGCTTAAGGAGCTTCTTGAGAGAGAGAAACTAAGAGCAGATTCTGAAAAGAAGAATGGTGAAGTGGAGAAGAAGAGCGCTGCTGATGCATGGAAGCATGTAAAAGTTGAGAAAGAGGGGAAAGAGAAAGAAGCGGCTTTGAGAGTCTCTTTGGAAAATGAGATTTCTGCCCTTAAGTCTGAAATATCATCCTTACAGCAGAAGGGAAGTATGGTTGACGAAGACAAAAATGGGGAGGTTAAGCTTCTTCAAGATCAAGTTTCTAAAGGGGGGAAGGAAATCAGTAGGCTCAAGGAGCTTCATGAGAGAGAGAAGACAAGGGCGGAATCTGAAAAGAAGAAGGCTGAGGTGGAGAGGAAGAGAGCTGCTGAAGCATGGCAACAAGTGAAAGCTGAAAAGGCTAAGGCCGATGAAGAGAGGAAGCATGCTAGTAGTGAGTGGAAGAAGGCTGAGGAATATCGACTTCAGTTGGAGACATTGACGAAAGAAGCTGAGCTAGCAAAATCAAAGTTGGCTTCTGAAACTTTGAAGTTTGAAGAGGCAAACAAGAAGTTTGAAGCAGAAAAACTCAAGGTGACCAAAGAGAAAAAGCATGCTGATTCAGAGATGGTGAAAGCAGAGGCGCATAGAAAGCTTGCAGAAGCAAACTGGAAGAAGCTCATGGAAGAGAAATCTCACACTGAAAATATTTGCAAGCAGTTGGAAGATGCGAGAAAAAGAATTGAGAAACCACAGAAGGTTGAGGAATATCAGCGTCAGTTAGAGTCTTTAAAAAAAGAAGCTGCTGAGTCAAAATCAAAATTGGTTGCTGAGACTCTGAAGCTTGAAGATGCAAACAAAATGTTAGAAGCAGAAAAAGCTAAGGTGATGAAAGAGAGAAAACGTGCTGATTCAGAGGTGGCTAAAGCAAAGGAGCAAAGGAAACTTGCTGAAACAAATGGAAGGAAGATCATAGAGGAAAAGTCTCGTGCTGATAATCTTTCTCGGCAGTTGGAAGATGCTAGAATAAAGATTGAGGAACTGGAGAAGGGGATAAATGGATTCATACAGTCCAAAAATATGGGTGGGACTTTTGATGATCAACATGATGAAATCACGAATGGTGAAGATGCCACAATTAGGGATTCATTGGAAAATTTGAAGAACAATTCAGATCAATCAAAGCTGGTTTTGGAGTTCTTAAATAACAAGGAAGCAACCAAAAGGTTAGATATTGAGAAGCGAAAAGCTATTACTGAGAAAAAACGTGCAGATTCAGAGATGGTGAAAGCAGAAAAGCTAAGAAACATTTCAAAAATGAATAGGAAGATAGCAGCAGAAGAAAAATCCCGTGCTGATCGGCTGTCTCGTCAGCTTGATGAAGATAAAATCAAGATTGAAGAATTGCAGAAGCAGATACAGGAACTCCAATCCTCCAAAAAAGTTGTTGTGGCTTCTTCAGTTTTACCTGACAAAGTTATGAATGTGGAAAAGACAAAACTGAAGTTCTTGGAAAAGCAAGTGAAGCTTGAAAAGATGCGATTAAAGAATGCCAAAGTAGTGGCTAAGATGGAAAAAAACCGTAATAGTTTTCTTCAGCATGAACTAGCTCGCTTGAAGCTTGATTTTGGTCAAATGTTGTTTCGCCTTGATGTACTGGATAGATATTTCTCATCCAGCGATGGAGGTACAGAGAAAATGGAAAAGGTCAATCTCGCTTTTGAATCACCTACAACTTATTCTTTTGAACTTTTAATATGGAATACAAGACGCATGTTTTTATGATGGTGGCAATGCAATTTATTTTTGAAATTTAGCAAACAGGATTTGGCATTCGTTACTATACTTAGCTTCTTTTTGATTTTTCATAGATGTGCTTGGTTACCTGATGCCTCTTTAAAGACATTTTCTCTCAATACTATCTTTTTATTGAAGTTTATGATTGCTGTGGTCGAATGTTTTACAATCGAACAATATGTATTGGAATTGTCATGTATGTTAGAATCTTCTTTCCTCACTCTTTGAATAGGAAACTTGAGTTCTTCCTCTGCTTTCCTTCCCCTTCTTATTTATTTAGTTCACACAAAACACATTCATTCTCGATCATGATCATTTTGTAACATTCACTTTGTTTCTCATGTGGGAGTGTTAGTGCTAGCTATAAAACCGTGGTGGGCACTATGTATTAGATTTGAATTTTTATCAGCCGAAAAAAAGCATGGTGTCTCCCATGTTTATTTGATGTTTTGAGTGAATAATTATGCATCTTTTCATGACTGTTGTAGCACATTGATTAGCATTTCAAATGTTTAGTTTAGTAATTATTCCGATGTTTATTTTAATAATTATATTTATATCATTGGACTTGAGAACTTAAATCAGTGTTATTTTGTCTTTGCTTGTGCATTCATTGTTGTTTCTAATACATTTGTTCCATTCTATGTAATTAAAATCTGCACAAGCCTCGGCTAGTAGTTTGCTAACTGGATTGTTTGATGATCTTGGCAGTTTGGAAACCACGGAACCATGCAAAGGTCAAAGTTGAACAGAAAACTGTGTGCAGAAGAACAATGTCAGATGTATTCTAATAATGAAAGTGAACTTCTGAAGCCTAGTTGCATGGCTTTGGCTGTCTCTGAACCTCCCACGCAAACACTTCACTGTACAGTTCCGTTGGTTTCTCCATCCAGTGGGAACTATGCTGCTTCCATTTCAGGTATTGATTCTAAATTGGAGTCTCTGCTTGGAGGCTCTAACCAAAAACTGTTACAGACTTCTGCAATAAATTCCAGTTCGGCATCTTTTTCTGATGGTCAGTTGGTCGGCTCACAGGAAAGGGGTCCATTTTTTCCCACATCAAAGAACTTGGTAGAAGATAACTTTAGGGCGCAGACAACAATTTCTGGAATGTCTGATGAAGTCACTAAAGTACAGCACAATGAAAATCTTGCTGTGGTAGCTGACAATAGTGTTAGAAGTCCTAGCTTTGACGTGATTGGAAGAGTTAATAGACATGGTAGGAAGAGGAGGATCCTTGATGCAGTTGAATCTGTTGAACTTTTGTATTCGGAGGGTAAGAAGCTGCACCTGCAGATGGAAGAGAAACTCTCTGCCTTGCATGGTATGTTAAACAGGCAAATTGAAAAACCAAAGGAAGAAGCCAAATATGTAGAACCTAATTTGCAAGGTGGTTCATATGGTAAGCATGGGAGGATTCATAAGAAAAGAAAGATATCTCATGAAGAGAATGTAATTGTCCACCGTTTATCTGGCATAGATCAGCTGGAGAAGACTGAAATAGCTGGGAAAGAGGTCCATGAAGATGCAAATGCCTGTGGATATATCTCCTCTACTGCCAATAATTTATTGGAAGCCTCAAAAGCATGCAGGGAAGGTTTGAGTTATTCTTTTGAAAGTAGCCCTGAAGGTATGTTAAGTTTTGAGGAAGTAGCCAATGGGGATTATATGAAATTGTTGGACTTGGATAACACTGCAGATGAGGAATGTTACAGGAGAGCAATGGAAATGCCTATGTCCCCAAATCTTCCTGAGATAGGGTCTTCAGTTGCTGAAATATCTGATAACATGGATAATTTTAAACCCATGCTTGATGAAAGCTTCCCTGGAAGTTTACCTAATGGAAAGGAATCTCTAGTGCCTTCTTTCAGATTAGATGTCATTGATGCTGAAATTAGTTCCAAACAATTAAAAGACTGCTCCTTTGGAATTTCCTGTGCTGATGGACTGCATGAAAATGGAGGCCATGCAGATTCCCTTGATACATTAGGCAATAGAAGTGGCACTGGTAATGATGTTGATGCTGGAAAAGCTTCTGATGGTCGGACCAGAGGTCCTGGATCGGGATTGGAGGTTGAGATGCTGAATATACGTAGTTCTAGTTATGAGGGCCTGAAGTTTCCAATTGAAGGCGAACCTGGTTCTAGACAGGACAATATTCCTAAATACTGTGTGATGCATTCAGATATAAAGGACAGTATAAGCATGTCTAGAGTATTATCTGCGACTCGAACTTGTATGACTCGCTGTTCTTTGGACACTCAAGCAGATTGTTTGGTTCAAAAGATCCTTTGTGCTCTAAAAATGGAAGAGAACAGTTCACCCAAGTAAGTAATGCATCTCTATTCAAGCATATCATATCTGCACCGCTGTAGAGTTTAACATGAGTTTAATTCCCAAGTTAGTTAATAGAGATTGTGTGCTTGGTTCAGTGTTGTCAAAGAGAAAAGGCACTAAAAGGTGCCAAGTCTGTAAAATGCCCGTGGTGCCCTGAGTGAAACTAAGGCAATATGCTATATATATATTTTTTTTAAAATATTATATTATATAAATCTAAAATATATATCTTTCCAATTAAGATTAGATCATTAGAAAATTAAAGGAAAATATAAAATACTATAACATGGTCATATATAGTTATATTTTTCACCCTTAAAACAAAATAAGATAATTTTAGTAATAAATAACCTGTTAGATTAAAAAGCAAAATTAAATATCATCATCACTATTCATTAATCTTCAAAAACATCTCCATCCATGCTTTCCTCTCCTTCACTTGAATCCTCCACATCCTCCATTTCATGATTATAATCGAAATCCTCATCTCTCAAACTATAATGCACTTGTTTAGAAAAAATTAAAGTATTAACTATACAAAGGTGTTGTTCTTCGCCTCCTACTGTTGAAAAAAAAAGTGTGGTTGGTGTTTCTCTTCTAAGTGTCCTTCATTGTCGGTTCATCTTCCATTTTAATGATTTTTTTTTAAATTTTTTCACCCTAATCTTTTTTTTTTTAAAAATACCCCTAAGTTGTTTCTTGTGGTAAATTAAAAATATAAAGAAAAATCCAACAGAAAGGGAAGAACTTCAAGCAGGCACTAGCCTTAGCGCCTTGCACCCACTCACAAGGTGCTCGCCTCATTGAAATCCAACATCTTAGGCTAATAAAGGTGCTGGGGCCTCGCCTCGCCTCACTTGGAGTGCCTAGGCGAGCGCCTCTTGACAACACTGGCTTGGTTAGATTATGACATTGAATTTTTCTCCTTGTTTTCTGTCTGCATCTTTCAGGGAAAACGCTTGCACATTTTTCACGTTGTTGCTGCTGAATTTCTCTGCTTGCAATTGGGGGAAATTTGGAAGCTTTTCGGATCAGGACTTTCTCTTCTGCTTAGATTCTTTTGCCAAAGACATATTTGCAGGTATGTCTATTTGTTGTAATTTTTTTTTCTTCTGATATTGACATGCTATAAATATTCTATTGTCCTTACAATATATGATCTAGTATTTATTCTCCTAGGTTGTTTTTTGTTGAGCCTAACTCATGTTTTCTTGATTGCAGTTGTCTCTGATGTTGAGGCAAGAAACTTGTTTGTGGAGGTATGTTGTTTGGATGAACTGCTTGGCCTCATTGAAGAATTCCTCCTAGATGGGAAACTGATGATATTTGCAGATCTATCTTCTGAATCATTGAGTGGATGCGATTCAATGATAGACATCCTTCTGGATGGTGTAAATATAAAATTTGCCTCCAAATCAGCTTCAGCTGACCTTTTAGTGGCTGGAAGTATCATACTAGCTTCAATATGTGCAGCAATTGACTGCATTGGATTTCTTTGTCAGGCTTCATACAGTCTTCTGCTGATGCACAAATGTGATACTGTTTTTGTACTTACTATTCTACACATTTTTGCTTACCTGGCTGGAGAGAAGTTTTTCTCCCTGAGGGAGCACAATTTGACAATGACTGTGTTGAAATCAATAATAATGTTTCTTGAAGGGGGGGATTTGCCAGTTGCTTCAGCAGCTTCCAGTCTTACCAGGTACAAGGGTGGGATGTTCCATCCATGTGCTAAATGCCCATTCTCAACAGATGCTGTCTCCATAGATACTGTTACATCAGTGCTCTTGGAAAAGCTTCAGAATTGTGCTGTTTCTGGAATCATGCATCATCCAATGAAATCACCCAGCTTGTCAAATTCCAATGTACTATGCTGTAAGGATACAGCTAAACTGATTTTAAATCAAGAAGAGGTTCATTCTGCCCTTGATATGAATTGTAATACATCCTGTAGTTTAAAAAAGTGTGTGATGCCTGCGAGATCAAATTCTATCATGAAGGAGACTTTGTGTGGCCTCAGTGATCTTCTATCTTTGGTTGAGTTGCTTGCTTGCAATATGGTATGTGGTTTCCCCTTTTGGTTTTGTATCATTGTTTCCATTCGTGTACATCTTTTGTGTAAACTACGCAATTATTCATAGTCCTGAAAAGAAATGTGGCTAAGCCTTATGTTCACCTGTCTTTTTTGTCTATATGCAGAGCTGGGAGTGGACCTGTAGCAAAATTATACCTGAGCTGTTGGAAATGCTAGAAAGAACTAAGTTAGACAACTTTGCTGCTGCTGTAGTTATTCTCCTTGGTCAACTTGGAAGGTATGTTTAGCATGATCTGTTATTTGTTTATGTTTATATATTATCTAGGCTAATTGGTTAAAAACTATCATCAACTTTCGTTTCACAGGACATTAGTCAACATTTTTTATTCTGATTTAGGTCCTGAACCAGCAATGTAGTCCTTCCATCAACTTTGAGATACGTGTTATACTTCTGCATGGTCACATAACCACACTTGCTGTCAAAGTTGATGGAAGGACTAATTGCTGATAAAAAAAATAGGCTTAGGACCTAAATCAGAATAAAAAAAGGTTAGGGACTAATCTCCCGTTGATCAAAAGTTCAGGGTAGCTTTTAACCAATTAGCCTATTATTAGTTACTGTCGTCTCTTGAAAAGCTGTTTACCTTTGAATATTAATGGGTGATCCATTACCATGATATGAATATGGATTGAGGAAGTTAGAAATGTGAAGCTCATTGATATATATATATAGCTGTGTTAGATAACGTTATTTAGCACTCTGAAAATTTAGATTTGGCTTTTGGGACAGAAAAATTTTTGTTTCTCATGTTATGGATTTATAGCAAACCTACTTGGTGACATTTTCTTCATTTATCTTGGACAGTACAAAATTCGATTTTTGTGTTGCATTACTAATTACTGGATGATTTAATCTACCATGTTGATTCAGGCTCGGAGTTTCTGCTTTTGGCTATGAAGATATTGGAGTAGAGAACTTGAGGTGTAAATTGTCTGGTTTTCTTTCACGGGATGCTACCATCAGAATGGCTCTTCCTGTTCAAATTGCTTTGGCCACTGCTTTGCTCGGTCTACTTTCTCTTGATTTTGAGAAGATTATCCAGAGCAATTCTTGCCTCCCAGCAATGTCACGTCAATCTGTTTCCATTGATCATATAAGAAGCTGGTTTTCTTCACTGACCAAGGAGCAGCAAGCATTGTCACTCAGCCTCTTACCATCTTCTGATGTCGCTGAGACAATTACATTGTTGCAATAAGAACATTTTACCATCTGCAACAATACTCTTCAAGTTTGATGCGGGAGTTTCTCAAAAGCGAGTGGTTATCAATTTGTAATATGGCTAAAACTAAAAAAATGTAGAAATTTTTTTGGGATTCAATTTTTTAGTAGGCTTTCCACTCTGAGATGGAATTCTCCATACAAGTTTTGTCCTTTTTTGAGTTCTGAGTGGGCAGAATCTAGCGAGACAAATTTTGAGATGTAGCTCGTGGTTAAAGCCTTTCTGTACGAGTCCCGTCTCTTACCCTCCAATAACTTTGTAAAGTTTTTGAAGCACCTTCTGTAGCATTTTGCCTCAGCTTGCATGATTTGATTAACGAACCATTTCAATTTACAATTTACATTTTTAGGTGAAAGAATATAAGATGAGCATAGGCACTCTATATGAAACACAGGTCTTCATGAAGAATTCTTTTGTGCGTCAATTTTTTTTCTCAGTGGTTCCTTGTCCTGCCATTTTATATGTTGACTTCGTTGGCTTAGCTGCACAGGTAATAGTGGAGCATGCTGTGCTTTTATAATCCTGTACAAATCCTCAATTGCCCTGTTACGATAGCACAATTCATGCTCATATTGAGGATGTTGCTGCTTGCAAGGCCAATGTTTAGTTACGAGGTTTAGAGTCTCTTCTTACATGACCTAGGCATATCCTGGCCAAGAATCTCTGGGTGCGGGTTCTGCATAGTGCGTGTCTTTGCAATTGTGACATTGCTCCCAACTCCCAAGTGCTTTATCAAGAAATTACTGCCACTGCGAGGTTAGTCTCACTCCTTCTCTGTTTTTTTTTTCTTGGACGTAATGTAGTTGAAAGTTGTAATTTCTGTGGGTATTATTAGGACTTTAATCCACTTGATGCTCTACTTCACCCTCTGCACTCAGCAGTTAGTTTTCTGCTGGATTCTAACTAAATAGGTAATTTTTACTAGGTGATCTGTCACAAGTAAAATTTATGGGAGGGATTATTGCCCCCTTGCTGACTCCCTGTTTTGAACCTAAAGCCTGTGGAGCCGATTAAAAAGGGCCTTGCACTCACATGGAACACATTACACATTATTTCTTTTTCTTTGCACTGCCTTCTCCTTTATGTATGGATGCTTGGAATACTTTGTTCGCTTCTGAAGAAATTGTCCGAGTCAACCTTGCTTTTCACCTGAATCAATCTCTTGAAATTGCCCTTGAAGTACTTGATACCCCAATCCCTAGCCTCAGGATAACTTGTGTTTGCATGCTTGTTAATGCCTAAGTCAAGATCTCTATAATTAAGATAGGCAGCCCTTGGGAATTTGGAAACATATGGTTTCATGTACCTATATAGCATCTTGATCCAATTTACATGCTTGTGTGTTGCTCTAGCCTCATCCTCATCCCACTTCACCAGGTATTGAATGTTGTACAAATTTCCTTCCCTGTGAGGGAAAGGAATATGAGATTCTGGAATCTCATTCATTCTTCCACCGAAAGGGTCCATTATCATGAACACTAGTCCTTCCTCTAAGAACCTTTCCCATATTCCTTCAAGTCCAAATTCAGGTATGGGTACTGTTACGAAGTCAGATTTTGCCTTGAATTTGGCTTTGTATAGTTGAGTCTTGTCAAGTAAGACCTCTAAAGGGCTTCCCTTCTGAAATCCAGCAAAATAGACTGTAGACTCAATCCAACTCATTTCTGTGCAATTTTTAGGTACCAATCCCAACTCAGGGAAACTGTCATTCATCAAGGTGATTAGTCTGTTGATGCCTCCAAGAAACAGTGAGTTGAAGGAAGCTTCCACTGTCTTCTTGTTTGAAGTACTTTCTCCAACATTCTGAATGACGATTCTGATGAAGAGATCTTCGTGTAGTTTACCTGCAATGTATTGCCACCTATGGACAAGCTTGGTGGCACCTTGTTCAATAGTTTCTGGCACAGTGAATACAATCACAGTTGGTGGAACCCGAATCAGCTTGATCTTCCATGACAGAATGATTCCAAAGCTTGCTCCACCACCCCCTCGAATAGCCCAAAACAAGTCTTCTCCCATTCCTTGTCTATCAAGAATCCTCCCATTCACACCAATCAAGTAAGCATCAATGACATTATCTGCAGCAAGGCCATATTTCCTTAACAAGATACCAAACCCACCTCCAGTAAAGTGTCCACCAACACCTACAGTAGGGCATAATCCTGCTGGGAATCCATGAACTGTACTTTTCTTTGCAATAGCATAATAAAGCTCACCAAGTGTTGCCCCAGTTTGAACCCATGCTGTTTCATCTTCAATGTCAATCTCAATCCCTCTAAGATTGACAAGATCAATGATGATGATGAATGGTGTCTTGCATAGAAAAGATAAACCTTCATAGTCATGGCCACCGCTTCGAACTCTAAACTGTAACCCTCGCTTCTTGCTGCAAAGAATTACTGCCCGGATTTCAGACTCATGAAATGGAGTAATGATGAGATGAGGCTTGGATGTTGAGTTCAACCATCTCAAATTTTGTTTAGATGATTGCAAGATACATGAATACATAGGGGATTGAGGAGTGAATATGGTTTGAAAGGATTTAAGATAGGAATTGAACTCAGTTGACATGCATTGAGTGAAGTTTTCATGGATTTTACTACTACAAGTTGCCCATGAAACTGAAAGCAAAAGAGAAACAAGAACAATGTGATTCATTTTTCCTTCTACTTCCAGGGTTACCATCTTGGGTATTTATGGTCTACATTTGACTGTCAACTAGGGATATTGTGAGAGGCCGTTTGTTACTAGCAAATATTTACGTGAAGACACCATTGATACCCTAATTAGAGATTTCAGGCTCTCCATATCAACTGCATTTTGTCATTTTTATTTCGTTCGGCAATTAGCCGGGAATGTTGTCGTGTTCACATGCATTGTGGAGAAGGTGTTTGTCTATACGACAAGGGCCTCACCCCAAGTTTTCTCAATATTATCGTTCCATTATGCACTAATCTTAGCATGGATGGGGGCATTTAAGACATGAAAAGGGCCTGCTTTCGAGTATATCAAAGCTTGTTTGAAAATACTTTCTTAGTTTAAATGCTCCAAATAAATATTCTTATAGGTTGGAGTTTAGGAACCATCAACATCTTTCAAATTTATTAATTTTTAAGGACGATATAGTGCTTAAGCAAGTATGCTCCCTTCTTTGATTTTCAAATCGGGGATTCTTAGACATGTAAGAAGTCATGCTCTCGTATATGTACCTTATCCAATTTGATGACATCACTTGACCAAACTGTATGCT
Organism: Populus alba; assembly: GCF_005239225.2. Lineage (NCBI taxonomy): Eukaryota > Viridiplantae > Streptophyta > Magnoliopsida > Malpighiales > Salicaceae > Populus > Populus alba. Next base: position 22,797,264 of record NC_133294.1, on the reverse strand, counting down.
GTACAGAATAGCTTCTCTATATGGAAATGAAGTTTCTGATTCTGATATTTCCTCCATTCTTCCGTCCCTGATTAATCCTGGCTTCTCTTCTTCCAAACACCAGTTCCATAACTTTTTCAAAACGGGCTCTGCTATAGGGTGCTCAATAAAATCTACTATATTTATAAGGGCTTCTATAGTTTCCCCTGTAGGGTACCCTGAAAAGTAAAGGATAGACTCAATCCAGCTCATTTCAGTACAATCTATACTCTTGAAGCCCAAGTGAAGGAAAACATTATTCAAGAAGCTGACCAGTTCTTCCAAGAAACAAAGAGTGCTTAAAAGTAGCATGGACTGTTCTGTGCCCTTGTCTTGCATCTCCAACAGCTTCTATAACAACCCTAATGAACAGATTTTCTTCAAGATTTGGCCCCATATGTTTCCACTTGTAAACAAGCCTAGTCGGTCCTTGAGCTAGCGTCTTGCCAACACTGAATACAGTAAAGTTGATGGAGCATAAGCAAGGTTCACCTTCCAGGGAAGGATGACCCCAAGATAACAGATCCTCTCCCATTGATTTCCTATCAAGAACTCTTCCATTCACATCAACTATGTGAGCATCAAGAATATGGTCAGAAGCTAGGCCATATTTTCTCAACATGGTACCGAGCCCGCCTCCACACAAATGCCACCAACACCAACTGCAGAACCAATTCCTGCTGGAAATCCATGCACAGGATTTTTCTCAGCAACCCTATAATACAATTCACAAACTGTCGCCCCAGCATCAACCCCAGCACTGTTATCTTGCAAGGCGTTCGTGCCTTGTATGTTGTCACGGATCTGGACAGGGTCTTGGAAACATGGGGTTGTTATGCAGTTAATTATTTGGTTGTTATGTTAGAATGATTTACACAGTTATTATTAATTTTGGGTTGTTAAGGTGACCTAATCGTGGGTCTTGAGGAAATAGAACTGTTATGTAGTAATTATTTTGAAGGTATAGTGGAGTTTGTTACATAATAGTATTAATTATGAATTGTTAATTGTTTTGCTATTTAAGTTGTGAGATTAAATAAAAACGCAAGCAGAATTTTATCCATATAGAGTACTAGGAGGACTTAGCCCCCTTGAAGTGGCTATTCAATTATTCTTAATATATTACATATGTTGGTTTAGCTTATTAAAGAAACGCCTAGAAAATCATATGTTTTGACACTCCAATGCCAGAATATATAAAATAAAGTTCAAAGTTTGACAATAATTGGCAGCTGGTAGCTTATTGTAGACAAAAAGAAAAAGAAAAGAAGAAGGCTTTGATGTTGAATTTTTCAAACTTCTAGAATATATATTAAGCTAATCCTATATAGCTTTTATAATCAAGTAAATTTTAATAGCGTCGCCTTTAATATATTTTAAAGCTTTTATTATCAAGTAATTAAGAGTTTAAATCTCAGATTTTTTTAAAAATAAAGTTATTAGATGAAAAGAAGGTGCAGGGGGGAGCTTCGGAATTGTCACCGCCTGGAAGGTAAAATTGGTTCCCGTACCATCAACCGTGACAGTATTTACCATTACCAAGACGTTAGAACAAGGTGCAACTAAGGTGCAACTAAGATCCTTTATAGATGGCAAGAAATTGCTGATAAACTAGAAGAGAATCTTTTCAAACAGTAATATTTTAAGCTTATAATATCAAAATTAAACGATCTAAAAGCTCAAATTCATCAGCACATGCAAGACTAAAACTTCCATGATGGATTCAAAGCAAAAAAAAATCTTTTTAAAGAACAAAATTACAAAAACTGGGACTGGAATCCTTTTCACGCCAAGATTCTCTACTTTTAAATTAGTATGTAAATGAAAATATCTTGAGTTTCTAATATTAGAATTAAGAGATTAAAAACCTAAATTTATCTATATGTATAGGACTACAACTTTCATTAATGATTAAAAATAAAATAATTTTTTTTTGAAGAATAAAATTGCAAAAACTCAGGCTGGAATCCTTCTCGCGGTAGGATTATCTACTCTTACATTAGATATTCAAATGAGAGTTTCTTGAGCTTTTGATATCGGAATCAAGAGATTCAAAAACTCAAATTCAGCTACATGTGCATGAATAAAACTTTCATGTATGATTCAAAGTAAGATAAATTCATTTTGAAAAACATAATCGGGCCGCAATTTGGTTGGTCAAAAGGGATCTCCTAATCTAATTTGGAAAACTGACAATGCCGAGCATCTCGATTTGATTGCGAGTCTGACATAAGAACAGTGAGCCCTAAGATCCAATAAAGATGTTGGTCAATTATTTAACATGTTATGAGTAACAGAATATAGCTGTGATGGTCAGATATTTCACGAAACCAAGTTAGAATCAATAACTAAGTTGGATAAAAAATAATTGCGACAGCAGCAGAATCAATTTTTTTTTTTATATTGCAAATTCTGATGGATTTATTCAACCTTAAAGACCATATAAAGAAGGAACGAATTTAACATTATGAAGACTCCTAATTAATCTAAGAAACCTAGTGATTTTAACAACAAATAAGAAAGATAAAAAGAGCAGAAAACAGATGAAATATGGTTCAAAGAACATTTTTTTTTCTCTGATTTTGTTAATCTTCCAGCAAACCTAAACTTAACTCTTGCACTTAATTCAAGAGGGGTACACATTATTTTCAGCACGTTGAACTCCAAAAATGAGTAACAACAATTCCTTTTAAAAAAACAGTGCCATAAGAATCACGCTTCCTTCGTTCCACAGCAAGAGATTTGTTGGAATTTTCATATTATTCAACAACCTTTGTATTTATATCATTTGATTCTTTCAAATTGAAATTATTTGAAATGAATTAATATATTTAATTTTAGAAAGTAAATAATTAATTTTTTTACAATAATAATGAGCATGTCTTGGGATCATAAAAAAAGCAACCAACCAACCTTTTAGCAGGAAAAAAAATGCTTAGAATAATATTGATGTTGTTAATGAATAATATATATATATATATATATATATATATATATATATATATATATATTTTGGATTTTCATCTAATAAATTTATTTTTAAATTGAAATGATTGCTTGATGACCTCGGTTCAAATTTCTTAATCACTCTCTCAATCATTGATTGCACTTTGGCCATACTGGATATGCTAGGAAACAATGTGCATAATCATACATCATCACCTCCAAAATCACCAGCAGCATCACCATCAGTAAATTGTAACAGCGTTGCCTTTAACATAGTTTAGAGTTTTTATAATCAGGTAATTAAAAGTTTAAATTTCAGATTTTTTTTTAATAAAATCAAAGCACGGGTTAATAATAAGTCTTAAATCTATGTAAGTTTTAAATTTAAAATACTTTCACCAAAAAAATTAGAAAAATAATATAAAACTATTTTTAAAACACAATCCAACTATTTAAGTTTTTAAATTAAAGTAATTATTTAATAACTTTCATCAACCGTGACAGTATTTACCGTTACCCAAGACGTTAGAACAAGGTGCAACTAAGATCCTTTATAGATGGCAAGAAATTGCTGATAAACTAGACGAGGATCTTTTCATCAGAGTACTCATTCAGACAGCTAACGTCACCTCCTAAGGTAAAGAACTATTGCTACCTCTTACAATTCCTTGTTTCTTGGTGATGCCAACAGGCTTCTTCAGATAATGCAGCGCAGCTTTCCTGAATTGGGTCTGACAGGTAAAGATTGTATCGAAACAAACTGGATCAATTCCACTGTATTTATGGCATTTCTCCAAAATAATACTCCTCCTGAAGTTTTCCTTCAAAGAACGAACCCGGACAGGGAGCATTTCAAAGCCAAATCGGACTATGCCAGAAAACCCGTTTCTGAAATGGCACTTGAAGGGTTATGGGAGAAGTTATTTGAAGTAGCTTGTCAATTTTATCCTTCCATCTCTCTGGTTTTTTTTTTTTAATCTTTCTTTATTATTTTCACATTTGTGCTAACTTCTTGAATCTCTTTTATATATTATTTTAAGCACATGTATAGGAACTACTAGTATTAAATTAATTCCAATAATAGCCATTAAACCTTATGACATATGATTGAGTTTGTTCACATATCAATCGATCGTTTGGGTAAAAACATTGGACATATTAGAATAAAGTCCAGCAAGATTTTCAATGCTTACACTGTTTAGCATCCCCTGTCGATTTCAGTTTAGTCAATTACTTCACCAAATGGATTAGAAAGAAGAGATCACAAGCAAACTCGCTTTTGAAATGAACAATAAAATATGAAATTGGGCAACAAGGCAGAGATTTCTTTCTGTCAAATTGCCAAGTAACTTCAAAACACTGGTTCAATCAGAATACAATATGGAAATTAAACATGTGAGTGAAAAAATATAATAGCTTAATATCTCTCCAATTCTTCATTTCATGTGAAATGGAAGAGGTGGGATGCTCTGCTCATGCCAGAAGAAGTTGTCAGGATCAGCTTTGGCCTTCACAAACGCCAATCTGGGGAAATTATTCTTGAAGTACTCAAGACCCCAGGAAGTACCTGCTTCTGTAAAGCTTGTGTTAGTCCTCTTGTTTATGCCCAAATCAAGATCCCTGTAATTGACATATGTTTCCCTTGGATGCTTGGAAACATAAGGTTGCATGTACTTGTAAACCTTCCTCGTCCAATCTACATGCTTTGCAGCATTTTCCTTTGCATCTTGCCAATTGGCCGAGTACAAAATCATGAACCGGATACCTTTTCTATGAGGGAAAGGAATCTGAGACTCAGAAATTTCACTCATCTTCCCACCATAAGGAGTAAATGCTACTGTAGGATTCTCTTCTTCCAGTATAATATCCCATAACCCTTCAAGTGCAGTTTCAGGTATGGGTTCTTTGGCGTAATCCGACTTCGCTTTGAAGAATTGCTTGACTATATTCCTCCGCTGAAGTAACACTTCAGGAGGAGTATTACTTGGGAAGAAAGCAAGGTATACGGTAGAATTGATCCAGTCTGTTTCAATACAATCCTGTCGGGCCAAACCTAATTCAGGGAAGCTGTGGTGCATTATCTGAAGAAGTCTGGTGGCATCACCAAGAAACAAGGCATTGTAAGAGGTAGCAATAGTTCTTTTACCTTGGGAGGTGACGTTAGCTGTCCGAATGAGTACTCTGATGAAAAGATCCTCGTCTAGTTGATCAGCAATTTGTTGCCATCTATAGAGGAGTTTAGTTGCACCTTGTTCTAACGTCCTGGTAACTGTGAATACTGTCACAGCTGATGGTACAGGAACTAATTTTACCTTCCAGGCGGTGACGATTCCGAAGCTGCCACCTGCGCCTCCTCTGATGGCCCAAAAAAGATCTTCGCCCATGGCTTTTCGGTCTAAAAGTCTTCCATGAACATCAATTATATGTGCATCAACGACATTATCTGCTCCAAGGCCATATTTTCGCAGCATGGCACCATATGCACCTCCTGAAATGTGCCCCCCCATACCTAAACTTGAGCAGGTACCAGCTGGGAAGCCATGAGTTTTGCTTTTCTCAGAAATTCTGTAGTAAAGCTCACCATTCGTGGCACCCACCTGAACCCACGCGCTGTTGTGCTCAATATCAACGCTAATGGTGATGGGGCGGAATTCGGGACCGGTGATGTACTGATCATTGCTCATCGGAGGGGTAAGCACACTGAGACACAATATTTAACGTGGTTCGGCAAATTGCCTACATCCACGGGAGAGGTTCATTTTATTTAGAGATAGAGAAAGAATACAACACATGGAGGAGGATCACATCCACTCAACTCTCATCTCTCATTGCTACATGGGGCAGCAGCTGCTTAAGGCAGCAGGGCTGCTGATGGCAGCCCTTCTCTTTCTTTCTCTCTTCTTCTCTCTACATGTCTCACAACTCTCACACTTTGCTCTCTAAGATCATGCCTCTTTTATAGGCATCAATGGCAGCTCCCAAACTCATCTCTTCTTCAACAAAGGTGGCTGCCAACTTCTTCTCTTCTTCAACAATGGTGGCTACCAAAGTCAAGGTTGGTGGTTGCCACCAACAAGCCTCCTTCTTTGACAATGTCAACATAATTGGCAATATTCCAATAATCACCCCCTTTGCCATTTATGTGGGCAATTGTCATCTTGCTTCTTCAGCACACGCTTTCTGGAGCGTTCTGAAATGGGCTCCTTTCATGGCTCTCACACCTTCTCTAAGGTGTCTCCGTTTGTCGTTATGCGACGGTCTAAACTAGGGCTCCTATCATGGCTCATAGTTTGGCACATATAATTGGGTAAACATGTGCACCTTCTTCTTCTTCATCTCCATCGACCACCATGATGACCTTTAGATGCCTCCTGATCGGGCAATCTCTCTTTAATAATTCACCACTGTCATTTTCGGTCTCAAATCTCAAAGATCAGACCATACCATTGCATCCGGAATGATCAAATTAGCTGGAAACATGTCTTAAATCGTCCAAATCGCACTTCAATTCTGGTCTGATCAACGACTCAGATTCAATCTCAGATCCGGTTGCACGTAGGATCCGCTACACTGGATCCTATACCTCGGCTCGCGACTCGGCTCGGCTCCAACTCAGCTCGGCTCCACTCGGCTCAGCTTGGCTTAGCTCGCGGCTGATGACATGGCAGGTGGGTCCCGCTATGCTGACATGTTAGTTGACTAGTCAATTGACTTGCTGACTGTGTATGTGATGTCATCCTTGCATCATGATGACGTCATCCTTTGCATTGCACTGTTCATGATACGTCACTGTTCATGTCTACTGTTCACATGGGTCGGGTCAACTCATCCGGGTGAAGAAGACGCGTGGGGCGCGTTGGCGCGCGTGGGTAGACGCCTTGCCGGAGAGTGATGGAGAGTGCGGCCATGTCCGACGTCCGATTTTGACGCCGTTTTCACCAGTGGCTTCGTATCGTCCTCCTCTACACGGTGGGATGGTCAAAACACAATTTTGACAACTTTCATTTTTGAGCAAAGATCAAACACCACTTTAAACCAAAAAAGCTCTGATACCATTTGATGGGGCGGAATTCGGGACCGGTGATGTACTGATCATTGCTCATCGGAGGGGTAAGCACACTGAGACACAATATTTAACGTGGTTCGGCAAATTGCCTACATCCACGGGAGAGGTTCATTTTATTTAGAGATAGAGAAAGAATACAACACATGGAGGAGGATCACATCCACTCAACTCTCATCTCTCATTGCTACATGGGGCAGCAGCTGCTTAAGGCAGCAGGGCTGCTGATGGCAGCCCTTCTCTTTCTTTCTCTCTTCTTCTCTCTACATGTCTCACAACTCTCACACTTTGCTCTCTAAGATCATGCCTCTTTTATAGGCATCAATGGCAGCTCCTCTTGCTCCTTTGTCATCAATGGTGGCTGCCAAACTCATCTCTTCTTCAACAAAGGTGGCTGCCAACTTCTTCTCTTCTTCAACAATGGTGGCTACCAAAGTCAAGGTTGGTGGTTGCCACCAACAAGCCTCCTTCTTTGACAATGTCAACATAATTGGCAATATTCCAACAAATGGATCGGAGCTTGGCAAGGTCGACAACCATGTAAGGTCTCTCAATTTCAGATACATAAGAGAGTCCCTCATAGTCATGGCCTCCACTACGGACTCTAAGGTGAATCTCAAGCTTCTTTGAGCAAATAACGGCCGCTTGGATGTGAGATTCTTTCAAAGGAGTGAAGATTAACTCAGGTCTCGGTACTGAAGGCAGCGTAAACCTGAGGTTTTGAGCAGTAGATAGTAAAATACTATTGAATGATGAGTTGTTTGGAGCATACAAGACAGTGGAGAAAGGAAAGAATGATTCAGAATTTCTTGAGATACATCTTAGAAACCTATCTTGAAGATGAAGTGAAACTACAAATGGAGTTAGGAGGAGGATCAGAAGTATCGAAAGAATGGAAGATCTTGAAGACACCATTTTCCTGATTTTCTTGCTGTTTCAAGATTGTTGTTCACAAAGTTATCTTATAGTGGAGCTGTGAAATTTGACCCGGAAGTTGCCTTATCTTGTCCTAGATGATTTTGTCCATTCAGAACTTGACTTTTGGATGATGAATCTGAGTGATTATATTGTCATTAATCTCAAATTTTTTCAACCAGGCGTATTTATGCACTATTAAAATTTTTTAATTGACCTACAGAATATTCTCTACTGTTAACATTCATAAGATTCACACCGACAACATTTGACTTTTGAAATAAGAAACTTCTGCATGATTGAAATGGTCAACATCACTAAAATTCATACCGATGATTTACATACTTTCCTTACGACAAGAAAAAAAAATAAAATTAACTATTGAAATAAATTCACGTCACTACTCCAATCTAGACACGGTTGACACATGTGATCATCCTAGAAACCTTTCACTGGTCATGATCAATTTTTGTATGAAGTCGAAAAATCGAGACACTGTTCATGCCGGAAGTTCCCAGGATCAACTTTGGTCTTCAACTGTACCAATCTGTAGAAGTTTTCCTAAAGTCCCAAAAACACGTGCTCCAATTGTGTAAGGAATATGCATATGCATCCCTTTGGATTCTTGGAAACATATATAAGGTTTCATGCACTTGTAATTGTTCCAATTCAATCTACATATATGCTTTTGATGAAAGAAATATATTCTCTAAGATTGTGCTTTCGTACTCTTAGAGAAGCTAAATAGGGGAAACATCGGATCCCCATTGCTCCTACCACCAAGGCTATCCCTTTCTTTTTAACATGAAACAAAATAAAAACTATGGCAAGCCATGGTAGCATAAAGGTGGCTTCTATGTTTGGCATAAAGTATATGCTCTTCCATCAATTTTATGAGGTAAGCAGTCGAGTGGCAATCGTTTATATTACAGAAAAAACTAAAAGAGGTAGCTTTTCATTGTGGACCTAGAGACAGTTTACTCTTTACTGAGGACTTGTATTTAACTAATAACAATGGGTTAATAACTTGTTTATCCCTTGTACTTTGTTTTTTTAATGGATTCTACTACGCTTTTTTTTTCCAATTATTTTTATTAAGTTAAGAATATATGCATTGATTAATAAAATCATTACTTGAAAAATAAAACTACATATATAAAAATTAAAAATACTTGAATTAAAAAACTCAAACCAATTAAAACTTATCATTAAATCGAAAAAAGTGAGAACTTAGTTACAAATATTAAAAATATTATACAGGAAAAAAAGACTTAAACAAGATAAATTAAAAATATTTTATCTGATTTGTGCAATGAGACATTGACTTATGACATCACAGATATAATATAATTATAGGAATGGTTAAAAATCAAAGGAATTTCATATTTTTCTAATCACACATTTAATGCATTAAATGTTTAATTATCTCACTGTTTTAACCATGTTTAACAGTTCTATTTTTTTTTCTTTGGTGATAATATTCATACTATAAGCATTATGCAACATAGAAAAGTTCAACATCACTAAAATCATAAAGAGTAAGTACTTTCTTGCAACATCTTAATGCAGCATCAACAACTTTTATTTAACATAATCTAGAAAGATAAACTATTGAAAGAAATTGAGGTCAGAAACTAGACACTAGTACTGTGATCCTCCAAGGAACCTTTCTCTGTCCTTGACCAGTGTCTCTTCAATTTCTTTTCCTCATATGATGCGGAAGAGTTGGGATGCTCTGTTCATGCCTGAAGAAGTTGTCAGGATCAACTTTGGTCTTCACCCGTACCAGTCTGTAGAAGTTATCCTTGAAGTACTTGGTGCCCCAAACACTTGCTTCTGGAAAGCTTGTGTTAGTCTCCTTGTTCATTCCCAAATCAAGGTCCCGGTAATTGACATATGCTTGTCTTGGAAACATGGAAACATAAGGTTTCATGTACCTGTAAACCATCCTAGTCCAATCGGTATGTTTTCTAACATTTTCTTTCGCATCTCGCCAATTGGCCAAGTACTGGATCATGAACAAGGTACCTTTTCTATGAGGGAAAGGAGTCTGAGATTCGGAAATTTTGCCCATGTTTCCACCATAAGGGGTAAGAACTATAGCTGGATTGTCTTCTTCTAACATTATTTCCCATAACCCTTTGAGAGCAGTTTCAGGTATAGGTTGTCTAACAAAGTCTGACTTGGCTTTGAAGTAGTGCTTCAATATATTTCTTCTTTGAAGTAAAACTTCAGGAGATGTATTGATGGTGTAGCCACCAAGATATACAGTAGAATTGATCCAGCTTGTTTCGATACAGTCCTGTCTTGTCAAACCCAGTTCAGGAAAGCTTTCTCGCATTACTTGGAGAAGTCTGTCGGCATCACCAAGAAACAAGGCATCATAGGAAGTCGTTATAGTCCTTCCACCTTTGTTACTGACATTAACTGTCTGTATATTGACTCTGATGAAGAGATCCTCGTCAAGTTTATCAGCAACCTGTTGCCATCTAAATAAGAGCTTAGTAGCACCTTGCTCTAAGGACTTGGTAACTGTAAATATAGTCACAGTTGATGGAACTGGAACCAATTTTACCTTCCAAGCAGTAATTATTCCGAAGCTGCCTCCTCCACCTCCTCTAATTGCCCAATAAAGATCTTCTCCCATATTTTGTCGATCAAGAACTCTTCCGTGAACGTCAATTATACGCGCATCAATGACATTGTCTGCACCAAGCCCATATTTTCTCATCATGGAGCCATATGCACCTCCTGTAATGTGCCCACCAATACCTAAACTTGTGCAGGTACCAGCCGGGTAGCCATGAGTTGTGCTTTGCTCCGCAATTCTGTAGTAGAGCTCACCATTTGTGGCACCTGCCTGAACCCATGCACTATTATTGTCGATATCAACACTAATGGAATGAAGTTCAGCAACGTCAACAACAACGAAAGGTGTATCATTTTCAGAAACATAAGAGAGTCCCTCATAGTCATGGCCTCCGCTGCGGACTCTAAGGTGGATTCCAAGCTGTTTTGAGCAAATTACAGCAGCTTGAATGTGAGATTCTTCCAAAGGAGTAAAGATAAACTCAGGTTTCGGCATGGAAGGCAATGTAAACCTGAGGTTTTGAGCAGAAGAACGTAGAATAGCGGTGAAGGAAGAGTTAACAGGAGAATACAAGACAGTGGAGAAAGGAATGGATGATTCAGAGTTTCTTGAGAGACACTGTAGAAACCTATCCTGATCCTGAATTGGATGTGAACCCATCCGAGATGGTGTTAACACAAGAACTACAAGTATTGAAAGAACGGAAAATCTGAAAGGAACCATTATCCTCCTTTCGCTGCTTTGGCTTTGTGTTCAAGAATTCAATTCTCACGAGTTGTCTTGTAGATATTGAGCTAATCCTATATAACATCATCTTGGCAATGTATGTTCTCTGCATGTAACCAATTTGGTGCAACTAGATATTGACTCATGACATTGAAATTGGTACTGAATGTGATTGATTTTGTAAGCAATCTCAAAATCTTCCATTCATGTTTAGATCATTTAATATTTGGTACAAGTTCGAAGGAGATATATGCTCTAAGAGGGAGCATCATTTTCACACTTATTTGAGGATATATACTTCATTTTCATCATAGTCTGATAGCAGCTGAAAAGGGGGAAACATCAAATCCCCACTGCCCCTTCCCTAAAGGCTAGCTATCTATTTCCTTGTAACTGAAAAAGGAGAAAAAGAAAAAAAAAGGAAAAAAGAAAGCAGGTCCAACTTTATTTTCCTTTTTGTAATTGCTGCTGTTCTGCAATTCTTGCTGCCATATATTATGAAAGAACCATCTTAATTTAATAATTTAAATTGTTAGATAAAATTTTAAAATATAATTTATATTATTTCCTAACACACTTATTAAGTGAAAGTCCTTTGAGTTTGAAACTTGTACAGATTCACATTACCTTATGTTTAATTTTTATCAAATAAATAGAGAATGATAAGATTTGAATGCATGACCGTTTGATCATTAAAACTCTGATACCATGTCAAAAAAATCATCATAACTCAACAACTTAAACTGCAGATAAATTTTCAAGATATAATTTAATATTATTCTCTAAAATACCTTACCAATTACAAGTTTCATTTTTTTTTTCCATGTGGGAATGTATAGGTGATTAATTAACAGAATAGATTAACCAACAAAAGCACTGCAATCACTTGGTAGAATCGGTTATTTCAAAAAAAAAAATAAAATAAAACTCAGTTGGATCACCAGAAGTATCTTAAGTTCCATAAGAGTTCGGTGAATTTCCAACACCAGATATTCTTTACCTTTAGTTTGAAAGCTTAAGTAGTTACATGGAGTTCAAGAATAATTTTATGTTATTTTTTAATATATCATTTTAAATAAAAATCTTTAGATTTAAAACTTACATGCTCATCACTACAATTTCAAAAAAACCAGTTTAACTCAGAAAATTAATGTAAACATTGTATTATTTTGGTTGCTATGAGCTGTAACATCATTTTTGGTGAGAAAATGCACGAAGGCTATCAAGTATCACCTGAACATTATCCTTTTTTCTGGTTGTCATCCTGTATGAATAAAGACTATCTATCAGTCATTATTCTTTTTTAAATTTTTTACTTATTTTGCTAGACGTTGGGCATGCATGATGGCTTTCCAAAAGCCTAAATACCCTCCTACGCACTTAGGTTTATATTAATGAAGAAGGGTACGTTGAGAGTGGGGCATGTTTAATAATCGCAGTGCAACTAGCTGGGTTCAATTTCCACATATTGCAGCACGGCGATGAAAAATACTCAGAGGAAGCCTGATATAAGATAAAAAAAAAGGTCAGGGCTGTTCTTGTATGCACGCAAGAAAGATTGGTTCAAGCTCCAGACACATTTCCAACTTTCTTGCGATTCATTGATATGATGACGAAGGAGTTTTTTGATACATTAAGTTTAACCGAATCATTTCCATAGCGGTTCAAATTGAATTTTATCAGATTATATAATAATGTTTCTATAATAATGTTATATAGTTCGATAATGTCAAACTTGCCAAATCTGAGATTACTTGTTTCTATAATAATGTTATATATTATGATGTGGTTTTTGGCAACTTTTCGATTTTATTGCTTTGACTACGAGCACGCACCTTTCCCCCTTTTCACATTGAACTGTAAGAGGAATTCATACAGTTCAATTATGCAGTGCTAGCAGTATCATCCCACCTTATATTGGATTAATATTATTTTTTGTAATAAAAAAAAGGAGTATTTTCTTTCTAAGATATTATATAGAGAGCGAATCCAATTCTTTGTGCATCACAATTGTTAATTTTCAATAATTTTGTTTTGGCTCAAATAAATTTCTTCTTTGAAGTTACTTTCAAGTATGGTACTGGGTAAACTCAAAACTGAAAAATCATGAGGTTTCTGACTCCTTAATTTTGTCCGTCAAGAGGTTCATACAATGAATTTGCTATTACATAACCATTAATTAAAGTACACATACTTGCGTGTCATTTATTTTAATATATCCATAATAATTGTAAATGAAAGCAAAATTCAAATTTATGGAGGCAGGGGGTTTTTGACACCAAAATTGAGGAGAAATGGACAAAAAGCAGTCTAAAAAAATAGGTTCGGTTTTTGTATTTTAAAAAAATTTTAAAAAATAAAAAAATATATTATTTTAATAAATTTTCAAGTAATTTTTTATAAAAAAAGTATTGTTATTTCAAACAATAGCATTCAGTTGCTGATATAAAATTTTTTAAAAAATTTTAAAAAAATTATTTTAATATATTTTTAAGTAAATAAATATATTTTTAAAAAAACTAATATTATAATCCAAAACCTAGCTTATAATGCAAGTGATTGAAATAAACAGTGCCATAAGAATCACGCTTCCTTCGCTCCACAGCCACAGATTTGTTGGAGTATCATATTATTCAACAAGGTTAATAATTAAATATATATGAGACGAACTCATCTATTCAGCAGCTGCTGATATAATTTTTTTTTAAAAAAATATTATTTTAATATATTTTCAAATAAAAAATATTTAAAAAAATCAAATTAATATTATAATCCAAAGACTAACTTATTATGCAAGTGATTGAAAAAGTCAGAGTATCTCTAGCATTATTCCTTTTAAATAAACAGTGCCAAAAGAATCACGCTTCCTTCGTTCCACAGCAAGAGATTTGTTGGAGTATCATATTATTCAACAAAGCTAATAATTAAATATGAGACCAACTCATCTATTCAATAAAGCTAATAAAAATTCAGTGCCATTATCAGGGAAACCTGCAGAGAATCTGCTAAGATCACTACAAAGAAAGAATAACAGAAAGTCAAGGCACAGAATCTGCAATCAACGCAATATTTGAAATGTAAAATCTGCAGCTGTAAATTGTAACGTAAAATCTGCAGACACAGTTTTAGCATTATCATTGATTTATTTCCAAAACAGAATCCACGCCACTGTATATATAGCACACAATAATTATCAATAAAGAGTGGGGAATTATTCATTGAAATAGCTGCTGTGTTAAGATCTTATATGGTATCAGAGCATTCAAATTCTAACGAATCACCGATCCAACATATCACAATGTCTTCATCCTCAGATCAAAACCCAAACTTCACCCTCAATACTCAACCCTCCAGCACAGCAGACAAACCACTTATTGCCTTCAATATCACCGCTCAGATCAATGAAAAATTAACCCCCTCCACCTTTCCTCAATAGCGTGCTCAATTTGAAGCACTTCTTATTGGTTACGACCTACTCGACTATGTCGAAGGCACACTTTTGTGTCCATCCTCCTCTGGCACAACAACTGATAAGCTCTACAAGCTCTACTGGATCCGGCAGGATAAACTCATCCTGAGTGCTCTTCTAGCCTCCACATCATCCTCAATAACACCACTCATTGCTACGGCAAAAACATCTCATGAAGCTTGGAAAAAGCTAAAGAATCTGTACGCTAGCCGGTCAAGGACTCGTGCTATGTAGTTAAAGGAGGAAATCACCTTGATCCAGCGTGGCAACCGGTCAATCACAGAATATCTCCATGCTGTGAAGACCCTGGCTGATGAAATAGCCATTATTGATAACTCAATTTCAGATGATGATCTAACGCTTTATGTATTGAATGGTTTAGGTTTAGAATTTCGAGAGATTGTAGCGCCTATTAGAGCCCGAGAATCACCACTGACGTTTGAGGAGCTGCATGATTTGCTGGTGGGACATGAGGCATACCTGAGGCGCTTGGAAATAGCAACACAACACCTAGTAGCCTCTGCCAACTACACAAAGACAAAGCCTTCCAATTACAGAGGGAGTCAACAATGGTTCACCAGATCAAATGACAACTCTCGGGGGTATCATGGTTCCAACACAGGCCGCAATTTTGGTGGCACTCAACGTGATGGACGTCGTTTTAATTCTGGCAGATCTAACAACTTCAATCAACGTTATCAGCCAAAATGTCAAATATGTGACCAAGTTGGTCACGTTGCAAAGTCATGCCCTCAGTTTCATCCACCGAATGCATCTGTCAATTGTGCCACAACCTCTACTGGGAAGAACAACAATTGGTTACTTGATTCGGCAGCTTCACATAATATTACGGGAGATCTTTCCAATTTATCTGTTCATTCCGAATATGATGGAACTGATGAAGTAATACTCGGTGATGGTTCAGGTTTGGCGGTCTCACATATTGGTTCTTTGAATTTACAGTCTCCTCATCGAAATTTTACTCTCCATGACACTCTCTATGTTCCAAATCTTCACAAAAATTTAATTTCTGTTCATCACTTTACCAAACAAAATAATGTTTTTGTCGAACTTCATCCTTTTCATTTTTTTGTGAAGGACGCGACCACGGGGGTGATATTACTAAAAGGAGCGTGTAACAATGGCATCTATGTCTTTCCGGATTCAATGGTGCGGTCACCAAAAGTTGCTAATGTGCATGAACGGACTTCCATTGATGGATGGCACAAGCGTCTTGGGCATCCTTCACTCAAAATTGTTCATCACCTTGTTAAGAATTTTTCTCTTCCCATTTCATCGCAAAAACATTTTTCATCATTATGTCATTCTTGTTCCACTAATAAAATTCATCAACAATCATTTCATGGCACTAGCCTTCAAAGTCATGCACCCCTTGAACTTATTTACACAGATGTGTGGGGTCCAGCTAGTTATACTGGAATTGATGGTTCACGATATTATCTCATTTTTGTGGATCATTATACAAAATATATCTGGTTCTATCCAATGGCAACTAAATCCAGTGTCTACTATTTTTCCACAATTCAAAAAGTTTGTCGAAACTCGTTTTCAAAAACCAATCAAAACACTTTACTCTGATAATGGAGGTGAGTTTATTGCATTAAAATCTTATTTTTCACATCATGGCATAACTCACTACACCACTGCCCCTTACACCCCCCAACAAAATGGTGTTTCCGAACGCCGTCATCGTCACATTGTAGAAACGGGCCTTACACTACTTCAAGATGCAAATCTTGATTTTGCATACTGGCCTTATGCCTTTCAGACAGCTTCCTACCTCATAAACCGACAACCTGCATCACTCCTGCAACACAAATCACCTTTTGAAGCTCTCTTTGAACAAACACCAAGTTATTTAAAATTAAAAAATTTTGGTTGTCTCTGTTATCCTCTCACACGTCCCTACAATTCAAATAAAATGCAACCAAAATCCAGAGCATGCATTTTTCTTGGTTATTCATCTACTCAAAAATGCATACAAATGTTTTGATCCTCATTTCAAAAAATTCTTTATTTCTCGTCATGTGTTGTTTGACGAAACTCAACATCACTGCCACCCCTCACCGGTTAGTCCAGCCAGTAATCAAGTAACTCTATTGCATTTTGAATTTCCCCAGATCGTTGTGCCATCCCCAATGGTCTTCATAGCTCCGGCCACATCACAGACTCCAGAAGATTCTCCTGCTATTGTTACACCCTCCTCAGGTAATTGCACTATCCCTGCGTCTGTGTTACCCTTGGAACAAAATCCACCTCCTCCCCCTCTTGCACTAGCCAACCCTACTCCTCCTTTTCCACCTTCCTTTGTTTCCGGTCCCACACCACCATCCAATATTCCTCCTCCCACCCTTACCATGACAACACGCTCCATGAACCAAATTTTCAGACCTAAACAACTTAACACAGTAACCAAACATCCTCTTCCTCAAATCTTAGAACCAACGTGTGTGAGCCAAGCCATTACCCAAATTCACTGGCGTGAGATTCAAAGCTCGCCTAGTTGTGAAGGGGTTCCATCAACGCCCAGGGGTTGATTATACAGAAACGTTTAGCCCTGTCGTAAAACCAACAGCTATAAGAGCTGTTCTGTCTATTGCAGTCATGCATGGCTGGGAGCTACGCCAAATGGATGTTAACAATGCATTTCTTAATGGTGCATTAATTGAAACTATCTTCATGGTGCAGCCTCCGGGGTTTCGAGATTTGTCCAAACCTAATCATGTCTGCCGGTTGAAAAAGGCCATCTATGGCCTTAAACAAGCTTTTAGGACTTGGTATACAACACTCAGAACTGCTATTCTTCAGATGGGATTCCACACCTCCAAGGCAGACTCTTCTCTATTCATCTACAACAATGAATCCGATGTCTGCTACTTACTGGTTTATGTTGATGATCTTGTCATAACAGGGAACAATTCCACGCTTGTGAAAGCCTTCATTCAGCAACTAGGAGACATGTTTTCTCTCAAAGACATCGGCCCTCTTCACTTTTTCCTGGGAGTTGAAGTCATTCCTGCCAAAGCCGGCCTATTTCTCACCCAACATAAATATGTTCGTGAGCTACTTGCTAACAGCAACATGAGTGGCGCCAAAGATATATCAACGCCTATGTCCACCTCACAGTCTCTCCAATTGGTTGATGGCACAACTGCTGTGGATAGCACAGAATTTCACCGAGTTATGGGCAGTCTCCAATACCTCTCTTTGATAAGACCAGACATTTCATTTGCAGTCAACAAACTCTCTCAATTTATGCACAAGCCCTTTACAAGTCACTGGACAGCTACTAAACGGCTTCTCAGATACTTGAAACAAACCATCTTCTATGGTATTCAGATTAACAGGGCTGGATCATCGGTGTTACACACATATTCTGATACTGATTGGGCTGGGAATGTGGATGACCGCACGTCGACGTCTGTATACATTAGTTTTCTAGGGCCTAATCCTATTTCGTGGACATCCAAGAAACAAAGAGCAGTTGCCCGTTCTTCAACAGAGGCTGAATATCGGGCATTAGCTAATGCAGCCTCAGAAACAATTTGGTTATCTACTCTCTTTAAAGAACTTGCATTTCCCATACAGGACACTCCTCTGCTGTTATGTGATAATCTAGGAGCCACGCACCTCAGCTTTAATCCAGTAAATCATTCACGCATGAAACATATTCAGATTGATCTCCATTTTGTCCGTGATTTGGTGCAACAAGGAAGTCTTCGAGTTCGCCATGTACACACCCACGACCAGTTTGCTGATCTGTTGACGAAGCCTCTGTCCAAACAACGAACGTCTATGTTACGTACCAAGATTGGTCTTGCTGATGGAAGCTCAATCTTGCGGGGGCGTATCAGGAAACCTGCAGAGAATCTGCTAAGATCACTACAAAGAAGGAATAACAGAAAGTCAAGTCACATAATCTGCAATCAACGCAATATTTGAAATGTAAAATCTGCAGCTGTAAATTGTAAAGTAAAATCTGCAGACACAGTTTTAGCATTATCATTGATTTGTTTCCAAAACAGAATCCACGCCGCTGTATATATAGCACACAATAATTATCAATAAAGAGTGGAGAATTATTCATTGAAACAGCTGCTGTGTTAAGATCTTATAGCTATAATGTTGTTAATGAATAATATTTTTTTTTTTTGGATTTTCATCTAATAAATTAAAATGATTATTTCGTTCAAATGATTTTTTTTTGGATTTTCATCTAATAAATTAAAATTTTAAATTGAAAGGATTATTTGATGACCTCGGTTCAAATTTCTTAATCACCCTCTCAATCATTGATTGCACTTTGGCGGATATGCTCGGAAACAATGTGCATCATCATACATCATCACCTCCAAAAATCACCAGCAGCATCACCAAATCAGTAAATTGTACAAGTATTGCCTTTAACATGGTTTAGAGCTTTTATAATAAAGTAATTAAGAGTTTAAATCTCATATTTTTTTTTAATAGAGTTAAAACATAGGTTAATAATAACTATGTAAGTTTTAAATTTAAAAGATTTTCATCAAAACATAATTTATTAAAAAAATAATATAAAACTATTTTTAAAACACAATCTAACTTTTTTAAATTGAAATAATTATTTAATAACTCTCATCGTCATGATTCATTCGCCGCTTTATGTTTTTATAGATCCCAGGCCTCATGCCTTTTCAAACAATGACCATGATTTGTTCGTAAACTGTTAAAGAATATTATCACGTTTATAAACATGACAGGACCAGCTAGAGTTATTTTTAATTAATTAGACATTGAATGGCCAAAAAGTCTGATCTTAAAGATTTGAGATTGCCGACATATCAATTGTTCAGATTGACAATTCAATTCTAATGTCATCTAAAAAATTTCTGCTATGCAAAGATTGCAGAGTAATATTATATTCCTAAGATAATGTAAAGATTAAAACAATTTCCGGTCACCTCATCGCAGATCCTCTCTATAAGAGAACACCTTGAGACATTAAGTCTTGAAAGCAAGCCAGAGAAGCAAGAAAACAGGAAAAAATGGTGCCTTCAAGATCTTTCCATACTTTCAATACTTGTGGTCCTCCTCCTATCTCCATTTATAGTTTCACTTCCAATTCAGGATAGGTTTCTAAAATGTCTCTCAAAATATGCAGATACATCCTTTCCCTTTTCCACTGTCTTGTATACCCCACAAAACTCTTCTTTCACTAGTGTCTTACAATCTTCTGCTCAAAACCTCAGGTTCACCTTGCCTTCAGTACCGAAACCTGAGTTTATCTTCACTCCCTTAAAAGAATCTCACATCCAAGCTGTTGTTATTTGCTCTAAGCAGCTTGGAATTCACCTTAGAGTCCGTAGCGGAGGCCATGATTTTGAGGGACTCTCTTATGTTTCAGAAATTGAGACACCTTTCATTGTTGTGGACCTTGCCAAGCTCCGGTCCATCAGCGTTGATATTGAGCACAACAGCGCGTGGGTTCAGGTGGGTGCCACGAATGGTGAACTTTACTACAGAATTTCTGAGAAAAGCAAAACCCATGGCTTCCCAGCTGGCACTTGCACAAGTTTAGGTATGGGTGGGCACATTTCAGGAGGTGCATATGGTGCCATGGTGCGAAAATATGGCCTTGGAGCGGACAACGTCGTTGATGCACATCTAATTGATGTTCATGGTAGACTTCTCAACCGAAAACTCATGGGCGAAGATCTTTTCTGGGCCATCAGAGGAGGTGCAGGGGGGAGCTTCGGAATAGTCACCGCCTGGAAGGTAAAATTGGTTCCCGTACCATCAACCGTGACTGTATTTACCGTTACCAAGACGTTAGAACAAGGTGCAACTAAGATCCTTTATAGATGGCAAGAAATTGCTGATAAACTAGACGAGGATCTTTTCATCAGAGTACTCATTCAGACAGCTAACGTCACCTCCCAAGGTAAAAGAACCATTGCTACTTCTTACAATTCCTTGTTTCTTGGTGATGCCAGCAGGCTTCTTCAGATAATGCAGCACAACTTCCCTGAATTGGGTTTGACACGACAAGATTGTATCGAAACAAACTGGATCAATTCCACCGTGTATTTAGCTGGCTTCTCAAATAATACTCCTCCTGAAATTTTCCTTCAAAGAACGAACCTGCTCAGGGCCTACTTCAAAGGCAAATCTGACTATGCCAAAGAACCCATTCCTGAAAAGGCACTTGAAGGGTTATGGGAGAAGTTATTTGAAGTAGAGAGTCCTACAGTAGTGTTCACTCCTTATGGTGGAATGATGAGCCAAATTTCAGAATCTCAGACTCCTTTCCCTCATAGAAAAGGTACCAAGTTCATGATCCTTTACTGGTCCAGTTGGCAAGATGCAACGGAAAACGTTGCAAAGCATATAGATTGGACTCGGAAGGTTTACAGTTACATGACACCTTATGTCTCAAAGAATCCTAGGGAAGCATATGTGAATTACAGGGATCTTGATTTGGGCATGAACAGAAATTCTAACACAAGTTTTGTTGAAGCGAGTGTTTTTGGTACAAAGTACTTCAAGGATAACTTCTACAGGTTGGTGCATGTGAAGACCAAAGCTGATCCTGATAATTTCTTCAGACACGAACAAAGCATTCCACCACTTCCACTGCACATGAGATAAAAGTGGAATTCATCTCCAGCAAAGCTTAGTTGGATCACTATTTTCACAAGTCTTGATCGATTTTTTTTTTTAATACTTCAGCTAAATAAAGAAATGCCATGTTATGCAATCATGCCGTCTGGGGTTTATTTATTATAAATAAAAACTTTGCATTGAATAGTCCAATTTGTCGATGAAGAATGATGGAAAAATGTTTCGAGTTAAAATAGTCAACTAGGAAACACCCTTCTTTAGGTTTGTTGATTTTGCCACTGCTCTCATCAAACTATTTTTTTTCTTTTTTCTAAGTATCCCTTAGCTTTTCAATTTTATCATTCCATCTCTCTATTTTTTTAAAAAAATATTTATTTATTATTTTCATACTTTGTGCTAACTTCTTGAATCTCTTTTAATTAAATATTATTTTAAGCACATGTATAGGAACTACTAGTATTAAATTAATTCCAATAATGGGGAAGAAGGTTTTTCTTCCTTTTCTTTTGTAGCGTCCGTTTGTCTCTCTTCTAAAAACCCAAAACCCCAACATAACCCACACCCTCTCATGACCTATCGCCATGATGAAAAAGCCAGGAGAGCGATGCCCTGTAGGCGGTTCTAAAGCGACTGCACAAAGACCACCCCAGCCACCTTACCCTCGTACCATGACTAGACAAGGTAGTAGCTCTCTCTTCCCCTTTCCCCTTTATAAATACCAGGGGAGAGAGAGGAGCAGGGGACGAAAAAAAGACGGGGGAGACTATAGAGAGGAGAACGAAGAAAAACAAAAAGAAAGAGAAAAACAAAAGAAAAAAAAGAGAGCAGAAGGAAACATGGGAAAACAGTGAGAGAACGGAAGAAAGGAAAGGGAAGGGCAAGCAGAAAAGAAAGGAAAACACAGAGAGGGAGTACGAAAGGAAAGAAAACAAAACGCAAAAGAAGAACGAAAAACAGAGAAAAAGAGGAGAAAAACAGTCTATCTCCCTCTGTTACTAACAGTAGCACCACCACCGCCACAACGCCACCACGAGCCACTGTCAACATCAGCAGCCACGTCGCTCCTACTCCAGGTAAGCTCCTTCCCCACTTTTGTTCCATCTTCTTACTTGTTCCCCTTTTCTATCATTTGCATGCAAAACGTGAGCAATTCACGTTCTGCTGCAAATGAATTATGATTCATTATTGTGCTCAACATAATAACTAGTTGATGGTTTCATGGGCTAGGTACAATCTTATTTAAAGTAGGTCTTTCAAATGGGCCAGTCTTGACTCAGTTTCTTTTGGTATGAGTTTCGGCCCAAATAAGGCGGGCCCAGCCCATATATTTGGGCTGGGCCAATATAATACTATATATTTTAGAAAAAAATTTAAAAATTTCCCAAAAATCCTATATGTTTTTGTGATTTTCTTGTGTCCTTTTCTATAAATTTTGATCAATATTAGTTTGTATTTTTATATAATAAAGATACAAATCTAATATTAAAATACCTATTTTTTTATTAAAAAAATATTAAAATTACAAAAAAAATACGTCTTGTTTATATACATACAATTAAGTTTCTCAAAACTTATAAGAAATTTTCATATCATATTTTCATATAATTTTTTTTTAAATATGTATTAGCAAGTATTTTAATTTTAATAATCAGTTTATTAAAGTGATAAGAACTACGTTAATATTTTCAAAATTTCAGAAAAAATTATTTTGTTTTTTGTTTTTTTTAGTATAATTTGAGATTATAAACTTATATGCAAAACACACACACACATATTATATATATATATATATATATATATATATATATATATATAATATATATATATATATATATATATAGTTTTTTCTAAAACTTTCGCTAATGAAAAGTTACAAGGCACTTTTATGAAATGCCCTCTCAAAATCAAAATTATGCATCTGGCCCATCCACTTTGCTTTTCTAGATTCGGCCCTCCTTGTCCTTGGCACTTGACACCCAAAACTAAATATTAATAGCTAAGCGGTTAAATGTAATATTTATAAGTTACTTGCTTTGTAATATTTATTTAAATCTTCAAATCTTCTACAGGTTGGTGCGTGTGAAGACCAAAGTTGATCCTGACAATTTCTTCAGGCATGAACAAAGCATCCCACCTCTTCCACTACACATGAGATAAAAAACCCCTAAACAAACTTTGCATTGAACGGTCCAATTTGTTGAAGAAATGATGGGAAAATGTTTCAAATAAAAATGGTCAACTAGAAAACAGTACCCTTCTTGACGTTTGGTGGTTTTGCCACTGCTTTCATCAAACTCCTTTTTTTTCCCCTTCTAGCTATCCCTTAACATTTCAATTTTATCCTTCCATCTTTTTTTTTTTTTTAAAAAAAAATTTTCTTTATCATTTTTCATATTTTCTTTCATTTTTTTTAAATATTATTTTAAGCAGTTGTATAGGAACTAGTAGTATTAAGTTAATTCTAACAAATCTTATCAAATTTGATTGCGTCACTCCATTTTTAAAAGTGTTTTTGAAAAAATTAAATTTTTTTTTTACTTTGAATTAATATATTTTTAATGTTTTCAAATTATTTTGATGTGCTTATTTAAAAAATAATTTTTTAAAATAAAAAAATATTATTAATATATTTTTTTTTGAGTGAAAAATATTTAAAAGATAACTATAATCATACTCCTAAATATACACAAACATCTGAGTTTAAGTCATTCAAAGGTTCCTTGTGAGACTAAACCTAAAATCTTGCTTTCACATTCCAAGGCTTACATCGACGACAACCTTAGTCAAATCAAAAGTACAAAAAAATAAAAGAAAGAAAGAGTATTGAATTGTATGGGTTAATCTCAAATCGATTGGCTTAAAAATTTTAAATGTTGGAGGTTCAAATCTGGTGTGTGTGTATTGATGATCTGTTGAATCTTGGACTATATAATATGATATATTTCTCTATCATTAAAACTCTAAAAAAATTAAGACTCTTTATATTAAATTGAAGCAGGTTAGTATATTTATTCATTTCACATGATAACAACTTCGTATTGTAGTTTATTATATAGTTGATTAGCATGCATTTTTAAGTCTGTAGTGAGCATCTCAAAATGGGCTAAACCCCAATATTTAGTAAATCTGCGTCATTTGAACCTTTATTGTTACAATAAAATAAACCATTATTTGGGTCTCTGTGCCTATCCACAAAATGGGATAAAGCCCATTTAGTAAATCTTTTTTGTTATTACAGATGATGAAGGAAAAACAAAATTCTAGATCCTTTTTTATTAAAATTTTTCTTTTCAATGATTAGAGTATTTATAATTTAGGTTTTCATATGATGAGATTAAATCTCTTTGGTGTGCTTTGAAACACACAATCTAATTTGAAACCAATTCTTTTGGGATTTTTTTTAATAATAAAAAACATAAAAATAATAATATGAAGAGTAAATTCACTTACCACATGAATTAAGGTCTAAAATGTTGATAGATGCATAGTGAAATTAGTTTTTCGAAAGGATTTAAGCTCATTGCTTGCTAGCTACCTCACAAGGCTCATGGATCAATTTAACATGGTTGTGCATGTATTTTTGAGGTTAATTTTATTTTGAACACCCAATTTTATATTTTAAACATTTTAGTCTAATCTTGATTGCACCATTTAAAGGGACTTTGTTTTTTTTTAATATCCCTTGTTAATCTTGTCCTCACGAATGGATTTATGGGTGGCCTTGGCGCCCCGCAATTTTAAAGAATTTCTAAAGTCCTCCCTCAAAATCAAAATTTGCCCCCTCCACTTTACTAAATCTATATTCGGCCTTCCTTGTCCTCCATACACTATACACCCAAAATTAAATACTTGGCCTTCCTTGTCTTCAGTAGTATTATTTGAGGTATTTAGTTGTTAAGAAATAAAATTATTTTTGATGAGAGAACTATAAACTTGTTTGGTTATTTCTTTATTATTTCTCATCGAGTTGCTATTTGGTTACTTATTCTGGATTCAAACTTTACTTATACAAGAAATAATCTCTTAAGATTTTCTAATGACATCAAATTGTGATTTAATAAAAAATCTTAAGTAATTTCTTTGTTTTTGTTGTAACAGATCAGTTTTTTTTTATGTCCCTGTATTTTACTTTGGTTATTGATTTTATAGCCTTTTCAATATACTCTCTATTTTACACATACACACACAAGGTTAGGCCATGTGCAATTGACAAATTAATTAGCTTGGGTGAAATGTAAACCTGCTTAGATGTCATTTCCTAGTTTTCAAGTTAACCCAACTCAGTGGACGCCTTTGATTTTCTAGAACGCTTTTCAACCTGGCCAAATTTGAGATTACATGCGGCTTTAGGCAACTTTTCAAATTTGATTGCTTCGACTACTTGCATGCACCTTGTCATTTTAAACTTTTCAAAAGATTGACTGTAAAAACAATTCTACATACAAAGCTAGCAGTATTATCCTCACCTAATAGTTTTAATATCTTTTACATGTGATTATTTTGTTTGTAAGATATGACAGAGAGCCAATAATTCTTTGCGCAACTGCTAATTTTCAATAATGCTGTTTTTACGCGTTGAAGTCAAAGAAGAAACTTAATTTGATTTGATTAACAATGGATTGGGATTGAATTTAGTTAATACTATAAGAAGTTAAATCGTTATAACTAGATTAGATTTAAAAGGTTTTTTTTTTTTTTAAATTAATATGATTATTAAAATCAACTTGAATATATATCAACTAATTTAATAAGTTTTGAAATCAACTATCATAAAAAAAAATCTTAAAATGAGCTCATGGAGTTGCAATTTTATTAATGTTTTAATTAATTTTGAATTTTTAGTTTTATTTTTTGATTCCATGCTACTTTCTATATGAATTAAAACTTGACTATTTATATATATATAAAAAACCTTGACTATTTATATTTTGTAAAGGTTAGTTTCAAGCCTATTAGTTGAATCGTAATTTTTTTTTAGGGTAGAATATTAAAAAAGATAATAAAATCATGAATTAGAGTCTGTCTATTATTTTTCTTTTTAAAATTCTGTTTTCTTTATTCTTACATTTCTTTGGCTGCGTCTCCGAAACACTTGTCAAACTGACCGAATTTAAAATTACTTATTTCTAAATGTTTTAGGCAACTTTTCAATTCGATTGCTTTGACTACGTGCCTTGTCATTTCAAACTTTTCAAACTATTGACGGTAAAAAGAATTATTATATTATATAAAAAGCTAGAAAACACGAGAAAAAACAAGTTTTCTTCATGAAATCATGTGAATTGTTACAATATATTTTTTTAATATTTTTTATAACACATGTTTTTTATTTTCTTTTACTTTGTTTTTTATATAATTTTTTCATTTTTTTTAAGGATAGAATATTAAAAGAGATAATAAAATCATGAATTAGAGTCTATCTATGATTTTTCTTTTGAAAATTTAAGATTACTTATTTCTTAATGTTTTAGGCAACTTTTCAATTTGATTGCTTTGAATACGTGCTTTGTCATTTCAAACTTTTCAAAATATTTTATGAAGTATAAAAAAAATTTAAAGAATACGTGGGAAATCATTGTTCACTTAACATCAGTTCACAGTATTTTGTTTTTGTTTTTTGAATTTTTATTATAATAAATTTTTTTTCAAATTTATTTATATTGATTTTATCTTTTAAAATTAAAATAGTTAAAAATTTAGCTTCGTAATTTATTTTTTTATTTTGCCTTTATATGAGGTTAATGTGGTTTATGAGTTTTCCAAGACAACCTGGATTGTCATAGTTTACAAGTTTGATGGGTCTTCTTTTTTTTTTTTTTAATTAAACTTGACTTTTTTGTAGTCTATTTTTTTTTCTTATATAGTTAAAAAAAATGCTTTTAACAAAAAATCATTTTATTAAACTTTATAAAGTAACAAAAATTAAAAATGGTGAGGAATACATTTCACCGTGAATGATAATATAGTAATTCATAGTGTTTTGCTTTTTTTTTTTTCTTTTTTAATTTTTGTTATGATTTTTTTTCAATTTTTTTTTTGTGGATTTTTTCTTTTTAATACAGGGATTGTTAAGAATTTGACTTCATAATTTGTTTCTTTTTATTTTACCTTTCTTCTATAAGGCTAACATGGTTTGCATGTTTTCTAAAGTAACTTGGGTTGCCCTAATTTATAAGTTTGGTGAGGTGTTTTTTTTAATTAAACTTGACTTTTTTTTATCATTTATTCTTTTCTCATATAGTTAAAAAAAATAATTCCATAAAAAAGTCATGTTATTAAACTTTATAAAGTACACAGACCCACTTACAGGTTTAGCTAGTTAACTTGATTACACGGGTTTGACAAGTTTAACTTTTTTAAATTAGTTTTTTTTTCATCCTTAGATACTAGGTTAATTGAATTTAGTTTCATAATTGGTTTTATTTTGCCTTTTATGAGGTTATCATAAGCTAAAAAAACATCTTGGTATTGAGTTGGTTTTTGATTTTGCAATAATCCATTTTTGTTATTATATAGTTAAATAAAAAATAGTTTTGAAAAAAAAAACAAATTATAATCTTAGTGGAGTCCCACTACTAGAAAATCAGCGAAAACCAACAAAATTATTTTGTCAGTAATTTTTACCAATGGATATAATTTCATCTCTAATTTTGTCGCTCTATACCAAAGACCTTTGTTGTCGGAAATAATTACCGACGGCATAGATTCTGCTAGCAATTCGGTCGGTATATACCGACCGAATCACAAGCGGAATATATAGATTTTTGAAAAAACAGAAATAGTTTGATGACGTGGAATTTTTTTAGATGATTTTACTAATGGAATGATCGAGGAATTCAAACCGGGATCTCCGTAGAGTGACGTGGCCCATTCGCCGTCTTCCAATGAATTGTGTGTCTTACATTGACAGAATTAATTCATCGGTAAAACTGTTTAATGGAGTAGTATCCATAACCCTGTTCACAAATTTGACATCCTAGCCTGACTTACCTGATTCACAAGTTTGACAAGTTTACCCATCGATAGAAAATGTTTTTTTTTTTTTTTTTTCGTTTATGATCTTTCAAATTTATTTTTTATTTCATCATTTAATATTGGATTGGTTAGGAAATGAACTGTATTATTGATTCTTGTTTGCTTTCTATGGATAATTGTCTCAAATAAATGTTTTTTTATAGGTTGGTACTCAATTTTATGAGCATATATTTTTTATTATATAATTAAATAAAAAAGGTTTATAAGAAAAAGTTACTAAATCTAATAAAGTCCATGACCCGGGTCGCGGGGGGCCAAGGTCGATCTAATCTGTCATTGTCTTAATATTTAAAAATAAAATTATCATCTTAATGTCTTTTTTTAAAAGTTAAGTCATGTTTTTATTGATCATCAAGGTTGCATTTAGACCTATAAAATTGATTGATTTAAGTCAAGCTAACTCTCACACGATTTAATTAAAAGCTTGAGTTAAGCAAGTGTTGAGTCGGGAGGTTTCAAAATTAATCCTCTTAATCAGGTTTAATAACACTGTTTACAAAAATTCTTCATGCTCTTAATGTTATATTTAGATTTTTTTTTAAAAAATCAATCTAACCAGTAGCAGAGCAAAGACGAATATTCTAGTTTCTAGCAATATCATCCTTACCTTATAACGTATTACTATTATTTGTTGTTATAAAAAGAAGTGAGTATTTTCTTTTAAAATATTACTGTAGTCTCCGACTCGCAAATAATTCTATGTGCAATTAATATTACTATAGTTAATTTTCAATAATGTTGTTTTGGCTACACATATTTCTATTTTAAAGTTACTTTAAGTGAACTTGATTACCTATTTAGGCTAAGAATAATTAATGATATTAATGGCAACATTGATATCATCAATTCCATGAAATTTGGTTAGTTATTCCTGATGTGAAAGCTAATGATGTCAAGAATCATTGAAATTGACAATCTCGAAGATATTTTGAAGTTTTATGGAAATTGATTAACTATATATTTCGGGTTAGAAATACTTAATGACATCAATGGGTTGCATTGTTATCAGCATTTGTGACAAACTTGATTGGTTGGTTCCATTAAGGGAGACTAATGATTCTAATAACAGTTATTAGTATCGATATTATTGTCCCAAGATTTGGAGAAGAAGAGATTTGATTAGCAATCCTATGGAGGATAGTTGATGGTACCATTAAATTGGTATCAACATTTTTGAAGGAATTGTCATTCAACATTAACATATGATAGTGGTCGGAAAATTTAGGAGTGGAAAGGGAAGTGTTAATAAATCCAGAAGGAATAAATCGAAAAATATTAAAAGGGGATTAGATGGAAAATTGTAAAGAATATGATAGTATGTAGCCTTGAGTATTTTTTATTTGACTATTAATGTTAGTATTGCTTTTATGATAATTATTTTTAAATCTTATATTTGTTCCAGGTCCATCATATTCACGACAAGAGTAATATTTTTGATTATTTATCTTTTTTGTCATTTAAAACTAAACAAATGCTAATGTATTTTGTATCTCCAGAAACTATTACTACTTAAATTATAATAATATCTTTTAAATAGAATATCTGAATATAATTTATATTACCAAGTATTCATGATTTCAATGTATGTCTACTTTTTTTTTCTCATTTAAGTACTAATTAATACTCATTGTTATTATTTGGATATTTAAAAAAATTATAGTTATACCAATGAACGTTGATGAAAATTGAGATTGAGAATGATTGAGTCGTGATTGAATAATGATTAATAGAAGTCTATAAGTTATTTGTCGATAACTTGGAATTTTCTGGAATAAAGGAGACCATACCGAAATTTCAATAAAAGTTTTGATGAACCTTGTATGGCTTTGTTTTTTGTTTTGTTTTGTTTTTTTTTTTTTTTAAAAAAAGGATTTACCATGTTTTTTTACCCTTCAAAGCATCTGATGGAAGACTATAAGAGAGATGATTGATGGTGATGAAACTTTCAATAAAATTGAGATATTAGAAGCTCTGACATGGTTCAACTTGAAAGTTTAATAAATTAAAGAACCTTAAGCACATTCATTTACACAAATATATATAAAAAAAAAAAAATCAGAAAATCTTGATTTTAGATAACAGAAGATCTTACTCCGTCAAGTCATGCTCTATAAAAAGCAGACAACATAAAAGGAAGATCCACTGTATTTTTTTAATTTATTGATAAAACCAGAAGACGACGTTGTAAAAATCAAAGCAGACAACATAAAAGGAAGATATACACTGTTTTGTATTTGTGGCCAATTCCGATATCGATTCTGAATACAGCCTTCCGTATCCTTCTTTCTGCCGACGTTGGCTCACGTTTAATTAACTAAAACTTTCAATAGACACGTGAATGTTTTGGGCCAATCAATTATTTTTCATGAATGGTTAATTATACATGTCAAATATCAATAATGTAATTAAATAGTTTAAAATTTTAAGAAAGATTTAAAATATAAATTATATTGTTCTATCATATATTTTTATATAGACTTGAAATTTATATAGACACTTTAAATCCTTTAAACTTGAAATTTGTATAAATTAATATTATTTTATGCTTAATTTTTATCAGATAAATAAAAATGATAAGATTCAAACTCGTAACCGTTTGAGAATTTAATATCATATTAAAGAACTATATTAATCAAATAATTTAGGCTATTACATGAGATTTTAAAATATAATTTATATTATCTTTTAATAATATTTATATATCAAAAAATATTGACATAAAAGATTAAAGATCGTAGATATATCAATTGTTTAGAATCACAATTCAATTCTAATGTCATATTTTACTACAAAGACTTGAGAGTAATATTATATTTCTAGGATAATGTAAAGATTAAACCAATTTACGATCAACTCCTCACAGCTCCTCTATAAGAGCACCTTGAGACTTCAATTCATGAAGACAAGCCAAAGAAGCAAGAAAGCAAGCAAAATGGTGCCTTCAAGTTCTTCCATACTTTCAATCCTTCTGGTCCTACTCCTATCTCCATTTATAGTTTCACATGCACTTCAGGATAGGTTTCTGAAATGTCTCTCAAGAACTTCAGAATCATCCTTCCCTTTTTCCACTGTCTTGTATACTCCAAAAAACTCTTCCTTCAGTAGTGTTTTACAATATTCTGCTCAAAACCTCAGGTTCACCTTGCCTTCAGTACCGAAACCTGAGTTTATCTTCACTCCTTTACAAGAATCTCACATCCAAGCTGTTGTTATTTGCTCTAAGCAGCTTGGAATTCACCTTAGAGTCCGTAGCGGAGGCCATGATTTTGAGGGACTCTCTTATGTTTCAGAAATTGAGTCACCTTTCATTGTTGTGGACCTTGTCAAGCTCCGGTCCATCAGCGTTGATATTGAGCACAGCAGCGCGTGGGTTCAGGCGGGTGCCACCAATGGAGAATTTTACTACAGAATTTCTGAGAAAAGCAACACCCATGGCTTCCCAGCTGGCACTTGCACAAGTTTAGGTATGGGTGGGCACATTTCAGGAGGTGCATATGGTGCCATGCTACGAAAATATGGCCTCGCTGTTGACAATGTCGTTGATGCACATATAATTGATGTTCATGGAAGACTTCTAGACCGAAAAGCCATGGGCGAAGATCTTTTTTGGGCCATCAGAGGAGGCGCAGGTGGCAGCTTCGGAATCGTCACCGCCTGGAAGGTAAAATTAGTTCCTGTACCATCAGCTGTGACAGTATTCACAGTTACCAGGACGTTAGAACAAGGTGCAACTAAACTCCTCTATAGATGGCAACAAATTGCTGATCAAGTACTAGACGAGGATCTTTTCATCAGAGTTCAAATTGGGACAGCTAATGTCAGTAGGCAAGGTAAAAGAACTATCACCACCTCTTACAATGCCATGTTTCTTGGTGACGCCAACAGGCTTCTCCAGGTAATGAAACACAGCTTCCCTGAATTGGGTTTGACACGACAGGATTGTATCGAAACAAACTGGATCAATTCTACTGTATATATGTCAGGCTTTGCAAATAATACTCCTCCTGAAGTTCTCCTTCAAAGAATTAACATGGACAGGGCCTACTTCAAAGGCAAATCTGACTATGCCAGAAAACCCATACCTGAAAAGGCACTTGAAGGGTTATGGGAGAAGTTATTTGAAGCAGAGAGTCCTCTAGTAGTGTTCACTCCTTACGGTGGAATGATGAACCGAATTTCAGAATCTCAGACTCCTTTCCCTCATAGAAAAGGTACCAAGTTCATGATCCTTTACTGGTCCAGCTGGCAAGATGCAACGGAAAACGTTGCAGAGCATATAAATTGGACTAGGAGGGTTTACAGTTACATGACACCTTATGTCTCAAAGAATCCTAGGGAAGCATATGCTAATTACAGGGATCTTGATCTGGGCATGAACAGAAATTCTAACACAAGTTTTGTCGAAGCGAGTGCTTTTGGTACCAACTACTTCAAGGGTAACTTCTACAGGTTGGTGCATGTGAAGACCAAAGTTGATCCTGATAATTTCTTCAGGCACGAACAAAGCATCCCAACTCTTCCACAACAAATGGGATTAAGAAATGAAGTGGAATTCATCTCCAGCAAAGCTTAGTTGGATCACTATTCTCACAAGTCATGATAGGAGGACCTTTTGTTTTAATACTATAGCAAAATAAAGAAATGTCATGCTGTGCAATCATGCTGTATTGCGGTTTTTTTTATTATAAATAAAAGCTTTGCATCAAATAGTCCAATTTGTTGAGGAAGAATGTTGAAAAATGTTTAAAATAAAAAAGATCAACAAGGAAACACCATTCTTGAGGTTTGGCGGTTTTGCCACTGTTTTCATCAAATTTACAAAGTTAAAATTAAAATTAAATTCAGGGAGAGAGATATTAATGCTCCATTGTCCAATATATATCATAACCAGAAAATTATCAAATATAAATGAAAATACTAATAAGAAAAAACTCCGTTAGTAAATCACAATGACTTTTATTGACAAATATTTCCTTGTTATTTCTCTCAGTATACACTGATATCAATTTTTTGTCAGTAAATACTAAGAAATTAAAATATAGTTGGAAATGAATGAATGAAAAAAATAAAATGTCATTATTACAGATAGAATTGGTGAGAAAATATGCTATTTACTAATACTCGTTGGTGAATCTATCAATTATATTTATGTTATATCTTGACACATGACCCCCCTCTCCTCCTCTCTCGTTTCTTCTTCTTCATTTTTTATCTTGCAGAAACAATACACAACACCCACATATTTTGTCACAAATCAAGCTATCATCATTACAAATCTAGTCACCCAAACACTAAGTTTGTCAGCAACCCTATTCCAGTTCAATGTTTTTCTGAATATTCACCACATCAAGTAACAAAACTACCTGTTTTTTTTTTTTGTTTGTTGTAACCCATTTTCAAAATATGGATTTTTTTCCCATTTTAATGTAGTATATGTAATTCATTTAAATGTTTACTTGTTTTATAGCGTTTTCCATATAAATTTATTGTATGATTTGTGCATATTATGGTTTGTTTGAAATTTTAAAAAATTATATTTGTTTGCCATTTGATAAAAATGAGTTTAATTTTGTAACTTAAGTGTTTTATAATAAAATAAATCATCACACTCAGACATCATGGCGGCCTTTAATTTTCTATAATAGAAAAAAAAAATATCTTCTATTTTTGGGCTGGGTCTAGCCCAGCCGTATGGGCTGGGCTAGACCTAGAGGCTTGGCTCGATCACTTGTCCAAACTAGTGACCCCAAAGGACCAGTGACCCCAAAGGACCAGTGACCCATATTTGGCCTTTGTTCGCATGCATGCATGAATTATTCACGCGTGCATGCACAGTGAAAGAGTAGTTAAAATTAAAGGGGAAGGAAACACAAAGAACTTACCTAGAGATGATACTTCATTGCTAGCAATTTTAGAAGCAGATTGGCGCTCATCTTTCTTCTCTTGTTCTCCCCTCTCCTTTGCACATTGAGATTTTCTGCTTATCTTTCCAGGATAACGATAAGGTCTGGAACTTTGTGATTTGGTCACATTGGACACCAACAGTCCTGCCATTGCTGGACTGTTGGTGGTGGTTTCCTCGATGTTTTAATGGCGTCTTGTGGGATGAAAAAGGACCTTGGTTGTGGTGTTGGGTACGATGGGGACACCATCATTTCGCTCTTCTTTTCCTTTTTTGCAGGCGGATTTTCGATTCCAGAGAAACAAGAAGAACAAACAGTACATGTCAAACGACATCATTTTCGAATGAGTTGATCATTCTTCAATTTGGACACTGAAGTTCTGATATCTAGCAATTAGGCCTTTATTCAAGGAAATTTCTCTTTTTTTTAACTTTTACCCTTGGATTAATTGCAATTGGACCCTTGTATTATATTGCTATTTACAAAACAGTCCTCATCTCCTTTCAAGTGTGCCTTTGAGCCTTTGACCATCTAAGGTAGTGTGATTCCTAACCTTACTTGCCTTTTCGAGAGCGCCTTCAAGCCCTCATCTCCTTTCAAGTACGCCTTCGAGCCCTCAACCATCTAAGGTAATGCATTTCCTAACCATACTTTCTTTCGAGTGCACCTTCAAGCCCTCGTCTCTTTTTTAGTGTGCCTTCAAGCCCTAATCTCTTTTTAAGTGCACCTTCAATCCCTCGCCTCCTTTTAAGTGCGCCTTCGAGCTCTCACCTCTTTTTAAGTGTGCTTCGAGTCTTTACTTTCTTTTGAGTGCGTCTTTGAGCCCTCGTCTTTCGTTCAAGTGCTCCTTTGAGCTCCCATCTCGAGGATAATGTACCGATGAGATTCTTTCTTTGTATTTTCTCACATGGGTAGGTCATCCATTGTAATGAGATTACTTCTTAAAAATCAAAATTAGAAAAAATAAAATAAAAATATATATACAAAAAAAAAAGAAATTTGGAATTTCTCTTTGCATTTTATCATCGGGCAGCTCGCCTAGAACAATTAGACCACTCGCGAAACCCTTTTCATGTTTTATTCTTCATCGGGTAGGTTACCTGGACCAATCAGACCACTCGCGAAATCCTTTGCATTTCTTCTTCTTATCGGGCAGGTTTGCCTGGAACAATTAGACCACTCGCGAAATCCTTTGCGTTTCTTTTCCTATCGGGCAGGTCGCTTGGAACAATTAGACCACTCGTAAAATCTTTCGTGTTTTATTCTTCATCAAGTAGGTCGTCTGGACCCTTCGCGTTTGTTCTTCCTATCGGGTTAGGTCGCCTGGAATAATTAAACCACTTGTGAAATCCTTCGTGTTTCTCTATAAAGGTCGTATATCAATCTATTGTTTTTGAAGTTTCAGGACTCCAAAAAAAAAAAAACAATAAAGTTCTACTTTTCTTTATAAATTTACAATGCAAAGCCAAGAGAAAACAAAATTTTCCAATATCTTTGCGTTGTAAATATTATAAAGATGGGGCAACTGTCATAACTCAAAATGTTTACTCTTTTATTTTAATTATTATTATTATTTTCTTTCCTGAAAAATGATAATAAAAAAAGAAAAAAGAAAAAAATGATGATGAAAAAATAAAAAAAAAAGAAATAAATAAATGATGAAATAATTGAAGAATGAATTAAAATTTGGGTTAAGGGCAACATGATTGAAAGTTTTGGGATTTAATTAAACTTTGGGTTAGTTTTATTAACCAAATTAAAAGCTTTATTGAAGAATTGATAAGTTTTGGACTTAATTGAACTTGAAATTAGTTTAATTTATGAAATCAGGGGCTTAATTGAAGAAATACTAAAGTTTGGGGCTGATTCGGGTTAAAACTGCAAGAAATTGTAGTCTAAGGACTATTCTGTAAATGATGTTAAAATCCAGGGGTCCAATTAAAGTTTATCTAGGGAGCTTGATTACAAAACTTTAAAAAACTTCAAGAATTAGAACACAAATGGCCATCAACACTGTTCATCTTCTTCACCCGACCGAAAAAAATGGATGCCCAATGATGCATCGCCATTAATCCTGCAATAACAGTGGCATTCTCTTGCTATAAAGCCAGAGAAAGAAGGCTAGAACAGGGGGGGAGCCAGGGGAACGGGAAACACCAGGAAAAAAATATACGGAGAAGGAGAGAAAAGCAGAGGAAGAGATACAGAGAAGAGAATGAGCCCCACCATCATCTTCGTCCCTTCATCTCAGAACCGGAGGTGATAGAACACAAACAAGAGCGGAGGAGAAAAGCAGAGAGTCCAGAAAGCAAAGGAAAACTAAAACAGAGGAGAGGAAGCAGTGTTGGTGGAACAACCCTTCCTCACTGTCATCCTTATCTGCAACTACAAGCAGCAGGTTCCAGGAACCAGGGTGATTTATTTTTCTTTAAGAACATAGGCAAAAAGAAGATGACGGGGAGAGAACCAGAGGAAATAGTGGACACATAAGGAGAACAGAGACAAGCAGAAGAGAAGAACAAGTCACACCGAGAGAAAGCAAAAGAAGAGAAAAAAAACCAGAGGACAAGTAAACGAAGGGAGGTACAACACGCCATCACCTTCATCCTGCTCGCAGGTAAGTGTCTCCAGCAAAATAATTCCCCAACACTTGCATTATAAATTTAATTATATGGTGACTACAACAAGCATGCGTTAACCATTCACGCACTCTGGCGGTTCCTGATCGCTGGCCTGGGCCAGTGAGCAGGGACCAACTGGTTCCAGTCTAGCCCAACTCATATAAATTAAGTTAGATTCAATTAAAAAAATTTTAAAAATAAAAGATAGAGACAAGTAATATATATATATATATATTGTCTTCTTCTTTTAATCGGTTAAAGCTGATCCGGTCGTCTAATTTGCAGGTGCATTTAATGCACCAAACGTCCATCAAATTTAAGCAAACTTGCATGAAAATGATCCTCTACAGTCACTCTACATGCCCATGTGAATCTCTTAGTCTGAATGACAGCAAATCAGTGCTAGCCTAAAGATGCCCACTCAGGCAGCTTTTTCTGCAAAATTGACAACTCAGGATGCCTACTTTGAGCCAACGGTTGGGATCCTTCCCAACAGAATCAAGAGCTGAAATTTACTGTGGTTTGTGCAGCCATCCCATAATGGTTCATCAAAATCTTTCAACAAATCAAAAAACCTAGCTGCCTCTACATTAGGTTCTTCTTCTATGATTAGACATTGACTGACATTACCTTGATTCATTCTCATTGCATCCATAAACATATTTATATAAGGATTAGTGTTGTCATTTGTCGCTTCATGCAAGTTGCTAGCACTAGAAGTTGACCCAACCACCGTTTCTCTCATTCTCTTCTTACTAACAAATACTTCTCCATGTGCATACCAACACTGGTACTTCTCCATAAAACCTTTGTGTAGAAGATGTATCGTTACAATGTTTGGATGCAGATACTTTTTATTTTGACACTTCCTGCATGGACACCTAATACCGCCACCAGTAAAATTTCTAGGAATAGATGTTGTGAAATTAATAAAATCTTGAACCCCGTTACAATAATCCATCCTCCGCAATCGTTGGGGTGAATCTCGATACATCCATGACTTATATATATATCAAACCTCTACAAAATTATGATGACATCATGTATTAGTTAACTAAGTTAGGTAAATAAACTTGTAAAAATATTACTTTACCTCGAGATTATCCAACAAACCAATCACAACTTCTCATAAATATTAAATATTCATTATGAACATTTATTTAACGTCCATATATATGTACAAATTAATATATATAAATTTACGGAAATACCATTAATAAAACTTAAAACGGACCCATTAAGCAAGCTATTAATTATTTCAAGACAACACATGTAATTCAGTAATTCCATAAAGTTTTAACGATTTACAAACAAATATAATCTTGCAAATTCTAAAACAAACCATAACAGGTATAAAATTATACATTCATATACTACAAGTTTGTTTGAGAAATAACAATAAAACATGTACATCTACTAACAAAATACATATACTAAAATAAACAACAAAATTGACATTTAAATGTTAAAATTTAAAAAGATAGAATTACTTACAAAAATTGATAAAATCCATCAGAAAATCAAAACACGGATGTTGTGACCACAAAACTTCAAGAAATATAACTTGTTGTGCTGAGATGAAGGAGATTTTTGTTTGTGTGTTGGCTATTTGCAAATGGGGAGAGTATGGGGAGAGTTGGGATTAAGAAGAAGAAGGAGAAATAGGGGAGGAGAGGGTCGGCAGCAGGGAATTATATTAACCTTTCCGATGGTTTCACCGGCGAAAATATCCATCGGCGTTTCTGTCAGAAAAATAGCCACGTCACTGTATGGATCAACCATTCAAATCTGTCGGTGAGTCCGTCGGTATTTTCAATGGTGAACCGGTCGCGTCACTGTACTATCGTTTTGAATCCGTTGGTGATTCCGTCGGAAAAAACCCCCCGCCAAAACTCCCACATCAGCGACTCGCCTTTTTTTTTTTATTCTGAACTTTTCATCCGTAATTTGGTCGGTAACTACCAACGGATATTGTTCGTCGGTAGTTACTGACTGAATGACGGACATATAAATTCCGTAGGTAATTTCGACCTCAAATTACCGACAAAAATATTCCGTCGGTAAATCCGTTGCTATTAAGCGAATTTCTGGTAGTGTTAATACATGTTGTCATCAATATTTTATATAGGTTTCATATGTATAATGGATGATCATTCTTGGATGCATCGAGTTTCACCTTAAAAGTTGTGTGATATAAGTTATTGTAATGAGATTAAGAGTTTTATTAAATACACACTATCTAATCCAAAAATATTAGTGGATGCAGTATTAGATTTCGATGTAAGAGGTGTAAAAATAAAAGTTTCTCAATCTAGATGTTATTACGATACATCTTCTAGCAAAAAACAGTTCTTGGAGAAGTACTTGTGTTGGTTTGCACATGTAGAATCATATGTTCCGTACAAGATCATGGTATAAAAGATGGTTGGGTCGAATTTTAGTTCTAGCAATGTGAATGGAATTGTAAATGATAATAATAATCATTGTAGGAGTATGATTATGGATGCAATGAGAATGAATCTGGATAATGCATGTGAATGTTCAATTGTAGATGAATAACTAATTGAAAGATTTTGACGAACCATTATGGTATGGTTTCACAAATAATAATAAATTATCGATTGTTGCACAAGTGTTTACCATTAAGTAAGATCATGGGTTGAGCTAAGGCGGTTGCAATAAAATTATTGAATAAACAAGAAGCATTTTATCTAAAGGTAATAGGCTAAAAATGAACTTATATGTTGCAAAATCCATGATGAAACCCCTTGACTTAGGATACCAACAAATTGACATGTGTCTAAACTTCTACTAAATCCATTTTATTCATTTCAATTGTAAAGAGGATGGTAAAATTTTGTTTTATTATGTATATATTTTTTAGATTGTTGTTTTATATGAAAATATTTAATGTTTAACACACAATAACTCTCTTTTACAGGTTAGAGTTCTTGGACATGATCCAAGACCGATTAAGCTTTTTGTTAAAACTCATATGCAAAATGACGACTATTGGAAAAAGGGTACAATAGCTTATGGATAGCCAAACTCAAAAGTTCATGGGAAATTGAATTTTAACAATTTTTTTTATTAAGTTATTATTTTTTTTAATTTTTTTTTCTTTTTTCAGGAAACATATAATACCTGTTTGCATGAGAGATCCTTCGACCTATCTAAAACTCGATTTGAATTTGTGGTTAGAGGCTGGATTGTCTGGTGGACTCAATAGAAATGGAGTTTATGGTATCTCAAACACTATGATTGAGGATATACAGACGGGTCATGGTCGGGTTTGCACTCTTAATCTCTGGTCGTCTAGGCGATTGTGCGAGAATAAGTTAAGGCTCAGACAACCCAGCTTAGTTTTGAGATGGCTCAACTATGGTACATGTCAACTCAACTTAGGTGATTATACGAGCAATTATTGTTAACCTTTAGTGGTCCATGTGGTTTGTGGCACGTGTGTGGCATCACGGAGACTGTCAACTCTTTTAAGTATATGGAATTTGAAAAATGGAGCAGACAAGGAATTCTTGTCTTCTATCCGTGGAAAAGGAGAATGAGACTCGCCACCTAGTATTTTGATCATTAGAAACTCTAACTGGTCTTAGGAATTGAGTATAGAGAAGGTATTAGCACCCAAATACGCCATACCAAAGGCAAGCTGCATTGTTTAATGGTCTGATTAAAAAAAATCTAATGTCTTTTTGTGTTTTATAATTATTGGTCTATTTATGGGTTAAGAAAAATCCTCCTCGGTAAAGAGATCCTTATCTTATCAGGTAAAAACCTAACCATTCTAATTTCTATAAAAAATACATTTTAACATCGGGAAAAAGGTTTTACATATAAATTCATAATTCCAATTACTAAAAAAAACAAAAAATATTTTTTGGATATTTACAAAATTATTGGCTTAGTTCTCATGGCTTTAATAAAATGGTTATTAAAGCCAAAATACATGCTAAACATTTTCTGTAATTGTTTTTGTTGTATGAAAATATAATATGATTTTATTTTTTATTTTTTGAGAGACTTGGTCGTATGCACGAAAAACAATTTTTTCGTTTGTTTTTTATATAATTGTTTTGCAACATTTCAAAGAAAACCATTTATTTTAATATCGGATCTATATCTTTACAATATAAAAATATAAATCAATATTAACCCAAAATGATTAAAAAAAAAAAAAAAACTTGTGAGAAAATCCTAAAGAAGTTTTTCAAAGGATTTGGATAATTTTTTTAAAAAAAACCTTTTTTTAACATATATATATTATATTATATTATATAACATTATTATATCAATATATTGGAATTGGATTGGCCCAATTACATTGGGCTAAGCCCATCTCGACTGGGCCAAAATCGGCCTATAATAAATTAAGCTGAGTTCGGCCTAAGGTATTGGGGTTGGGTCTATTTGGCCCAGCAGATGTTTTTTCCCTTTCAGATTGGGCCGGACCCAGCCCATCCATTTTGGTCTGGATCGGCGTTGTCCGACCCAGTTAATAGTGGAACAACTCTTTACTATTCACTTTACACGGCAGTGAAGATGAGAAAATAAGCAGAATAAGAAGGAGAAGAGGGGGGGGGGCACACCTGCTGATGGCATTAACGGTGCTGGTGGCTCTTGATGGCGGTGATGTTGCAGTGGACGACTGTTCCAAAT
This sequence comes from Populus alba, assembly GCF_005239225.2. NCBI lineage: Eukaryota > Viridiplantae > Streptophyta > Magnoliopsida > Malpighiales > Salicaceae > Populus > Populus alba. The sequence goes on along the minus strand of NC_133294.1, from coordinate 22,755,686 downwards.
GACGATTCTTCTTCTTTTTTCTTTTATTTTTGTGTGTTTCTTCTTCCCTTGGTTTTTTTTCTTTTTTTTCTCCACTTTTTTCTGTCTTTCCTTTTCCTTTACTTCTTATTCCTTCCCAATCCCTATGTTTCTCTACTCTCTGTCTCCGTTTCTCTATTTTTTTTTCTTTGGTTTGTTTTGTTCTTTTGCTTCCCTCCTTCTCTTTGTTTGAGTCTCTCTGTCTTTCATCTCTCCTTTTTATTTCCTTTGTTTTTTCTTTCCCTCCCTGCTCTTGGCCTATTGAGTGGGGTATTTATATGATAGGGGAAGTGAGAGCTACCCTACCTCTTTCCAATCATGGAGACAAGGTGGGGTGGCTGGGGTGGCCTTTGTGTAGTCGCCTTAGTCGCAGAGTATGGCTTCCCTACCTAATCTTCATCATTGTGGCAAGTGAGGGGCGTGTGTTGAGTCAGGGTTTAGACAAGTGAGGAGAGGGAGAAAGAGGGAATATAGGTGCTGCAAAGAAGGGGAAGAAAAACCTTCTTCCCTTGCCTTTGCATGTCAGGGAAGAAGAAGATATACAGTGTCATTCAAAACGACATTGTTTTGGTTTTTTTTTTTTTTTCGAACAGTACATGAAAGTGCGTCATTTTGAACAAAACTTGCCATTTCATTTAAAAGAAAATGGCACCAAAATATGTTAATTTCCAAATCAATCCTTAATTTGTTGATTTATTCACTTTAGCTATAACGATATGTATAATATGATTGGAAGATGTGTTTACTTAATTAAACATTTAAAGTCTAAAAGTTTGACTATATTGCTACATTTATTCAATTTTGACTATATGTATAATATGATTGGAATATGAATCATTCAAATTTATATAATCCCATTGTAATATCACAAGTAAATATCTCATTGCACAAAACCAGCTACAAAATAATTTAATTTCCTGTTGATTGTTCATAGCTCCTCTATAAAAGAACTCCTTGAGACATCAATTCTTGAAGGCAAGCCAGAAAGGCAAGAAAGCAGGAAAAATGGTGCCTTCAAGATCTTCCATACTTTCAATAGTTGTGGTCCTACTCCTTTCCCTTTTCCACTGTCTTGTATTCCACAAAACTCTTCTTTCACTAGTCTCTTACAATCTTCTGCTCAAAACCTCAGGTTCACCTTGCCGTCAGTACCCCTTTAAAAGAATCTCACATGCAAGCTGTTGTTATTTGCTCTAAGCAGCTTGAAATTCACCTTGGAGTCCGTAGCGGAGGCCATGGTTATGAGGGACTCTCTTATGTATCTGAAATTGAGACATCTTCCATTGTTGTAGACCTTGCAAAGCTCCGGTCCATCAGCGTTGATATTGAGTCACCTTTCATTGTTGTGGACCTTGTCAAGCTCCGGTCCATCAGCGTTGATATTGAGCACAACAGCGCGTGGGTTCAGGCGGGAGCCACGAATGACGAGCTTTACTACAGAATTTCTGAGAAAAGCAAAAATTTTAAATGTTGGAGGTTCAAATCTGGTGTGTGTATATATATATATATATTGGATGATCCGTTGAATCTTGGACTGTATAATATTATATATTTCTCCATCATTAAAACTCTAAAAAAACTGACTCCTTATAATAAATTGAAGCAGGTTAGTATATTTATTTATTCCACATGATATATTTATTTATTTCATATGACAACAAATTTGCATGCAAATAGTTTAGTTGGTCAGTGTGCATATTTAAATCTAGAGGTCATATTTATGATTATTGTTTTTTTTTTAAAAAAAAAAGACTGTAATAAAAAAAAATGCAATGCCTAGCGCCCATTCACACTTCTCTTAAAACTGTGCATTCATTGAGATAAACAAGAAATACATTAATAAAAAATTATTATAATAGATTTTTTTAAGGACTGTATTTTTAAGTTTAATTACAATATCAACAACTTCTCTACAACCTAAATATTATTTTTTATGTATTTTTTTTTTTTAATTCTCAGCAGGGTCATGCATACAAATAAGTAAATTATAATCATTAAAACTTGAAGTTCACTATATATATATATAAAACCACAACTACTCTCTTTGTGTTTGGGGAGACGATGCCAGGTTGAAGCATCTCAAGGAGCTGTAAGAAAGGTACGTTTTTCTGTTCTTTTTTTTACTGATTTAGAGCTTAAGGATTGGACTGGACTTGTCAGATAGACTATAGTGAGCATCTCAAAATGGGCTAAACCCCATTTAGTAAATCTGCGTCATTTGAACCTTTATTGTTACAATAAAATAAATCATTATTTGGGTCTCTGTGCCTATCCTGAAAACGGGATAAAGCCCATTTGGTAAATCTTTTTTGTTATTAGAGATGATGAAGGGAAAAAAATTCAAGATCCTTTTTTTTATTATTATTTTTCTTTTCAATGATTAGAGTATTTATAATTTAGGTTTTCCCATGATGAGATTAAATCTTTTTGGTGTGCTTTGAAACACACAATCTAATTTGAAACCAATTATTTTGGGATTTTTTAATAAAAACATAAAATAATAATATGAAGAGTAAATTCACTTATCACATGAATATTTAAGGTCTAAAATGTTGATAGATGCTTAGTGAAATTAGTTTTTCCAAAGGATTTAAGCCCATTGCTTGCTAGCTACCTCACAAGGCTCATGGATAATTTCACCGGGTTCTAAATGCAGTTTTGAGGTTAATTTCATTTTGGACCCTCGACTTTATATTTTAAACATTTTAGTCTAATCTTGATTGCACCATTTAAAGCAATTTTTTTTTTTTAATATCCCTTGTTAATCTTGTCCTCACGAATGGATTTAGGGGTGGCATTGGCGCCCCCCAAGTTTAAAGAATTTCTAAAATCCTCCCTCAAAATCAAAATTTGCCCCCTCCACTTTACTAAATCTATATTCGGCCTTCCTTGTCCTCCATACACTATACACCCAAAATTAAATACTTGGCCTTCCTTGTCTTCAGTAGTATTATTTGAGGTATTTAGTTGTTAAGAAATAAAATTATTTTTGATGAGAGAACTATAAACTTGTTTGGTTATTTCTTTATTATTTCTCATCGAGTTGCTATTTGGTTACTTATTCTGGATTCAAACTTTACTTATACAAGAAATAATCTCTTAAGATTTTCTAATGGCATCAAATTGTGATTTAATAAAAAATCTTAAGTAATTTCTTTGTTTTTGTTGTAACAGATCAGTTTTTTTTTATATCCCTGTATTTTACTTTGATTATTGATTTTATAGCCTTTTCAATATACTCTCTATTTTACACATACACACACAAGGTTAGGCCATGTGCAATTGACAAATGAATTAGCTTGGGTGAAATGTAAACCTGCTTAGATGTCATTTCCTAGTTTTCAAGTTAACCCAACTCAGTGGACGCCTTTGATTTTCTAGAACGCTTTTCAACCTAGCCAAATTTGATATTACATGCGGCTTTAGGCAACTTTTCAAATTTGATTGCTTCGACTACTTGCATGCACCTTGTCATTTTAAACTTTTCAAAAGATTGACTGTAAAAACAATTCAACATACAATTGCATGCACCTAATAGTTTTAAGATCTTTTACATGTGAGTATTTTGTTTTTAAGATATGACAGAGAGCCAATAATTCTTTGCGCAACTGTTAATTTTCAATAATGCCGTTTTTACGGGTTAAAGTCAAAGAAGAAACTTAATTTGATTTGATTAACATTGGATTGGGATTGAATTTGGTTAAAACTATAAGAGGTTAAATCGTTATAACGAGATTGGATTTAAAAGGTCTTTTTTTAAATTGATGTGATTATCAAAATTAGCTTGTATGTATATCAATTAATTTAATAAATTTTGTAATTAATGATATCTAAAAATTCATTATTTAATAAAATAAATCATTATTTGGGTCTCTGTGCCTATCCTGAAAACGGAATAAAGCCCATTTGGTAAATCTTTTTTGTTATAACAGATGATGAAGGGAAAAAAAATTCAACATCCTTTTTTTATTATTATTTTTCTTTTCAATGATTAGAGTATTTATAATTTAGGTTTTCACATGATGAGATTAAATCTTTTTGGTGTGCTTTGAAACACACAATCTAATTTGAAACCAATTATTTTGGGATTTTTTTAATAAAAACATAAAATAATAATATAAAGAGTAAATTCACTTATCACATGAATATTTAAGGTTTAAAATGTTGATAGATGCTTAGTGAAATTAGTTTTTCCAAAGGATTTAAGCCCATTGCTTGCTAGCTACCTCACAAGGCTCATGGATAATTTCACCGGGTTCTAAATGCAGTTTTGAGGTTAATTTCATTTTGGACCCTCAACTTTATATTTTAAACATTTTAGTCTAATCTTGATTGCACCATTTAAAGGGATTTTTTTTTTAATATCCCTTGTTAATCTTGTCCTCACGAATGGATTTAGGGGTGGCATTGGCGCCCCAAGTTTAAAGAATTTCTAAAATCCTTCCTCAAAATCAAAATTTGCCCCCTCCACTTTACTAAATCTATATTCGGCCTTCCTTGTCCTCCATACACTATAATCCCAAAATTAAATAATTGATTATTCATTATTGAATGCTTATTTTTTATGTCATTATACAAGTTTTTTCTCCTAGGAGTCAAGTTTTTATATTATAGCATACCTCAAAATTACTTTTCGTAATGTTTACAAAATTCTGGAAATAACTTGGAATTTTATCCCAAATGGTCCTCGAATATTTAATATCTGCAATTAATCACCAAATATCCAAAAAATTAAGATTTATGATTTTTTCTTACCAAAAACATCTCAGAAACCGTGATAAATCTATCTATGACTTTGTAAAACTATGCAAACAAAACTCAGATCTGTTTTTTCAAAACATTAAAAGGTAAAAAAAAAAAAACACATGATATGAACTCCACTTATCAAATCGAATCATTTGACATAAACATCAATCATTTTGGTGGTCTAAATTAGTGTCAACATCATTTTTCTCTATCTAATGACCTCTCTATCTACTCTCTCTTAACTAGAAACTAAAAAATAACAAAAATAATTTATTGTATCAAAATTAAATTGCAAGAAAATCAAAACACCAAAATTGTATAATTTTAGTTATTTTTAAAGTTAAAGGACCAAAGTATATCTTTCCCAAAACTTCTAGAGCATCATCCATGTTTGGTGTCTTTTTAATTTTGGTCCCAATTCTTCCAATTCATCCCTTGCCTAAAAAATCCAAATGAATTGGCCTTGAATCAAGATCAAATTGTATAAAATAAAATCTTAAGAATCAAAATAAATTTTTAAAAAGTATACAGGACCATCTACAATATTTTATGAGGGGACGAAGAATGCTGGCTAGACAATATTTTGATCAAGTTATTGTGATCAAGGGCAGACGCAAGCTAAGGGCTAGGGTGGGCTCTAGCCTAGGTAAGGATTTTATCAATATATTTTGACTAGTTTTATATAAAAAAAAAATCATAATTTTTAATTGAATTATCAAAAAATTCTGAAAATTTGCATAAAGCCTTGTAATATAATACTTTAGCTTTGGTTAAAATTTCAGAATTTTTAAAGAAATTCAGAAATTTGATGAAAAATCACAATTTTACTGGTTTTATGTTATTGGATATAATTTTCAATCTGACTATCAGATTGAGCTGAAATTTTACAAGAAATCTTAAAATATATCGATTAAAATCTGGTTAAAATTTTAGGATGAATGGAGCTTGGTAGTGTTAACAAAAAAAAATGTCAAATAAAAGCAAAACAAACTCATTAAGGGTAAAATGATTATTTGTCATTAAAAAATAAAACAAATCAATTCTTCCTTCCTTTTATATGTTGCTGACTGGGCAGAAGCAGAATAGAAAAAGATTAAAAAAAAAAAGCAAGAGAGAAAAGCAAGGAAAAAAAACATAAAAAAATCCAAGAAAAAAAGAAAAGAAAAATGAGAGCATAACCTTGTAAACTTACAAAGTCTAACTTATAAAACACTAATCTAAAGAAGAATAAAGTGGAGGAAGGAGGAATTGAGAGATGGAAAAATTTTAATTACTTTGTTTTGCAGTTGACATGAGATTGTTATTTTATCCAAGTTGAGGGGTTGTTATAATAACAATTCAGATTCGATTGTAGATGAATTATATTTCATAAAACATCAAAGGATGTAACTTCAATAGTGAGTTTCTTTTTATTTTTTACTTCAATTTTATGTATTTTTAAATTTATTTTTTAATATTTTGGGTAATATATTTGAATTAAAATTTTAATGTTAACTTCAAAAATTCATATTTATAAGTTAATAATTAATCTTTTATATATATATATATATATAATAGTCCAGAGCAGAAAAAATTCCTGGCTTCGCCCTTGATTGTGATGCTGTTTTCCTTGACAGGCTTAATGATTTATGATTTGGCTCTTATAAACTTATAGCCAATATTGATAAATATGATCTCCGTGAGCTTAGAAGTAAAGTCATTATGAAGAGGAATGCAAACATAACTAGAGTTCAGATACCAATCAAATTGAGTATAGTCAGGGGGGCTATGTCTGCCGACACTATTCCTCTAGAACACTCTTTAGATATGGTGATTCTTGGCTCAAAAGAGTATGATATTTTATGGCTTCGTAAGAGCCTAGTTGGTTGGATTTATGGTGGGGTAGATTATTTGGTTTTTTCTGGACATCGTTTTCTTGGGGCTTCACAAGTTGTAATTTTATTTGATGATTTTAATTCAATGGTGTCAGCTTTGGATATATAATAATTTATCTTAGTGGAACAAGTTGTTCTACAAGGTTAGGCCATGGATGGCTAGAATGGTGAAAGATAAATTCTAAAAGTTAGTTTGAAGATTAATCTTCACAAAATTATTTCTGATAAGAGAACTATAAACTTGTTTTATTTTTTTTTCATCATCCCTCGTTGAGTTGTTATTTGGTTGTTTATTCTGGATTCAAATTTTATTTATATAGAAAATGACCTTTTAAGATTTTTTAATGGAATCAAATTGTGGTGTAATAAAAAATATTATGTAATTTTTTTATTTTTGTTGTAACAAATCAGTTTTTTTTTCTAAGTTTTTTTTATGTCCCTGTATTTTACTTTGGTTATTGATTTTATAGTCTTTTCAATATACTCTCTATTATATATATAAAGGTTAGGCCATGGACAAAATCAGATTGTGCAATTGACAAATTAATTAGCTTGGGTGAAATGTAAACCTGCTTAGATATTGTCATTTCCTAGTTTTCAAGTTAAACCCAACTCAGTGGACGCCTTTGATTTTCTAGAACGCTTTTCAACCTGGCCAAATTTGAGATTACATGCGGCTTTAGGCAACTTTTCAAATTTGATTGCTTCGACTACTTGCATGCACCTTGTCATTTTAAATTTTTAAAAGATTGACTGTAAAAACAATTCAACATACAATTGCATGCACCTAATAGTTTTAAGATCTTTTACATGTGAGTATTTCGTTTTTAAGATATGACAGAGAGCCAATAATTCTTTGCGCAACTGCTAATTTTCAATAATGCTGTTTTTACGGGTTAAAGTCAAAGAAGAAACTTAATTTGATTTGATTAACATTGGATTGGGATTGAATTTGGTTAAAACTATAAGAGGTTAAATTGCTATAACGAGATTGGATTTAAAAGGTTTTTTTTTAATTGATGTGATTATTAAAATCAGCTTTTTATATATATCAATTAATTTAAAGAGTTTTGAAGTTAACGATATAAAAAAAATCTTAAAATGAGCTCATGAAGTTGCAGTTTTATTAATTTTTTAATTAATTTTGAATTTTTAGTTTTATTTTTGGATTCCATCCTACTTTCTATAGAATTAAAATATTTTGTAAAGGTTAGTTTCAAGCCTATTAATTAAATTGTAATTTTTTTTTAAAGATAGAATATTAAAAGAGATAATAAAATCATGAATTAGAGTTTGTCTATTAATTCTTTTTTGAAAATTCTGTTTTCTTTATTCTTACATTTCTTTAGCTGCGTCTCCAAAACACGAGAAAAACACGTAAAACTGACCGAATTTAAGATTACTTATTTCTAAATGTTTTAGGCAACTTTTCAATTTGATTGCTTTGACGACGTCCCTTGTCATTTCAAACTTTTCAAACTATTGACGGTAAAAAAAATTATTGTATCATATAAAAAGCTAGAAAACAGGAGAAAAACACGTTTTCTTCATGAAATCATTTGAATTGTTACAATATTTTTTTTATAACACATGTTTTTTTTTTATTTTTATATTTTTATTATAATTTTTTCAAAATTATTTTTGTTTTCAGGATAGAACGTTAAAAGAGATAATAAAATCATATTTTGTCTATGATTTTTCTTTTGAAAATTTAAGATTGTTTATTTCTTAATGTTTGAGGCAACTTTTCAATTTGATTGCTTTGACTACGTGTCTTGTCATTTCAAACTTTTCAAAATATTTTATGAAGTATAAAAAAAATTTAAAGAATACAAGGGAAATTATTGTTAACTTAACATCAATTCACAGTCTTTTGTTTTTGTTTTTTTGAATTTTTACTATAATATATTTTTAATCTATTTATATTGATTTTATCTTTTAAAATTAAAATTATTAAAAATTTAGCTTCGTAATTTATTTCTTTTTATTTTACCTTTATATAAGCTTAGTGTCGTTTACAGGTTTGTCAACGCAACCCAGATTGCCTCAATTTACAAGTTTGATAGGTTTTTTTTTTTAATTAAACTTGATTTTTTTGTAGTCAATTTGTTTTCTCATATAGTTAAAAAATAATAATTTTAGCAAAAAATCAAAAATACTTTTAGTGAAAAATCATCTTATTAAACTTTATAAATTAACAAAAATGAAAAAATGTGAGGAACACATTGCACCACCGTGAATGATAATATAGTAATTCATAGTGATTTTTTTATTTATTTTAATTTTTGTAATGATTTTTTTTTCAATTTTTTTTATCGATTTCTTCTTTTAATATAGGGATTGTTAAGAATTTGACTTCATAATTTGTTTCTTTTTATTTTACCTTTCTTTCGTAAGGCTAACATGGTTTGCATGTTTTCTAGAGTAACCCGGGTTGCCCTAGTTTACGAGTTTGGTGAGGTGTTTTTTTTTTTAATTGAACTTGATTTTTTTTTCATTTATTCTTTTCTCATATAGTTAAAAAAAATAATTTCATAAAAAAGTCATGTTATTAAACTTTAAAAAGTATATAGACCCACTCACAGGTTTAACTAGTTAACTTGTTTCGCGTGTCTGACAATTTTAACTTTTTAAAATTAGTTTTTTTTTCATCCTTAGATACTGGGTTAATTTAGAATTTAGTTTCATAATTGGTTTTGTTTTGCCTTTTATGAGGTTATCATAATATAAAAAAACATCTCGTTATTGAGTTGGTTTTTGATTTTGCAATCATCCATTTTTGTTATCATATAGTTAAATAAAAAATAGTTTTGAAGAAAAAACAAATTATAATCCCAGTAGAGTCCCACTACCAGAAAATCAGCGAAAACCAATGGAATTATTTGTCGGTAATTTTTACTGACGGATATAATTCCATCTCTAATTTTGTCTCGCTTTATACCAAAGACCTTTGCTATCGGAAATAATTACCGACAACATAGATTCCGACAGCAATTCGGTCGGTATATACCGACATAATTATTCTGTCGGTATATACCGACCGAATTGTCAGTGAAATATATAAAATTTTGAAAAAACAGAAACAATTTGATGACGTGGAATTTTTTTAGATGATTTTACCGATGAAATGATCGATGAATTAAAACCAGGATCTCCGTACAGTGACGTGGCCCATTCGCCGTCTTCCGAAAAATTGTGTCTTACACCGAAATAATTAATCCGTCGATAAAACTGTTTAATGGTGTAGTATCCATGACCCAGTTCACAAATTTGACGTTCTAGCCTGGCTTACCTGATTCACAAGTTTGACGTCCTAGCCTGGCTTACCCGATTCACAAGTTTGACGAGTTTACCCACCGATAGAATATGCTTTTTTTTTCATGATCTTTTTAATTTTTAATTTTTTAATTTCATCATTTAATATTAAATTGGTTAGGATATGAACTGTATTATTGATTCTTGTTTGCTTTCTATGGATAATTGTCTCAAATAAGTGTATTTTTATAGGTTGGTACTCAATTTTATAAGCATCTATTTTTATTAAATAATTAAATAAAAAAGGTTCATAAGAAAAAGTTACTAAATCTAATAAAGTCCTTAACCCAGGTTGCGGGGGACTGAGGTCGATCTAATATGTCATTATCTTAATATTTAAAAATAAAATTATCATCTGAATGTTTTTTTTTAAAAGTTAAGTCATGTTCTTATCGATCATCAAGGTTGCATTTAAACCTATACAATTGATTGATTTAAGTCAAGCTAACTCTCACACGGTTTAATTAAAAACTTGAGTTAAGCAAGAGTTGAGTCAGGAGGTTTCAAAATTAACCCTCTTAGTCAGGTCTGTTTAAAAAATTCTCTGTGATTTTAATGTTTCATTTACATTTTTTTCAAAAAAATCAATCTAACCCATAGCGGAGCAAAGACCAATATACTAGTTTCTAGCAATATCATCCTCACCTTATAACGTATTACTGTTATTTGTTGTTATAAAAAGCAGTGAGTATTTTCTTTTAAAATATTACTATAGTCTCCAACTCGCAAATAATTCTTTGTGCATTTGGTATTACTATAGTTAATTTCCAATAATGTTGTTTTGGCTACACATATTTCTATTTTAAAGTTACTTTAAGTAAACTTGACTACCTATTTAGGTTAAAAATAGTTAATGATATCAATGGCAACATTGATATCAACAATTCCATGAAAATTGATTAGTTATTTTCGATGTAAAAACTAATGATGTCAAGAATCATTGAAATCAACATTCTCGAAGATATTTCAAAGTTTTATGGAAATTGATTAACTATTTCGGCTTAGAAATACTTAATGACATCAATGGGTTGCATTGATATCTGCATTTGTGATAAACTTGATTGGTCGATCCTAGTAAGGGAGACTAATGATACTAATAACATTTATTAGTACCGATATTACTGTCTCAAGATTTGGAGAAGAAGAGATTTGATTAGCAATCCTATGGAGGATCATAGTTGATGGTACCATTAAATTGGTATCGATATTTTTGAAGGAATTGTCCTTCAGCATTAAAATATGACATTGGTCGGAAAATTTAGAAATGGAAAGGGAAGTGTTAATAAATCCAGAAGGAATAAATCAAAAAATATTAAAAGGAGATTAGATGGAAAATTGTAAAGAATATGATAGCATGTAGCCTTAAATATTTTTTATTTGATTATTAATGTTATAAGTATTGCTTTTATGATAATTATTTTTCAATCTTATATTTGTTTCAGGTCCATCATATTCATGACAAGAGTAATATTTTCGATCCTTTATCTTTTCTATCATTTAAAACTAAAGAAATGCTAATGTATTTTGTATCTCCAGAAACTATTACAACTTAAATTATAATAATATCTTTTAAATAAAATGTCTAAACATAATTTATATTATCATGTATTAAAGATTTCAATGTATGTCTATTTTTTTTTCTCATTTAAGTAATAATTAATACTCATTGTTATTATTTGGATATTTGAAAAATTATGGTTGTAGCAATGAATGTTGATGAAAATTGAGATTGAGAATGATTGAGTCGTTATTGAATAATTATTAAAAGAAGTGCATAGGTTGTTTGTCGATAACTTAGGACTTTCCAGTATAGAGAAGACCATGCTGATATTTCAATAGAAATTTTGGCGAACATTGTATGACTTTGTTTGTTTTTTTTTTTAAAAAGATTTATCATGTTTTTTTTACCCTTCAAAGCATCTGATGGAAAATTCAAGGATTGGAATATTGATGTAAATTTGGAAACATATTGTAGAATGGTTCGCACACGACAGAGAGCCAGGACTAATCCTTCCCTATACAGAGAAGATGGTATAATTCATTGTATGGTAGTGAACCGTAGGGACATCCATTGACGGATACTGCCTCCCACCTACGTGCAGCGTCACCTGACTTTAAGAAGGGTGAATCAGCAGGGCATCAGGTTGATTCTGCATCCCTTCAGGCAAAGGTATCGTTGCCCGGGGCAGCAGAGGGGCAGAGACAAGATGATAGACCACCACCGATGGCACTGATAGTTGTGCCTAACCTATATTCATATCTTACCTTCATGGAGCAGCTAGTTAGGGCTATGGCAGCATGAACATCCAATACCGCTCCTAGACCGGAGAGGGTGGTCACTTTGTAAGGAAGACACTGAAGTCGCATAGCCCTAACATTGGTTGAGAAAATTAAAAAGGACTATAGATCAGATGCAGATGTCAGAAGAAATACGGGTAAATTGTATGGCCTAGTTGTTGCCTGAGAGTACGCACGTTTAATGGAAGACTATAAGAGAGATGATTGATGGTGATGAAACTTTCAATACAATTGAGATATTAGAAGCTCTGACGTGGTTCAACTTGAAAGTTTAATAAATTAAAGAACCTTAAGCACATTCATTTACACAAATATATTAAAAAAAAAAATCAGAAAATCTTGATTTTAGATAACAGAAGATCTTACTCCGTCAAGTCATGCTCTATAAAAGCAGACAACATAAAAGGAAGATCCACTGTATTTTTTTAATTTATTGATAAAACCAGAAGACGACGTTGTAAAAATCAAAGCAGACAACATAAAAGGAAGATATACACTGTTTTGTATTTGTGGCCAATTCCGATATCGATTCTGAATACAGCCTTCCGTATCCTTCTTTCTGCCGACGTTGGCTCACGTTTAATTAACTAAAACTTTCAATAGACACGTGAATGTTTTGGGCCAATCAATTATTTTTCATGAATGGTTAATTATACATGTCAAATATCAATAATGTAATTAAATAGTTTAAAATTTTAAGAAAGATTTAAAATATAAATTATATTGTTCTATCATATATTTTTATATAGACTTGAAATTTATATAGACACTTTAAATCCTTTAAACTTGAAATTTGTATAAATTAATATTATTTTATGCTTAATTTTTTATCAGATAAATAAAAATGATAAGATTCAAACTCGTAACCGTTTGAGAATTTAATATCATATTAAAGAACTATATTAATCTAATAATTTAGGCTATTATATGAGATTTTAAAATATAATTTATATTATCTTCTAATAATATTTATATATCAAAAAATATTGACATAAAAGATTAAAGATCAAAGATCGCAAATATATCAATTGTTTAGAATCACAATTCAATTCTATTAATGTCATATTTTACTACAAAGACTTGAGAGTAATATTATATTTCTAGGATAATGTAAAGATTAAACCAATTTACGATCAACTCCTCACAGCTCCTCTATAAGAGCACCTTGAGACTTCAATTCTTGAAGACAAGCCAAAGAAGCAAGAAAGCAAGCAAAATGGTGCCTTCAAGTTCTTCCATACTTTCAATCCTTCTGGTCCTACTCCTATCTCCATTTATAGTTTCACATGCACTTCAGGATAGGTTTCTGAAATGTCTCTCAAGAACTTCAGAATCATCCTTCCCTTTTTCCACTGTCTTGTATACTCCAAAAAACTCTTCCTTCAGTAGTGTTTTACAATATTCTGCTCAAAACCTCAGGTTCACCTTGCCTTCAGTACCGAAACCTGAGTTTATCTTCACTCCTTTACAAGAATCTCACATCCAAGCTGTTGTTATTTGCTCTAAGCAGCTTGGAATTCACCTTAGAGTCCGTAGCGGAGGCCATGATTTTGAGGGACTCTCTTATGTTTCAGAAATTGAGTCACCTTTCATTGTTGTGGACCTTGTCAAGCTCCGGTCCATCAGCGTTGATATTGAGCACAGCAGCGCGTGGGTTCAGGCGGGTGCCACCAATGGAGAATTTTACTACAGAATTTCTGAGAAAAGCAACACCCATGGCTTCCCAGCTGGCACTTGCACAAGTTTAGGTATGGGCGGGCACATTTCAGGAGGTGCATATGGTGCCATGTTGCGAAAATATGGCCTTGCAGTCGACAATGTCGTTGATGCACATATAATTGATGTTCATGGAAGACTTCTAGACCGAAAAGCCATGGGAGAAGATCTTTTCTGGGCCATCAGAGGAGGCGCAGGTGGCAGCTTCGGAATCGTCACCGCCTGGAAGGTAAAATTAGTTCCTGTACCATCAGCTGTGACAGTATTCACAGTTACCAGGACGTTAGAACAAGGTGCAACTAAACTCCTCTATAGATGGCAACAAATTGCTGATCAAGTACTAGACGAGGATCTTTTCATCAGAGTTCAAATTGGGACAGCTAATGTCAGTAGGCAAGGTAAAAGAACTATCACCACCTCTTACAATGCCATGTTTCTTGGTGACGCCAACAGGCTTCTCCAGGTAATGAAACACAGCTTCCCTGAATTGGGTTTGACACGACAGGATTGTATCGAAACAAACTGGATCAATTCTACTGTATATATGTCAGGCTTTGCAAATAATACTCCTCCTGAAGTTCTCCTTCAAAGAATTAACATGGACAGGGCCTACTTCAAAGGCAAATCTGACTATGCCAGAAAACCCATACCTGAAAAGGCACTTGAAGGGTTATGGGAGAAGTTATTTGAAGCAGAGAGTCCTCTAGTAGTGTTCACTCCGTACGGTGGAATGATGAACCGAATTTCAGAATCTCAGACTCCTTTCCCTCATAGAAAAGGTACCAAGTTCATGATCCTTTACTGGTCCAGCTGGCAAGATGCAACGGAAAACGTTGCAGAGCATATAAATTGGACTAGGAGGGTTTACAGTTACATGACACCTTATGTCTCAAAGAATCCTAGGGAAGCATATGCTAATTACAGGGATCTTGATCTGGGCATGAACAGAAATTCTAACACAAGTTTTGTCGAAGCGAGTGCTTTTGGTACCAACTACTTCAAGGGTAACTTCTACAGGTTGGTGCATGTGAAGACCAAAGTTGATCCTGATAATTTCTTCAGGCACGAACAAAGCATCCCACCTCTTCCAATCCACATGAGATAGATAAATTGAAGTGGAATTCATCGCCAGGGAAGCTTTGTTGGTTCACTATTTTCACAAGTCCTGGTCGATCTTTTTTTTATATATATACTTTAGCTAAATAAAGAAATGCCATGTTATGCAATCATGCCGTCTGGGTTTTTTTTTTATTATAAATAAAAGCTTTGCATTAAATAGTCCAATTTGTTGAAGAAGAATGTTGAAAAATGTTTAAAATAAAAATGATCAACAAGGAAACACCATTCTTGAGGTTTGGCGAATTTGTCCAATATATATCATAACTAGAAAATTATCAAATACAAATAGAAATACTGTAAAAAAAAAAAAAAAAAACTCAGTAAATTACAATGACTTTTATCGACGAAATATTTCCTCGCTGTTTCTCTAAGTATACATTGATATAAATTTTTCGTCGGTGAATACGAAGAAAATATAGTTAAAAATAAAGAAATGAAAAAAAATAAAGTGTCATTATTACAGATAAAATTATCGAGAAAATATACTCTTTACTAATACTCATCGATGAATTTGTTAATAATTTTTATATTATATCTTGACAGACGACCCCCCCTCTTCTCCTCCCTCATTTCTTCTTCTTCCCTTTTTATTTTGTAGAAAACAACACACAACACCCACATATTTTTCACAAATCAAGTTATCATCATTACAAATCTAGTCACGCCAACACTAAGTATGTCAGCAACCCTATTCTGGTTCAATTTTTTTGAATATTCACCATATCAAGTAATAAAACTACCTTTTTTTTTTTTTGTTGTAACCCATTTTCAAAATATTGAAATTTTTTTTTGATGTAGTATATGTAATTCATTTACGTGTTTACTTGTTTTAGCGTTTGTCCATAGAAAATTATTGTATGATTTGTGTATGTTATGGTTTGTTTGAAATTTTTAAAAATTATATTTATTTGTCATTTAATGAAAATGAGTTTAATTTTGTAGCTTAGGTGTTTTATAATAAAATAAATTGTCACACTCAAACATCATAGTGGCCTTTAATTTTCTATAATAGAAAAAACAAATATTTGTCATTTTTGGCCTAGATCTAATCCAGTTGTATGGGCTGGGCTAGACCTAGTGGCCTGGCCCTGTCAATGACTCAAACCAGTGACCCGACTTTCTCCATTGTCCACATGCATGCGTGAATTAATTCATGTGTGCATGCATAATGAAATATTAATTAAAATTAAGGGGGAAGGAAACGTAAAAAACTTACCTGGAGCTCATACTTTGTTGCTGGTGTTTATGGAAGAATATTGGCGCTTGTCTTTCTACTCTTGGTCTCCCATATCCTTTGCACAATAAGATTTTCTGCTTATCTTCCCTAGATAACGATAAGGTCTTGGACTTTGTGATTTGGTTAGATTGGGACACCAACAGTCCTGTCATTGCTAGACTATTGTTTCCTCGATATTTTAATGGCTGTCTTATGGGACGAAAGAGGACTTGAAACATGGGGTGACCTTGGTTGTGGTGTTAGGTAGGATGGGGACACAATCATTTCGCTTTTCTTTCCCTTTTTCACAGGTGGATTTTTAGTTCCAGAGGAATAAGAAGAAACAGTAAATGTAGAAATGACATCGTTTTTTATTGAGTTGGTCATTCTTCAATTTGGACATTGAAGTTCTAATATCTTGCAATCAGGCCCTTATTCAAGGAATTTTTTCAAAAAAACCTTTACCCCTGGATTAATTGTAATTGGACCCCTGCATTCCAACGCTATTTACAAAATAGTCTTTGGTTTCTAATTTAGTTCTTAATTAACTCTTTAACTTTTAATTCTTTCAAAATTACCCCTTAAAAAATAAATTAAACTACCTATTGTACCCCTGAATTTTCACTTTGGTCCTTGGACTTTAATTATTGTAATTTTGACCCAAATCAGCCCCAAAACTTTGGTATTTCATCCATTAAGCCCTTGATTTCATTAATTAAACTAATTTCAAGTTCAATTAAGTCCCCAAACTTCTCAATTCTTTTAATTTGTACCAAAATTGACTCCTAGATCTATAATTTCACCCTCATTAATTCTCAAAACTTTCAATTTGTTTTGTCTTGACCCAAATTTTAATTTATTCTTCATTTATTTCTTTTTTTTTCATTTCATTCAGTTTTTTACTATATAAAAATAAAAAAAGAATAAAAAATTGTGTTATGACATAAATAATGGCTTATGTAAGAGGTACATTTCATATTTTATCAATTTTATTGTTAATTTGAAAATCTCAACAAATTTGAAGGAATTTGAACTTTTATAGAAAAAAGTAATAATGATTTAAGCGTAGTGTTAAAATTGATTGAATAAGTTTGAGTTAAACTAATGATAGCTAATTAGTTGGGCATCGATAATTTGTTTAGTTCATATTTTTAATTAATACATATTGTTATCAATATTTTATATAGGTTTCATATGTATAATGGATGATCATCATTCTTGGATGCATCGAGTTTCACCTTAAAAGTTGCGCAATACAAGTTATTGTAATGGGATTAAGAATTTTATTAAATACACACTATCTAATAAAAAAATATTAGTGGATGCAGTATTAGATTTCCATGTAAGAGGTGTAAAAATAAAAATTTCTCAATCTAGATGATATTACAATACATCTTCTAGCAAAAAAAAGTTCTTGGAGAAGTACTTGTGTTGGTTTGCACATGTAGAATCATATGTTCCATACAAGATCATGGTATAAAGGATGGTTAGGTCGAATTTTAGTTCTAGCAATGTGAATGGAATTGTAAATGATAATAATAATCGTTGTAGGAGTATGATTATGAATACAATGAGAATGAATCGGTGTAATGCATGTGAATGTTCAATTGTAGATGAAGAACTAATTGAAAGATATTGACGAACCATTATGGTATGGTTTCACAAATCATAGCAAATTATCGATTGTTGCACAAGTATTCACCATTAAGTAAGATCATGGGTTGAGCTAAGGTGGTTATGATAAAATTATTGAATGGACAAGAAGCATTTTATCTAAAGGTAACAGGCTAAAAGCGAACTTATATGCTGCAAAATCCATGATGAAACCCCTTGACCTAGGATACCAACAAATTGACATGTGTCTAAACTTCTACTAAATCCATTTTGTTCATTTCAATTGTAAAGAGGATGGTAAGATTTTGTTTTATTACATATATTTTTTTTAGATTGTTGTTTTATATGAAAATATTTAACGTTTAACAAACAATAACTCTCTTTTACAAGTTATAGTTCTTGGACATGATCCAAGACCAATTAAGCTTTTTGTTAAAACTCATATGCAAAATGATGATTGTTGGAAAAGGGGCATAATAGCTTGTGGATAGCCAAGCTCAAAAGTTCATGGTAAATTGGATTTTAACAATTTTTTTATTAAGTTATTAATTTTTTAATTTGTTGATTCTTTTTTTTTTCTTTTTTCAAGAAACATATAATACCCATTTGCATGAGAGATACAAGGAGAATCCTTCGACCTATCTAAAACTCGATTTGGATTTGTGGTTGGAGGCTGGATTGTCTAGTGGACTCGATAGAAATGGAGTTTATGGTATCTAAAACACTATGATTGAGGATATACAAACGGGTCGTGGTGTATCGACCTTTTATTCCTCACAATTGGGTTTGCACTCCCAATCTCTGGTCGTCTAGGCGATTGTACGAGAATAAGTTAAGGCTCAGATAATGCAGCTTAGTTTTGAGATGGCTCAACTTTGGTACATGACAACTCAACTTAGGTGATTATACGAGCAATTATTGTTAACCCTTAGTGGTCCATGTGGTTTGTCGCACATGTGTGGTATCGCGGTGACCATCAACTCTTTTAAGTATATGGAAATTGAAAAACAGAGAAGACAAGGAATTCTTGTCTTCTATCCGTGAAGAAGGATAATGAGAGTTGCCACCTAGTATTTTGATCATTAGAAACCCTAACTGGTCTTAGGGATTGGGTATGGAGACTAGTTGTATAAAGAGAAGGTACTTGCACCCTAAATACGCCCTACCTCAGGTAAGCTGCATTGTTTAATGGTTTGATTAAAAAAAAAAAACTAATGTCTTTTTGTGTTTTATAATTATTGGTTTGTCTATGGGTTAAGAAAAGTCATGTTCGATAAAGAGATTCTTATCTTATCAGGTAAAAACCTAACCGTTCTAATGTCTATAAAAAATACATTTTAACATCGGGAAAAAAGTTTTACATATAAATTCATAATCCCAGTTACTAAAAAAAACAATAATATTTTTTGGATATTTACAAATTATTGGCTTAGTTCTCATGGCTTTAATAAAATGGTTATTAAAGCCAAAATACATGCTAAACATTTTCTGTAATTGTTTTTGTTGTATGAAAATACAATATGATTTTGTTTTTGAGAGACTTGGCCGTATCCATGAAAAAAATTATTTCTATTGTTTTTTATATAATTGTTTTGCAATATTTCAAAGAAAATCATGTATTTTAATATCGAATCTATATCTTTACAGTATAAAAAATACAAATCGATATTAACCCAAAATGATAAAAAAAAAAAAAAAAGTGAGAAAATCCCAAAGAAGTTTTTCAAAGGATTTGGAAATTGTTTTTTAAAAAACTTTTTTTTAACATATAATATTATATAACATTATTATATCAATATATTGGGATTGGATTGGCCCAATTACATTGGGCTAAGCCCATCCCGATTGGGTCAAAATCAGCCTATAATAAATTATACTGAGTTTGGCCCAAAGTATTGGGGTTGGGTTGATTTGGCCCACCAAATGTTTTTTCCCTTTTAGATTGGGCCGGACCCAACCCATCCATTTTGGTCTAGATCGGCGTTGTCCGACCTAGTTAACAGTGGAATCTTTACTATTCACTTTACACGACAGTGAAGACGAGAAAATGAGCAGAAGAAGAAGGAGAATAGGGGGGGTTGACTTGCTGACGACATTAATGGTGCTGGTGGCTCTCGGTGGCGGTGATGTCGCAGTGGATGGCTATTTCAAATGACGATTCTTCTTATTTTTTCCTTTATTTTCATGTGTTTCTTCTTCCCTTGTTTTTTTTTTCTTTTATTTCTCCACTCCTTTTCTTTCTTTCCTTTTCCTTTACTTCTTATTCCTTCCCAATCCCTCTGT
Organism: Populus alba; assembly: GCF_005239225.2. Taxonomy (NCBI): domain Eukaryota; kingdom Viridiplantae; phylum Streptophyta; class Magnoliopsida; order Malpighiales; family Salicaceae; genus Populus; species Populus alba. The sequence continues at coordinate 22,735,487 of NC_133294.1, read as the reverse complement.
TTCTCTACTCTCTGTCTTTGTTTCTCTATTTTTTTTTTCTTTGGTTTGTTTTGTTCCTTTTCTTCCCTCCTTCTCTTTGTTTGAGTCTCTCTATCTTTTGTCTCTCTTTTTTATTTCCCCTGTTTTTTCTTTCTCCCCCGCTCTCGGCCTATTGAGTGGGGTATTTATATGATAGGGGAAGCGAGAGCTACCCTACCTCTTTCCAATCATGGAGACAAGGTAGGGTAGCTGGGGTGGCTTTTGTGCAGTCACCTTAGCCATAAAGTATGGCTTCCCTACCTAATCTTCATCATGGTGGCAGGTGAGGGGCGTGCGTTGTGTCAGGGTTTAGACAAATGAGGAGAGGGAGAAGAGGGAATATAGGTGCTGCAAAGAAGGGAAAGAAAAGCCTTCTTCCCCTGCCTTTGCACGTCAGGGAAGAAGAAGATATACAGTGTCATTCAAAACGACACCGTTTTGGTTTTTTTTTTTTAACAGTATATGAAAGTGCGTCATTTTAAACAAAACCTGCCATTTCATTTAAAAGAAAATGGCCCAACCCATCCATTTTGGTCTAGATCGGCGTTGTCCGACCTAGTTAACAGTGGAATCTTTACTATTCACTTTACACGACAGTGAAGACGAGAAAATGAGCAGAAGAAGAAGGAGAAGAGAGGGGGTTGACTTGCTGACGACATTAACGGTGCTGGTGGCTCTCGGTGGCGGTGATGTCGCAGTGGATGGCTGTTTCAAATGACGATTCTTCTTATTTTTTCCTTTATTTCCATGTGTTTCTTCTTCCCTTGTTTTATTTTTCTTTTATTTCTCCACTCTTTTTCTTTCTTTCCTTTTCCTTTACTTCTTATTCCTTCCCAATCCCTCTGTTTCTCTACTCTCTGTCTTTGTTTCTCTCTTTTTTTTTCTTTGGTTTGTTTTGTTCCTTTTCTTCCCTCCTTCTCTTTGTTTGAGTCTCTCTATCTTTTGTCTCTCTTTTTTATTTCCCCTGTTTTTTCTTTCTCCCCCGCTCTCGGCCTATTGAGTGGGGTATTTATATGATAGGGGAAGCGAGAGCTACCCTACCTCTTTCCAATCATGGAGACAAGGTAGGGTAGCTGGGGTGGCTTTTGTGCAGTCACCTTAGCCATAGAGTATGGCTTCCCTACCTAATCTTCATCATGGTGGCAGGTGAGGGGCGTGCGTTGTGTCAGGGTTTAGACAAGTGAGGAGAGGGAGAAGAGGGAATATAGGTGCTGCAAAGAAGGGAAAGAAAAGCCTTCTTCCCCTGCCTTTGCACGTCAGGGAAGAAGAAGATATACAGTGTCATTCAAAACGACACCGTTTTGGTTTGTTTTTTTTAACAGTATATGAAAGTGCGTCATTTTAAACAAAACCTGCCATTTCATTTAAAAGAAAATGGCGCCAAAATATGTTAATTTCCAAATCAATCCTCAACTTTTTGATTTATTCACTTTAGCTAAAACGATATGTATAATATGATTGGCAGATGTGTTTACTTAATTAAACATTTAAAGTCTAAAAGTTTGACTATATTGCTACATTTATTCAATTTTGACTATATGTATAATATGATTGGAATATGAATCATTCAAATTTATATAATCCCATTGTAATATCACAAGTAAATATCTCACTGCACTAAACCAGCAACAAAATAATTTAATTTCCTTTTTTGGAATAAGTCGATATATTGAAAGGGCTAACCAGAAGGTAGCCAAAAACAAAATACATGAAAAAAAAAAAAAAGAATCACAATAACAAAAAGTAAACACAAAAAAAAAAAGGAAAAGAAAGTCAACAAATACATAACCGGAAAAGGACATTAGAAATGAAGAAGCTGATACGCCATGCTAAAAGAACTTAAAAGAACTCCTTGAGACATCAATTCTTGAAGGCAAGCCAGAGAGGCAAGAAAGCAGGAAAAATGGTGCCTTCAAGATCTCCCATACTTTCAATAGTTGTGGTCCTACTCCTTTCCTTTTTCCACTGTCTTATATGCTCCACAAAACTCTTCCTTCAATAGTGTTTTACAATATTCTGCTCAAAACCTCAGGTTCACCTGCCTTCAGTACCGAAACCTGAGTTTATCTTCACTCCTTTACAAGAATCTCACATCCAATCTGTTCTTATTTGCTCTAAGCAGCTTGGAATTCACCTTAGAGTCCGTAGAGGAGGCCATGGTTATGAGGGACTCTCTTATGTATCAGAAATTGAGAGTCCATCAGCGTTGATAGTGAGCACAACAGCGCGTGGGTTCAGGCGGGAGCCCCGAATGGCGAACTTTACTACAGAATTTCTGAGAAAAGCAAAAATTTTAAATGTTGGAGGTTCAAATCTGGTGTGTGTGTGTGTGCATTGGATGATCCGTTGAATCTTGGACTGTATAATATGATATATTTCTCCATCATTAAAACTCTAAAAAAACTGACTCTTTATAATAAATGAAGCAGGTTAGTATATTTATTTATTCCACATGATATATTTATTTATTTCATATGACAACAAATTTGCATGCAAATAGTTTAGTTGGTCAGTGTGCATATTTAAATCTAGAGGTCATATTTATGATTATTGTTTTTTTTTTTAAAAGACTGTAATAAAAAAAAATGCAATGCCTAGCGCCCATTCACACTTCTCTAAAAACTGTGCATTCATTGAGACAAACAAGAAATACATTAATAAAAAATTATTATAATAGATTTTTTTTAAGGACTGTATTTTTAAGTTTAATTACAATATCAACAACTTCTCTACAACCTAAATATTCTTTTTTATGTTTTTTTTTTTTTTTTAATTCTCAGCAGGGTCATGCATACAAATAAGTAAATTATAATCATTAAAACTTGAAGTTTACTATATATATATATATATATATAAAACCACAACTACTCTCTTTGTGTTTGGGGAGACGATGCCAGGTTGAAGCATCTCAAGGAGCTGTAAGAAAGGTACGTTTTTCTGTTCTTTTTTTTACTGATTTAGAGCTTAAGGATTGGACTGGACTTGTCAGATAGACTATAGTGAGCATCTCAAAATGGGCTAAACCCCATTTAGTAAATCTGCGTCATTTGAACCTTTATTGTTACAATAAAATAAATCATTATTTGGGTCTCTGTGCCTATCCTGAAAACGGGATAAAGCCCATTTAGTAAATCTTTTTTGTTATTAGAGATGATGAAGGGAAAAAAAATTCAAGATCCTTTTTTTTTATTATTTTTTCTTTTCAATGATTAGAGTATTTATAATTTAGGTTTTCCCATGATGAGATTAAATCTTTTTGGTGTGCTTTGAAACACACAATCTAATTTGAAACCAATTATTTTGGGATTTTTTTTAATAAAAACATAAAATAATAATATAAAGAGTAAATCCACTTATCACATGAATATTTAAGGATTAAAATGTTGATAGATGCTTAGTGAAATTAGTTTTTCCAAAGGATTTAAGCCCATTGCTTGCTAGCTACCTCACAAGGCTCATGGATCAATTTCACCGGGTTCTGAATGCAGTTTTGAGGTTAATTTCATTTTCGACCCTTAATTTTATATTTTAAACATTTTAGTCTAATCTTGATTGCACCATTTAAAGCAATTTTGTTTTTTTATATATCCCTTGTTAATCTTGTCCTCACGAATGGATTTAGGGGTGGCATTGGCGCCCCCAAGTTTAAAGAATTTCTAAAATCCTCCCTCAAAATCAAAATTTGCCCCCTCCACTTTACTAAATCTATATTCGGCCTTCCTTGTCGTCCATACACTATAATCCCAAAATTAAATAATTGGTTATTCATTTATTGAATGCTTATTTTTTGTGTCATTATACAAGTTTTTTCTCCGAGTAGTCAAGTTTTTATATTATAGGATACCTCAAAATTACTTTTTGTAATGTTCACAAAATTCTGGAAATAACTTGGAATTTTATCCCAAATGGTCCTCGAATATTTGATATCTGTAATTAATCACCAAATATCCAAAAAATTAAGATTTATGTTTTTTCTTACCAAAAACACCTTAGAAACCGTGATAAATCTATCTATGACCTTGTAAAACCATGCAAACAAAACTCAGATCTGTTTTTTCACAACATTAAAAGGTAAAAAAAAAAAAAACACATGATATGAACTCCACTTATCAAATTGAATCATTTGACATAAACATCAATCATTTTAGTGGCCTAAATTAGTGTCAACATCATTTTTCTCTCTCTAATGACCTCTCTATCTACTCTCTCTTATCCATAAACTAAAAAAATAACAAAAATAATTTATTGTATCAAAATTAAATTGAAAGAAAATCAAAACACCAAAATTGTATAATTTTAGTTATTTTTAAAGTTAAAGGACCAAAGTATATCTTTCCCAAAACTTCTAGCGCATCATCCATGTTTGGTGTCTTTTTAATTTTGGTCCCAATTCTTCCAATTCATCCTTTGCCTTAAAAATCCAAATCAATTGGCCTTCAATCAAGATCAAATTGCATAAAATAAAATCTTAAGAATCAAAATAAATTTTTAAAAAGTATACAGGACCATCTACAATATTTTATGAGGGTACGAAGAATGCTGGCTAGACAATATTTTGATCAAATTATTTTGATGCTGTTTTCCTTGACAGGCTTAATGATTTATGATTTGGCTCTTATAAACTTATAGCCAATATTGATAAATATGATCTCCGTGAGCTTAGAAGTAAAGTCATTATGAAGAGGAATGCAAACATAACTAGAGTTCAGAGATACCAATCAAATTGAGTCTAGTTAGGGGGACTATGTCTGCCGACACTATTCCTCTAGAACACTCTTTAGATATGGTGCCTCTTGTTGCTAATCTTCCTGCTGTGAATCTGGTGATTCTTGGCTCAAAAGAGTATGATATTTTATGGCTTCGTAAGAGCCTAGTTGGTTGGATTTATGGTGGGGTAGATTATTTGGTTTTTTCTGGACATCGTTTTCTTGGGGCTTCACAAAGTTGTAATTTTATTTGATGATTTTAATTCAATGGTGTCAGCTTTGGATATATAATAATTTATCTTAGTGGAACAAGTTGTTCTACAAGGTTAGGCCATGAATGGCTAGAATGGTGAAAGATAAATTTTAAAAGTTAGTTTGAAGACTAATCTTCAGTAATATTACTTGGAATATTTTGTTGTTAAGAAAAAAAATTATTTTTGATGAGAGAACTATAAAACTTGTTTTGTTTTTTTCTTCATCATCTTTTATCAAGTTGTTATTTGGTTGTTTACTCTGGATTCAAACTTCATTTATACAGGAAATGATTTCTTAAGATTTTCTGATGGAATTAAATTGTGGTGTAATAAAAAATTTTATGTAATTTTTTTTTTATTTTTGTTGTAAGAAATCAGTTTTTTTTTTCTAAGTTTTTTTTTATGTCTCTGTATTTTACTTTGATTATTGATTTTATAGTCTTTTCAATACTCTCTCTCTCTCTCTCTCTCTCTCTCTATATATATATATATATATATATATATATATATATATATATATAAAGGTTTAGGCCATGGACAAAATCAGATTGTGCAATTGACAAATTAATTAGCTTGGGTGAAATGTAAACCTGCTTAGATGTCATTTCCTAGTTTTCAAGTTAAACCCAACTCAGTGGACGCCTTTGATTTTCTAGAACGCTTTTCAACCTGGCCAAATTTGAGATTACATGCGGCTTTAGGCAACTTTTCAAATTTGATTGCTTCGGCTACTTGCATGCACCTTGTCATTTTAAATTTTTAAAAGATTGACTGTAAAAACAATTCAACATACAATTGCATGCACCTAATAGTTTTAAGATCTTTTACATGTGAGTATTTTTGTTTTTAAGATATGACAGAGAGCCAATAATTCTTTGCGCAACTGCTAATTTTCAATAATGCCGTTTTTACGGGTTAAAGTCAAAGAAGAAACTTAATTTGATTTGATTAACATTGGATTGGGATTGAATTTGGTTAAAACTATAAGAGGTTAAATCGTTATAACGAGATTGGATTTAAAAGGTTTTTTTTAAATTGATGTGATTATCAAAATCAGCTTGTATATATATCAATTAATTTAATAAATTTTGTAATTAACAATATCTAAAAAAATCTTAAAATGAGCTTATGAAGTTGCAGTTTTATTAATTTTCTAATTAATTTTGAATTTTGAATTTTATTTTTGGATTCCATGCTACTTTTTATATGAATTAAAACTCGACTATTTATATTTTGTAAAGGTTAGTTTCAAGCCTATTAGTTGAATTGTAATTTTTTTTAGGGTAGAATATTAAAAAAGATATTAAAATCATGAATTAGAGTCTGTCTATGATTTTTCTTTTTAAAATTCTGTTTTCTTTATTCTTACATTTCTTTGGCTGCGTCTCCGAAACACTTGTCAAACTGACCGAATTTAAAATTACTTATTTCTAAATGTTTTAGGCAGCTTTTCAATTTGATTGCTTTGACTACATTCCTTGTCATTTCAAACTTTTCAAAATATTTTATGAAGTATATAAAATTATTTTTAAAGAATACGTTGCAAATCATTGTTAACTTAACATCATTGCGGATTATAATAGTAATTTATAGTATTTTATTTTTTGTTTTTTAAATTTTTATTATATTTTTTAAAAAATTTATTTATATCAATTTTATCTTTTAAAAATAAGATTGTTAAAAATTTAGTTTCATATTTTTTTTTTTTTTTTGCTTTTATATGAGGTTACTGTGGTTTACGGGTTTGCCAAGATAACCCAGATTGTCTCGGTTTGAAAGTTTGACATGTCTTTTTCTTTTTAATTGAACTTGATTTTTTTGTAGTTTATTTGTTTTCTCACATGGTTAACAAAAATACTTTTAGCAAAAAATCATATTATTAAACTTTATAAAATAACAAAAATTAAAGGGTGTGAGGAACACATTGCACTGTGAATGATAATAGTAATTCATAGTATTTTGCTTTTTTTTTTTTTTAATTTTTGTAATGATTTTTTTTCAAAATATTTTTGTCGATTTCTTCTTTTAATATAGGGAAGATTAAGAATTTGACTTCATAATTTGTTTCTTTTTATTTTACCTCTCTATAAGGCTATCATGGTTTGTATGTTTTCTAGAGTAACTTGGGTTGCTCTAGTTTATGAGTTTGGTGAGGTGATCTTTTTTTAATTGAACTTAGAGTGTTTTTATTATTTATTCTTTTCTCATATAGTTAAGAAATTTTTTTATAAAAAAAAGTCATGTTATTAAACTTTATAAAGTACATAGACCAACTCATAGGTTTGGCTAGTTGACTTGATTCGCGGGTCTGACAAGTTTAACTTTTTTAAATTAGTTTTTTTTCATCCTTAGATACTGAGTTAATTGATAATTTAGTTTCATAATTGGTTTCGTTTTTCCTAACTATATGAGAAGAGTTTTACTACAATTGATAACTTTTTTAAAGATCACAGACATATCTATTGTTTAGAATCACAATTCAATTCTAATGTCATAATTAAACATTTTACTACAAAGACTTGAGAGTAATATTATATTTCTAGGATAATGCAAAGATTAAACCAATTTACGATCAACTCCTCACAGCTCCTCTATAAGAGCACCTTGAGACTTCAATTCTTGAAGACAAGCCAAAGAAGCAATTAAGAAAGCAAGCAAAATGGTGCCTTCAAGTTCTCCCTTACTTTCAATCCTTCTGGTCCTACTCCTATCTCCATTTATAGTTTCACATGCACTTCAGGATAGGTTTCTGAAATGTCTCTCAAGAACTTCAGAATCATCCTTTCCTTTTTCCACTGTCTTGTATACTCCGAAAAACTCTTCCTTCAGTAGTGTTTTACAATATTCTGCTCAAAACCTCAGGTTCACCTTGCCTTCAGTACCGAAACCTGAGTTTATCTTCACTCCTTTACAAGAATCGCACATCCAAGCTGTTGTTATTTGCTCTAAGCAGCTTGGAATTCACCTTAGAGTCCGTAGCGGAGGCCATGATTTTGAGGGACTCTCTTATGTTTCAGAAATTGAGTCACCTTTCATTGTTGTGGACCTTGTCAAGCTCCGGTCCGTCAGCGTTGATATTGAGCACAACAGCGCGTGGGTTCAGGCGGGTGCCACCAATGGCGAATTTTACTACAGAATTTCTGAGAAAAGCAACACTCATGGCTTCCCAGCTGGTACTTGCACAAGTTTAGGTATGGGCGGGCACATTTCAGGAGGTGCATATGGTGCCATGTTGCGAAAATATGGCCTTGCAGTCGACAATGTCGTTGATGCACATATAATTGATGTTCATGGAAGACTTCTAGACCGAAAAGCCATGGGAGAAGATCTTTTCTGGGCCATCAGAGGAGGCGCAGGTGGCAGCTTCGGAATCGTCACCGCCTGGAAGGTAAAATTAGTTCCTGTACCATCAGCTGTGACAGTATTCACAGTTACCAGGACGTTAGAACAAGGTGCAACTAAACTCCTCTATAGATGGCAACAAATTGCTGATCAACTAGACGAGGATCTTTTCATCAGAGTTCAAATTCGGACAGCTAATGTCAGTAGGCAAGGTAAAAGAACTATCACCACCTCTTACAATGCCATGTTTCTTGGTGACGCCAACAGGCTGCTCCAGGTAATGAAACACAGCTTCCCTGAATTGGGTTTGACACGACAGGATTGTATCGAAACAAACTGGATCAATTCTACTGTATATATGTCAGGCTTTGCAAATAATACTCCTCCTGAAGTTCTCCTTCAAAGAATTAACATGGACAGGGCCTACTTCAAAGGCAAATCTGACTATGCCAGAAAACCCATACCTGAAAAGGCACTTGAAGGGTTATGGGAGAAGTTATTTGAAGCAGAGAGTCCTCTAGTAGTGTTTACTCCTTACGGTGGAATGATGAACCGAATTTCAGAATCTCAGACTCCTTTCCCTCATAGAAAAGGTACCAAGTTCATGATCCTTTACTGGTCCAGCTGGCAAGATGCAACGGAAAACGTTGCAGAGCATATAAATTGGACTAGGAGGGTTTACAGTTACATGACACCTTATGTCTCAAAGAATCCTAGGGAAGCATATGCTAATTACAGGGATCTTGATCTGGGCATGAACAGAAATTCTAACGCAAGTTTGGTCGAAGCGAGTGCTTTTGGTACCAACTACTTCAAGGGTAACCTCTACAGGTTGGTGCATGTGAAGACCAAAGTTGATCCTGATAATTTCTTCAGGCACGAACAAAGCATCCCACCTCTTCCACTGCACATGAGATAAAGAAATTGAAGTGGAATTCATCTCCAGCAAAGCTTAGTTGGATCACTATTCTCACAAGTCATGATTGGAGCAGGGACTCTTTTTTTTTTTTTTTTTTAATACTTTAGCTAAATAAAGAAATGTCATGTGGTACGCAATCATGCTGTCTTGCGGTTTTTTTTATTATAAATAAAAGCTTTGCATTAAATAGTTGAATTTGTTGAAGGAGAATGTTGAAAAATGTTTAGAATAAAAATGATCAACAAGGAAACACCATTCTTGAGGTTAATTTGGCGGTTTTTGCCACTGTTTTCATCAAACTTTTTATTTTTTCGCTTTTCTAATTATCCCTTGACATTTCATTTATTCTTCCATCTCTTTTTTTAAAATTTTCTTTATTAATTTCATATTTTGTGTTCTTTAGCATAATAAATATAATTCATTAAAGGTTTTGGATTGATCTCTAAATTCATTACTTTCACTAATAGTACTTCCACCGTTGTGTATAAATTATAGTTTAATTATTATTTTTCATTTTACTTTTATTTTTTAAAAATTACACTTTACATTTTTTATATTCTTGGTCAATTCAAAGCTTAAAATAAAATAAAAAGATGAATATACTCTCATATATATAATACAACACAAGCATACAACTTCCCCTTTTTTTATCCATTATATCCCTTCCCTTCTTTCTTTTCATCTTGTTTTGTCTAAACAATCAACAATCAAAGTCCATTCTAATTAAACTGAAAAATTAAATTTTAAAACACAAAATCAAAATTAATGTTTTCTACTCTAAATGAATTTGATGAATTAGAATATCTAGATTTAAATTTTCATTTCAATTAGATTAATACCCTCAGCATCTAGGGTTTTTTGAAGAATTTTTTACAATACTTTCACTAGCATTTTTGTTAATTTTATCCATTAAGAGGTTTTTAGTTATTAAATGAAGTGTAATGGTAAACTTGTAAATACTTAAATCTAATTTGTTGACTTTTTTACGCTATGTAAATTTTTATAAACTTATAAAGTCCAAGATGATTTTTGTTTAATTTTTTTAAAAAAATGAAGACAAAATAAAAAAGAAAAAAAAAAACTAAACTACGGGATGTTCAAGTTCAAGGTAATTTTCTCTATATGTTAACACTAGTTTTATAGTTTTCTAAAAGTTACAATGTATCGAGCTACATAGTAAAAGTTAGAAAATCATGATTATTCAAGTCCTGGTATACAACCCTAAACTGTAAAATTAATCTCTATCAAATTAATTAGTTGTCTGGCGGCAAGGATGAACCCTTGATGATGATGATGATTTTACAACTGGAATCGCAAATACATTGTATTGTCAATCAAATGTTTAGGACTTTCTTTGGGTACAAATCTTGCGGGATATTAATTGGAATATAGTATCTTATCACAGACAAACATCTAAAGTTAATAGTTTTTGAATTTAGAACCTTTGCATGATTTTTATGTTTTGATATTATTTATTAATTTCTTTTTCAAACATATTTGTTTATGCTAGTGTGATTTGTTGAAATAAAAAGAACATGTTTTAGAGGCAAAAAATATAAATTTCTAGGGGTTGACAGCGGTTGGGTTTTTTGAGCAATTTTTTGGGTTTAAGACAATGTTTTTCATGTTTTTAAAAAGAATATTGTCTTAGCCCCATGATTTGGATCAGTTTTGATCCATTTCTTTATGTTACATATTTCCTTATGCTTGATTAGTTAATAATCTAGGATTTATTTGCATCAATAACAAGTTTTGATGAGTTATAATCCTATAGTTTTGGTTTTAAACCGAAATCTATTTTGACAAAATCATGATATTTGAGTGATAATCAAAGTGAATGAGTGTCAAATTATTGATTCATACATGATTTACAATATATTTTTGTTTTTATTTTGATCGTATCTAGTTTAATATAGGATCCATGTTGTTGAGTTCATGGTTGAATGTTTTTTGTGTTTGATATGTTTTGTTTAAGAAATTTGAGTTTTTTTTTGTGTCTAATTTTTTTTTTTTTATCTTTGATTTTGTTTATGGGTCAACCGAATTGGGTTAAAATCAGGTCAAAGGGTTAATACCCTTTAAAGGGTTTTTTAGTTTAAGGATATGTTTGGCAAACATCTACTTAGGCTTGTTATGATAGTTTTATTTCAAGGAAAAATAAGTTTTTGCCAAGCAAAGCCTAATAAATAAGAAAAAAAAAAACAAAAAAATATTCTCTTTTTTTTTCTTGCATATAGCAAAAAATCCTAAAATTATTTGAGCATTTTTTTAAAAATCAAAATTCTAAAATACTTTGGTATGTTTTTTTTTTTTTTTTTTTTTTTGAAGAAGAAGAGCTATTGCATGGATTTTATAAAAAGTTTGTAAAATTTTAAGGAATTTTGGTCAATATTGTAAAAATATTTAAAAATAGTTTTTGGCAAGAAAATATATTATACACTTTTAATATAAGGATAAAAAACCTAAAAGAGATTAATATCCAAAATATTATTAGGGATAATAATTTATTATTACTCACTTTAATATAAGGATAAAAAACTTGTATGAGATTAACATCCAAAATATTATTGAGAATAATACAACTTATTCATTTCTAATATAAAAGATAAAAACCATAAAGAATTTTATCTGAAATATTATATAGAATGACACGATAGCAAAAATCTCAGGTTTACCCCAAAAGAAAACTCAATAATAATTGAGGACATTTCACCTTTCCAGATCAATTTTTTGATTTAGAAAATCAGAGTTTGTTTATCATAGAAAATCTATTTTGGTATGTTGATAGAAATAGAAACATTATTAAACCAGAGCAAACAAAGAAAAAAAATAATGTAGCTTAATTTAGATAAAATATTAATTAGAGTTAGTAGTAATACTTGGCGGTGACTTTTTAACCAACAAGAAAAACATCTAAACTGTCGTCGTAATGTTATGCTCTCGCGTGGGGGTACAGCACACTTGACATACAATTGTAGAAGAAGAATATGTATTAATATGATAATAGGATGCAAAGTATCGACAATTTGGGGAGAAATTCTGATTGTGCCATCAAGGTACCCATACAAATCCTAGCCAAGGAAATAGGGCACTAATTGTGCCTTCCGGAGGAGATAATTATCAAAAGTCGGTTTGATGGAAACAATATATGAAATAGGAGAAAATATTGTAACGATGGAGGGGGAGAGATTATCAATACTGGTGGAGGACACAACACAATCCGTGTATCCACATCAACTGGGTCGACGCTTCTGCTATAAAAAGACACAACTGAGTGATTCTTGAAGAGTTTTAGTACAAGAGAATAGCTAAATCGTAGTGCTTTCAAATTTCTAGATAATGATAGAAATATCAGATTATGTTATCTTTCTTAATCTTCTCCTGAGGTTCTCCGGTTGACAGCTAGTAGTTTATTTTTTTGGTTTGTTATTCAACTCCAAAGTTTTCTCTACGTTGCTCTGCTATTCTCCCCTAAGCTCGTAAGACTTGTAATCTTGAGGTAAAGGGTTCAATTCACGTCTTCACAACATTTTACGTGCGTGATCATTAATACCAGACTTAAGTGGATCGTTAAAGGCACATTAGCATATTATTCAATATTTTGTAAATTGTTCACCAAATTGCTGTATTTTATTAAATAATTTAGATCTGATCATCATCGAGGATTCAACAACCACGATTATTGTACGTCTTTCTAATAAATTTCGACTGCGACATGACAGAAAAGCTTGCTTATTACACATCATTTTGGGACTGCAATTATTGTTTATTTAACCAAATTATGACAACAAATCAAGGATGCTGGTTCTGTAACAAGTGCCTAAACATGGTGATCTAACCACCCTTCTTTCTGGCCCTGTGTTACTCTTCAACTTCTCTATCTCATGTGAAGTGGAAGAGGTGGGATGCTTTGTTCATGCCTGAAGATGTTGTCAGGATCAACTTTGCTCTTCACTAATGCCAACCTGTAGAAGTTACCCTTGAAGTATTTAGCACCCCAAACACTTGCCTTAATAAAGCTAGTGTTAGTATTCCTGTTGATGCCCAGATCAAGATCCCTGTAATTCACATATGCTTCCCTTGGATTCTTGGAAACATAAGGTGCCATGTACTTGTAAAGCTCCCTGATCCACTTTACGTGCTTTCCAACATCCCCTGAAGCATCCTGCCAGCCAGTTACATACTGGATCATGAATAGATCACCCTTTCTATGGGGGAAAGGAGTCTCAAACTCGGAGATTTTGCTCATCATTCCACCAAAAGGATTCCATATCATGAAGCCGCCTTCTTCTTTGAAAAGCCTTTTCCAAATACCTTTCAGTGCAGATTCAGGGATAGGTTCCTGGACAAAATCTGACTTGGCTTTGAAGTAGCTCTTCAATACGTTATTTGCTTGAAGCAAAGCTTCGGGAGGTGTATTGCTCGGATAGCTGCCAGTGTATAGCACAGATTCGAGCCAGGTAGTTTCGATGCAATCCTTCTGTGTCAAGCCCAATTCTGGAAAGCTAGATTCCATTACCCTGAGGAGTCTCTTGGCATCACCAAGAAACAAGGCATCATAGGAAGTTGTGATAGTTCTGTTGCCTCTGGTACCGGCTGTTTGAATGCTAACTCTAATGAAGAGGTCTTCGTCGAGTTTGTCAGCAACTTGCTGCCATCTATAGAGGAGCTTAGTGGCACCTTGTTCCAAGGTCTTAGTAACTGTAAAGACTGTTACAGTTTCTGGAACAGGGACCAATTTTACTTTCCAGGCAGTAATAATACCAAAGCTTCCTCCTCCTCCTCCTCTGATTGCCCAAAAAAGTTCTTCTCCCATGGCTTTTCTATCAAGAATCCTGCCCTGAGCATCGACTATGCGAGCATCGATGACATTGTCAGCACCGAGGCCATATTTCCTCATCATAGGACCATAAGCACCACCCGTAATGAGCCCACCCATGCCTAAACTGGTGCAAAGGCCAGCAGGGAAACCATGCGTTTTACTTTTTTCAGCAATCCTGTAGTAAAGTTCACCATTTGTGGCGCCTGCCTGAACCCAAGCGCTATTATCTTCGATGTCAACGTCAACAGACCGTAGCTTGGCAAGGTCTATAATAATGAAAGGGGATTCAATCGCAGAGACATAAGAGACAGCCTCGTAATCATGGCCTCCACTGCGAACTCTAAAGTGAATTCCAAGCTGTTTGCAGCAAACAACAGCTGCTTGAATGTCGGATTCATTGAATGGTGTGAAGATAAACTCTGGCTTTGGCACTGAAGGCAATGTATACCTCAGGTTTTGAGCAGTAGAAAGTAAAACTGTGGTGAATGAAGAGTTATTAATTGGAGTGTACAAGGCAGTGGAGAAAGGAAAGGAGGATTCTGAAGTTGTTGAGAGACATTGTAGAAACCTATCCTGAATTGGGTTTGAAAATACAAATGGAGATAGGAGTAGGACTACAAGTATTGAAATAATGGAAGCACTTCGAAACACCATTTTTGCCTGCTTCTTTCTCTATCTCCCTGGCTTGTGTATCAAAACCCGAAGCCCCAAGATTACTTATATAGTAGTCTTGATGAGTATGAGTCACATTATTCAGGGATTAAATGTAAGCCTTATTGTAGTGATTTTTATTATATCTTCAACAACCAACAGGCAACTTGGGGCTAGATATTGGTCATCTATGCTCTTCCCATGTGAAATTCCTGCTTTGATAAATATTTTACCTGACTTTTCTGCGAAAGGGTTCTTCAGAAACTAGACGGAAACTTGTTCTGGTCACCATTTGGTTTCTCATTACATTACTCCATTCACATGATCTTAACCATTTCTTAGTGCTTGGAGCTACATGTGTTGCGCTATTAGAGTTCATACTGGCTCCAACCCTTTGAGATTCTGAAACAACCTGCTTCTGCAACTATTGAAAATCTCGCTGGTAGGAGAACATTATTCGTTTACATACTTTAGTCCTAGCCCGCAGCCAATCAAGAAATTTAAAAAACTACAATTCTTAATTGATTGCCATTCACACATATATTATTTGGTTGGTATTAATTAAAAGTCATCTCTTAGTTATGTTTTGTAAGAATTATTCTACGACTTTTTTCTTCTTCTTTCAAAACTGGGTTTCTTCAAGTTATAATTAAGAGAATTTGACCTATTGTCAGAAGTATCATTGAATTGAAAGTCCATTTCAGCATTGCAATTTGGACCCACCCTTGTATGAAATCCCTTCATGGAGATGGTTTTAGCTGAGTTTTTCTTTTTATGTGAAAGAATATTTATCATGTAATTTGTGGCGGAATATATTATATTTTCTATTGCTTGTTAAAAAATTATTTAAATCCAATACTTAAATTGTTAAGTAAGGTTAAATATATGATTTATATTATTCTTTAACATATTTTTTCAATTGAAAACTTTTTAAACTTGAAACTTGTACAGATCCACACAATTTTGTGCTAATTTTTTAAAAAATAAATGGTGATAGTGAAATTTGAACTCGTGACCACTCGGTCATTAAAACTCTGATACAATGATAAAGAACCATCTTAATTTAATATATATCTTAAGTTGTTAGGTAAAATCCAAGAAATAATTTATATTATTCTTTAATATTATTGTGGTTATTTTATTTTTTTATAGTGTTATTAATTCTATAATAAGGGATTGTTATCGACATTATTTTCTAAAGCTCCATCAGTTTTCCTTGGAAAAAAACTTTGAAATCTCCATCCTTGGTTTTCCTTAGAAAAAAACTTTGAAATCTTGAATGTCTAATAATTGAGAGCAAACTAATGTAGAATACTTCGCGGTTAAGGATCTCTGAAGGGTCAAAGATTGCTAGCCTGCAAGAAATTACAAACCCTCCAAGAATACAAAAGCCTGGCCCAGAGAAAGAACCACCGCACTTGGCGGCTCAGGTCCACTATAACATCGAGTTTATGCCTATTGCAATATTTTACTTCTCTTTTAGTAGCCGACATTGAAGACCTTCTATGGTATGCTTTGAAACCTTTTCTTTTTTTCATAAACTCATGATTCTTTCTTTTTGTTTTCTCATTTAATATATTTCAAATCACTTGAATGAAAAAAAAATATATAATAAAGCTATTTTTGTTTTAACAATAATATGTATTAAAATAAAAAAAATTAATATATATGAGCTAGTATTTCAAATCACTTTTATTTTTAACGCAGTTCCTAGCAAACAATCATCTCGAAAAGTAAAAGCCGTGGTTTGAAATTGGATTGATAATTGAGTTTGTGAGAATGAAGTTTGGGAATTTTTTTGATAATAATTGAAGTTTTAATTAAAGAGTAAATTAAAGAATTTAAAGAGCTTGATTTGATTTAATTTTGTTAAGAGTTAAAGAAACTTGAAGTTCAATAATGATTTTGAAACAAATAGTCAAATTAAAAATTAATGAAGACTTTAATTGAAGAAGAAAAATCAGAATTGAGAGTTAGATTGATTAAAATTGTATAATTAGGGATATAATAAAAAAGAAAAAGGTGATTTAGGATAAGTTTAATGAAATTGGAAACATTCAAAATCCAAGGATTGTAATGACAAGGAATGTCTGCCTGTATTCTTACTCCAGTCCATTTCAATCCATTTAATTCAATTTAGTCCAAATTGATTCATAGATTTCAATCATATATGTCCAATTGGATTAATTTATTCAGTTTTTAATTCCAGAGATTGTAATCACCTAACTATAGCTAGATTCTTGAGCAATTAAACCCTAAAACCCAGCAATTAATTTCAGATTTCGGATTGCAGTCCTAAGCAATTAAGTCCAGATACCAATCTCCCAATTCCAGGAAATCAGCTTTGGAATTCCTGCAAATCACAGAATTTCCTGCATCAAATCCCAAACTTTCAGCTCCATCCTGATATGACTGAGAGTATGAAATAAAAACAAAAATCACAAAAACTAGGCCAACAATAGAGTTTTTTTAGTGCAGACTTGGGTCAATATCCTTCTCGTGGCAGAATTCTCTGCCTTCACGTTAGATATTCAAACGGGAACATCTTGAGCCTTTGATATCGGAATCAAGTGATTCAAAAGCTCAAATTCATCTATGCATCTAGAACTACAACTTTGATGAAGGAGTCGAGGTGAGATAAAATCTTTTTTACAGAACAGAAACTGGCAGTAATTTAGTTGGTCAAAAGGGATCTCCAGGTCTAACTCAAAAACTAACGAATGCCGAGAATCCTGATATGATTGAGAGTATGAACTAAGAACAAAAATCACAAAAACTAGGCCAAAAATAGAGTTTTTTTTTTTTTTAGTGCAGACTCGGGTCAATATCCTTCTCGCGGCAGAATTCTCTACCTTCACGTTAGATATTCAAACGGGAACATCTTGAGCCTCTGATATCGGAATCAAGTGATTCAAAAGCTCAAATTCATCTATGCATCTAGGACTACAACTTTGATGAAGGAATCAAAGTGAGATAAAATCTTTTTACAGAACAGAAACTAGTAGTAATCTAGTTAGTCAAAAAGGTTCTTGATTTGACAATGCTGAGCATCCAAATCTGACCGAGAATCTTCCCTAAGAACAATGATCACTAGGACCTAATAAAGGTGTATGTTAATTTTTCAACATGTCATGAGTGACAGAATATACCTAGGATGGTCAGATGTCGTACAAAACCGAGTCAGAATCAGAGCCTAAGTTGGAACAAAAAATTACCACAGCAGTAGAACTATTTTTTTTAGTGCAAATTCTAATGGATTTATTCAACCTTAAAGACCAGATAAAAAAAGGAACGAATTTAACATTATGAAGACTCCTGACCAAACTAAGAAAAAAACTAATGATTTTGGTAGCAAAAGGGAAGGGTAAAAACAAAAATAGAAAACAGCTCAAACAAGGCTTTCAAAAAATATTTATTTTTGTGCTTTTGTCAATTTTCTAACGAACATGAGCTAAACTCCTATACTCTGTTCAAAAAAGGTATACACCCTCTCCAGCACGTTGGGGTTCAAAATTGAGTAACAACAGTAGAGATTGTCGCTACTTCACTATATAAAACCTCTTCATCTTCTGAGGTGCTTGCAACACATCCTTGAGGTTTTGCTGACTCTGCAGTATTCTCTATACCCTTTTTAAACCAACAATCCTTTTTGAAATTCCCTTTTTTTTCCATAGTTGTAGCATTTCACAGCCCTCTTACTTCTTGATTTAGACCTTCCCTGCCTTTGACTCCCACTGGAGCCACGTTCCGTTGATCTTCCTTTTGACACCAACAATGCCTTTGCTTGGTTTGAACTATTTATGTCTCCTTTATTTCTGTGTCTATTTTCTTCTTCCAGGATAGCGGCTGCAACATCATCAAAGACTAAATAGTCTGAGAGGATATTATTGGTCAAGTTTATAATGAGCTGATCATACGAATCAAGAAGACTTTGAAGTAGAAGCTCTGCATGTTCATTTTCCTCTATTTGTTGACCCAACGTAGTGAGTTGTGAAAATAGAGTTCTTATTTTCTGCCATTTGAAGGGTATAAAGTCTCCGCTTTAAGAAAATCTTATTGTGTAAAGAATTGGACTCGTATATCTTTGTTAGAGTCTCTCATATCTCCTTAGCTATTTTCTTCTCCGCCACACTTGATAATACTTCATCAACTAATGCTAAATGTATGTTAGCAATAGCATTGCCATCCATCTCATTTTATTTTGCATTATAAGTGATCTCCGCGAGCCGATCCCCAATTACTGCCAAGCAAATGTCTTTCCTTAATATTTCCTTGATTCTCATTTTCCACAGTGAGAAATTGCTCCCATTGAACCTCTTAATCTTGTACTTTGCAGCCATTGTATTCACTGAGATCTATTCAGCTATCACCGTTTCACAGATCTGTAACGTATATAGAAATAGTATCGTGTGAATAATACTTCATTAAGTAACTTCCTAAGAAAGATTTGAGGGGTCACAAACGGTCCCGGTTAAAACCCAATCTCCTGAGACAGAACTTCCTAAATTGTATTTAATCACAGCACTGACTTTCTATATACGCCAACAGTAACGTATGTGAACAGTAATGTATTGATGAACAGTACCGTGTAGGTGAATAATGCCGTAAACATGAATAGTAACCGTAAACACGAATAACTTTTGTGTGTTAACAAAACCAACCAAGAATGCTCTGATACCACTATTAGGATACTAGCATGCAAACCCGACAAGATAAAAGGCAAGGGATAGGATAAAATAAGAAATGAGACACACAAGAATTTATATGGTTCACCTAATTAGGCTACGTCCATGGGCAAGTATGAAGGATTTTACTAAGTAATGTGGGAATTACAACCTCTCTCAAATAATAGGAGAACAACTAAGAATCTCTCTATTACTAAGAGAAAACACATCACTCACGTGGATGTTCCAGCCCATAACTAATAAAAGGGTTGGTTACTATGTTGTCCTCTGCCTCCTTTGTTGGCCTCCCTTTCTCTCCTCTATCTTCCCCAAATGTCCCCCCTTTTTTTGTAATATTTCTCTCAGGTTGTTCCCTGCTTTCTCTTCTCTATATAGTCTTTTTCTCTTTCGGTCTCTCTAAAAAAAACTGTCGGTCCTCTCTCTCAGTCTCCCTTACTTTCTCTTTCAAAAATCCTTCCAGTTCCTCTCCTTTTGTTTTCTCCTCTTTTGACACTCCCTCCTCTAGTATTTATAGGCAGAGGAGGGGAGGGCCACCTTGCCCCTGTCATGGCGCAGGGTAAGGTGAGCCGGGGGGGTTGTTCGCAGGGTATGGTTTTTTCGGTATAGTGGTGTCAATGAAGGGACAAGTCGGGTCGTCGTTGGTTTTTTAGGTTTTAGGAGAGAGAGGGGGGAACAAAAAACGGGGGGGGGGGGATGCTTCTTCTTCCCCTGCTCTCTGCGTGTCTAGGGGAAGAAGAAGGCTTATGATACCGTTCAAAATGGCACCGTTTGCTTCTTTTTTTTTTTATGAAATGCATGAAATGGCGCTGTTTTGACCAAAACACGCTGTTTCATTTACATAAAAACAAGTGCCAAAATGCATCCAATTTCAAATCAACCCCTTCAATTTGCACGCTTTTTCCTTTGTGGTCCTTGGTTTTGGATTTCTTCAATCAAGTCCCTAATTGGCCACCAGACTTCAATATGAATGCAATTAAGCCCCTGATTTGACCAAATCAACTCTAAAAAAATATAATTTGACCCCAGAACTTTAATTTCTTCTGATTAAAACCCAACTTAACTTAAAAATAAATTTTTCATGCAATCAAACTTTTCAATAATTCAATTAAACCTTCAATAAAATTTAATTGAGTTCATAAACATCTAATTTCGTACTTTTCTTCCTCAAATAATTTTTTTTTAATCAATAAAGCTCTCATTGGTCAATGATATACTGTCAAATTTCAACATTTATATCTTTAAACCTCATCAACCAATTTTTGACCTTTTTTTGGGCGCTCTAGCATCCTCTTTTCACTGATATATTTTTTTGATATATTATTTTTTTCAATTTTTTTATTTTCTCTTTTCTTGTGCGGGGACCCAAAATGGGTTACAATAAGCCCCACCATTGTCTTCGTCCCTTCATCTCAGAACCGGAGGTGAGATAACATAAATAAGAGGGAAGGAGTAAAACAAAGAGTCCAGAAAGCAAAGGAAAACTAAAACAGAGGAGAGGAAGCAGTGTTGGTGGAACAACCCTTCCACACTGTCATCTTCGTCTGCAACTGCAAGTAACAGGTTCCAAGAACTAGGGTGATTTGTTTTTCTTTAAGAACAGAGGCAAAGAGAAGACGATAGGGAGAGAACTAGAGGAAACAGTGGACACATAAGGAGAACAGAGACAAATAGAAGAGAAGAACATGTTACACCAAGAGAAAGCAAAAGAAGAGAAAAAAAAAACCAAAGGAAAAGTAAATGAAGGGAGGAACAACACGCCATCGCCTTTATCCTGCTCCCAGGTAAGTGCATCCAGTTTTGCAAAATAATTCCTCAACACTGTGCATTAGAAATTTAATTATATGGTGACTGCAGGAAGCATGCATTAACCATTCACGCACACTAGTGGTTCCTAGTCAATGGCATGGGCTAGTGAACAGGTTGAGCCGGCTAGGTCTAGTCTAGCCCAGCTCATATAAGCTAAGCTAGATCCACCTAAAAAAAAAAAATTGAAACAAGTAATACACACACACACACACACACACATATTTGCATGCATAAAAAAAAATACTTAAGTTTATTTTATTATATTTTGTTATTATTGCTTCTTTTTTTTGCTATGTAATATTTACCAATACTAGAGTTGAAAGTATTCGTCGTTGAATATTCACTAATGTTAGAGACATGAATATCACAAGTAAACCATCATAGAATAAACCAACAAACTTTTAGAAATTTAAGACAAAACCAGCAATGCAACTTACCTCAAGTAGGGTGTGTTAGGGGTGCTAATACCTTCTCTAGCCACAACCAGTCCCGAACCATACAATCTCTGTTGATCAGTTAAGGTTTCTAGTGACCATAATACTAGGTGACGACTTTTTAAACATACATTTTCTCACAAAAAACAAGATGTCAAAAATCTATTTTTTCCATTTGAATTTTTAAGATCACCATAATATCTGTTGTGACACATCCCATCGGGCAAAGGTATCATTGCTCAGGGCAATACATGGTCTGAGACAAGATGATAGGCCCTTACTGATGGCGTCGATAGTTGCGCCTAACCCATATTCAGATCTTGCCTTTATGGAGCAGCTGGTTAGGGCTTTGGCAGCAGGAGCATCCAGAAAAGCTCCAAGACCAGAGAGGGTGGGCACTTTCTAATTAAGGAAGACGCTGAAGTCACTGAATATTGGTTGAGAAAAGTGGAAAAGGTTATAGATTAGAAGCAGTTGCTAGAAGAAACACGGGTACAATGTGTGACCTTGACTACTAGTGTTGGTGGGAGACTGTTGAGGAAGATATGGAACTGCTCAGCAAATCAAGCAAATGTAACTATCAACAAGAGAAAAATCAGGAGGAAGATTACGAAGACTAACTGAATTGATCTGCTCCACGTCTGCTGTTGAAGTTTTCAAATGTTGATAAGATTTTACTGTTGAGATTATTAGGCTGTATTCAAACTCTATAAAGAGTCATCTTATACCTGTAACATTTGTGTGTGAAAATTATATTCTCTACCTCACTATCTTCTAAGTTTATATGGTATCAGAGCCACAAAAAGACTAACGTCTCATCATGTCTTCATCTCCTTCCTCATCCACTACAATCCTTAACTCCTTCTCTTCTTTGATTCCCACAATAATTCCAATCTCTAACATTGTTTCACTCAAGTTAACTCCTGATAATTATCCTCTTTGAAAGACCCAATTACTGCACTATTTCCGTGGACAAGATCTGTATGGCTACCTTGATGGTACAATTATTCTTCCTCCCCAATGATTGATACTCTGCATCCTGATACAGGTTCACTCACCCAAGTTTCCAATCCTGCACATTTTCAATGGTTGCGACAGGACAGTCTAATCCTTAGCACTCTCATGTCTTCAATGACTAAAGGTGTTCTAGCTCAAATAGTCTCTTATGCCACCTCTCATCAGGTTTGGCGTGCACTTGAAACAAACTTCTCCTCACAATCTCGGGCTCGTACCATTCAGGTTCGGACTCAACTTGCCAATGCAAAGAAAGGCAGTCAATCTGCCAATGACTATTTCTTACTGATCAAAAGATTAGCCGATGAACTTGCTATGGCTGGCCAACCTCTCAAATGTGATGACATCATTTCCTATGTTCTTGCTGGGTTAGGATATGAATATGACAGCTTTGTCTCCTCGATCTATGCTCGTCATGATCCAGTCACTCTTGAAGAAGTATACTCTCTTATAATTGTTCCAGAATCTAGTCTCAATCGTCATCATCAATCTACTCCTGCACCCCCTGTTGAAGCACATTTTGTCCAGCGACAATCGCCACCATACAACAATAGAAGTAGAGTAGATTCTCGGGGAAGAGGTCGCCATAACACCTATCGTGGAGGAGGTGCTTTCTCCTACAATAGAAATGACACATATAATTCTTCTGCTATTGTGTGTCAGGTCTGCGGAAAACATGGTCATTCTGCTCGCAAGTGCTACCATCGTTTTGATCTCACCTATCAACATTCTTCTTCTCCTTCGAATAAACAAGCCTTTATTGCAGCCAACAATGGTGGCTAGGAGAGTGATTGGCATGCCGACACAGGTGCTACTCACCATATCACTCATGATATGGCCAATCTGAACCTAAAGAGTGATGACTATACTGGTACAGATCAACTTCAAGTTGGCAACGGTTAAGGTTTGCATATCTCTAAAACTGGCAATTCCTCTCTTCATGCATCATCACATTCCTTTATATTGAATCACGTTCTTTTAGTTCCTCAAATTCAGAAAAACTTACTTTCTGTCCAAAAATTCTACATTGACAATAATGTATATTTCAAGTTTCATGATCAATATTTTCTTATGAAGGATTACTTGGGAACCGTCCTTCATCGAGGCCATGTCAGTAATGGATTGTACATTTCTCAACCAAAAATGTTCCTCCTCGTGCCTTTTCCAGCGTTCGCATTTCCTTTGATCAGTGGCACCATCGCCTTGGTCATGCTACTTTTCCAGTTGTTCAACGTGTCCTGTCTTCAAATAAACTACCAGTTGATAAAATAACAAGGCACTCTGTGTGTTCCGATTGTCAATTAGCCAAAAGTCATGCTTTGCCGTTTTCAAAATCAACTTATGTGTCCAAATCTTCATTGGACTTAATCTTTACCGATGTCTGGGGTCCAGCATCTGTAGCCTCCACGACCGGTGCTCGATACTATGTTAGTTTTCTAGATAATTATTCTAAATTCTTATGGTTATTTCCAATTAAATTTAAATATGATGTTGAGCGTGTCTTTCTTCAATTTCAATGTTCTGTGGAAAAACAATTTGATAATAAAATAAAAGTTGTCCAATCCGATTGGGGTGGTGAATACCGTCGTCTTCATAATTATTTTCAAGCCAATGGCATAGCACATCGTATTGCATGTCCTCATACTCACCAACAAATTGGTTCCATTGAACGAAGACATAGACAAATTGTTGAGGTAGGTCTTAGTTTATTAGCACACTCGCATTTGCCTCTACTTTATTGGGAAGATGCTTTTACAACTGCCACCTTTTTAATTAATCGCATTCCAACACCCATTCTCAATAATTTGTCACCGTATGAAATGCTCT
Source organism: Populus alba (assembly GCF_005239225.2). NCBI lineage: Eukaryota > Viridiplantae > Streptophyta > Magnoliopsida > Malpighiales > Salicaceae > Populus > Populus alba. Next base: position 22,711,009 of record NC_133294.1, on the reverse strand, counting down.
ATAACCGGGTCCCAGATTTTTCTTTCTTACGTGTCTTCGAATGTGCATGTTGGCCTAATCTAAGACCTTATAATAAACATAAATTAGATTTTAGAAGCAAATCCTGTATTTTTATAGGCTATAGTGTTAATCATCACGGATACAAATTGTTTGTGATGAAACTTTCAACGAAATTGGGATCCTAGAATCTCTGTATTGGTCCAACTTGAAAGTTTAATAAAGAACCTTAAGCACATGCATTTACACAAATATAAAAAAAAATCAGAAAATCTTGATTTTAGATACCTAGTGTCAAGTCGTGCTTTATAAAAGCAGACAACATAAAACGAAGATACACTGTTTTGTATTTTTTATATATATATAATTTATTGATAAAACCAGAATACGACATTCTAAAAATCAAAGCAGACAACATAAAAGGAAGATACACACAGGCAATGACAGCTAACAAAAAATCTATAGCAAAGACACTGTTTTGTATTTCTCATTATCAATCTAAACAAATACCGTTCCCAAATGCAAGATGCTTGACACGTTTAATTAACCAAAACTTTCAATAGGAACGTGCATGTTTTGGCCGATCAAATATTTTTCACATACCGAGAATTATGCAGAAAAAAAAAATCATATTAATTCAATAATTTAACATATTAAATGAAATTTCAAGATATTGTTTACTTTATTCTATAACACTCTCTCTTACATAAAAATTTTTTATGGTTAAAACTTGTAAAGATTTATATTATTTTATACTTAATTTTTATATATAAAAATAAAAATAGTGAGATTCGAACTTATAATTGTTTGGTCATTAAAAATCTAATATCTTATTAAAGAACCATATAAATCTAATAATTTAAGTTAATAGTGAAATCTCAAAATATAATATAATTTATATTAATTGTTTGATGCAAATAAATTCTCAAAAAGTTTAACGTAAAAAATTTAAGATCCCAGTTATATCAATTGTTTAGAATCATAATTAAACATTTTACAGCAAAGAATTGAGAGTAATATTATATTTCTAGGATAATGTAGTGATTAAACCAATTTACGATCAACTCCTCACAGCTCCTCTATAAGAGCACCTTGAGACTTCAATTCTTGAAGACAACCCAAAGAAGCAAGAAAGCAAGCAAAATGGTGCCTTCAAGTTCTTCCATACTTTCAATGCTTCTGGTCCTACTCCTATCTCCGTTTATAGTTTCACATGCACTTCAGGACAGGTTTCTGAAATGTGTCTCGAGAAATTCAGCATCATCCTTTCCTTTTTCCACTGTCTTGTATACTCCAAAAAACTCTTCCTTCAATAGTGTTTTACAATCTTCTGCTCAAAACCTCAGGTTCACCTTGCCTTCAGTACCGAAACCTGAGTTTATCTTCACTCCTTTACAAGAATCTCACATCCAAGCTGTTGTCATTTGCTCTAAGCAGCTTGGAATTCACCTTAGAGTCCGTAGCGGAGGCCATGATTTTGAGGGACTCTCTTATGTTTCAGAGATTGAGTCACCTTTCATTGTTGTGGACCTTGCCAAGCTCCGGTCCATCAGCGTTGATATTGAGCACAACAGCGCGTGGGTTCAGGTGGGTGCCACGAATGGTGAACTTTACTACAGAATTTCTGAGAAAAGCAAAACTCATGGCTTCCCATCTGGCACTTGCCCAACTGTATGTATGGGCGGGCTAATTTCAGGAGGTGGATATGGTGCCATGTTGCGAAAATATGGCCTTGCAGCCGACAATGTCGTTGATGTTCATATAATTGATGTTCATGGAAGACTTCTAGACCGAAAAGCCATGGGAGAAGATCTTTTTTGGGCCATCAGAGGAGGCGCAGGTGGCAGCTTCGGAATCGTCACCGCCTGGAAGGTAAAATTAGTTCCTGTACCATCAGCTGTGACAGTATTTACCGTTACCAAGACGTTAGAACAAGGTGCAACTAAACTCCTCTATAGATGGCAACAAATTGCTGATCAACTAGACAAGGATCTTTTCATCAGAGTTCAAATTCAGACAGCTAATGTCAGTAGCCACGGTAAAAGAACTATCACCACCTCTTACAATGCCCTGTTTCTTGGTGACGCCAACAGGCTTCTCCAGGTAATGAAACACAGCTTCCCTGGATTGGGTTTGACACGACAGGATTGTATCGAAACAAACTGGATCAATTCTACTGTATATATGGCAGGCTTGAGTAACAATACTTCTCCTGAATTTTTCCTTCAAAGAACGAACCCGGACAGGGCCTACTTCAAAGGCAAATCTGACTATGCCAGAAAACCCATACCTGAAAAGGCACTTGAAGGGTTATGGGAGAAGTTATTTGAAGCAGAGAGTCCTCTAGTAGTGTTCACTCCTTACGGTGGAATGATGAACCGAATTTCAGAATCTCAGACTCCTTTTCCTCATAGAAAAGGTACCAAGTTCATGATCCTTTACTGGTCCAGCTGGCAAGATGCAACGGAAAACGTTGCAGAGCATATAAATTGGACTAGGAGGGTTTACAGTTACATGACACCTTATGTCTCAAAGAATCCTAGGGAAGCATATGTGAATTACAGGGATCTTGATTTGGGCATGAACAGAAATTCTAACACAAGTTTTGTTGAAGCGAGTGTTTTTGGTACCAAGTACTTCAAGGATAACTTCTACAGGTTGGTGCATGTGAAGACCAAAGTTGATCCTGAAAATTTCTTCAGGCACGAACAAAGCATTCCACCACTTCCACTGCACATGAGATAAAGAAATTGAAGTGGAATTCATCGCCAGGGAAGCTTTGTTGGACCTTTTTTTTATTAATACTTTAGCTAAATAAAGAAATGTCATGTTGTGCAATCATTCTGTCTTGCGGTTTTTTTTATTATAAATAAAAGCTTTGCATTAATTTCACCAATAGTACTTCCACCGTTGTCTATAAATTATAGTTTAATTATTTTTTCATTTTACTTTTTTTTTTAATTTACACTTTATATTCTTTGTCAATTCAAAGCTTAAAATAAAATAAAAAGATGAATATACTCTCATATATATAATACAACACAAGCATACAACTCCCCCTTTCTTCATCCATTATATCCCTTCCCTTCTTTCTTTTCATTTTGTTTTGTCTAAACAATCAACAATCAAAGTCCATTCTAATTAAACTGAAAAATTAAACTTTAAAACACAAAATCAAAATTAATGTTTTTTACTCTAAATGAATTTGATGAATTAGAATATCTAGATTTAAATTTTCATTTCAATTAGATTAATCCCTCATCTAGGGTTTTTTGAAGAATTTTTTACAATACTTTCACTGGCATTTTTGTTAATTCTATGCATTAAGAGGTTTTCAGTTATTAAATGAAATATAATGGCAAACTTGTAAATACTTAAATATAATTTGTTGACTCTTTTACGCTATGATTTTTATTAAAAAAATTTGGTAGGTACTACCAATTAGAAGTCATCTATTAATTATACTTTATAATAATTGTTCTACAACTTTTTTATGTAGCTACCTCATATTTTCATCATTGAATTGAATGTCTATTTCAGGATAGGCAAGAACCTAGTTTTAAATTTTTTTTCTTGCAACACCCTCCTCGTCCCTCCACTGGAATGGTTTAAGCTGAGTTTTTATTTTTCTGTAAAAGAATATTTATCTAGTAATTTGTGGCAGCATATACTATGTTTTTCTATTGCCTAGTGCTGTGGTTATTTTTTTTTTTCTATAGTATTATTATTATCCAGAACTCCCTTCTTAGTTTTTCGTAGAAAACTGTAAAACCAGAAGAAGAAAAAATTCTTATGAGTGACCATTGAAATTTTGAATGGACTCAATTTTTGAATTTTCAAAATAAAAAATAATAAATAATTTGAGAATTGAATCAAAATAATACGAAAATAATACGAGTTGGAAGTTTTGAAAACTAATAGGGATGAAATTATAAATTTAAAAGTTAATTTGAGGAGCTTAATTGAAGAATTAACAAGTGAGAGGATGAGAGAGGTGTGTTGGAAAGGTGTAAAAGTAATAGTTGTTTTTTATAAAATAATTTTGTTTTAGTTTTTATGAACTTAAGTAATGCATGTTAAAGGAAGTTTTTTCATCCTAGGCTTTCTAGGTCTTCTCATTATCAAAATAAGTTTGAAAAACTAATTTTGAATTCAAATTGCATTAACATATAAGATATTTTAAATTGATAGTTATTGGATTTAGAACCTCTTGCATGATTTTTATGTTGTGATGTTATTTATTAGTTTTTTTTTTATTTAAATATGTTTATTTATATTAGTGTGACTTGTTGAGATAAAAAAATACATGTTTTAGAGGTAAAAATATCAATTTCTAGGGGTTGACAGTGATTGGGATTTTTAAACATATTTTTGGGTTTAAGATAATATTCTTTATGTTCTGGAAAAGAAAATTAAAATATCATCATAGAAGTCGGAGTTTGACCGTCAGATATTGCTATACACACCGTCCAGACAGCCCGACGTTCACGTCAGTTTAAAGTGCAACAAACTTTTACAAATTAAATAATATTTTTTTATTCCAAAATATTAGAATCTTCAACATTTTCTCATAAAGTAAAGTATAAATAAATAAATAAGGACGTTCTTCACGTTTTAAGTTCATGACATGATTATGCGGGCCGGCCCTAAATATTGACCATCCATATGATTGTTATAAGTTTTTTTTTATTTTATTATTATTAATGTGATTATTCAGATTAAATTACGCATAATTAATTTTATAAATTATTAAATTAACAATTATTTAAGTATTTACACCAAAAAAAAAGATATAAACATATGTTTATACCATAACATTAGTACTTTTATTAAATTCAATTTACTGTAATAATTTAATTCAAAAAATTTATCACTCCAATCCTTATCTAAGCTAAGTTTTAATTTAAACAAAAAAACTATTATTTTTAGCTAAACTCTGTAACTATTCCAGGAGAACAGTAGCTGCCTTTGAACAACATTCGCCTTAATAAGTGGTACAGTAAACATGATGGCAAATTGACTGCCTTCCTTGGCATTGGCAGGTTGAGTATGAATTTGCATGGTACGAGCTCTAGACGGTGAAGAAAAATGCATTTCAAGAGCTTGTCAAACCACCTGAGAGGTGGTATGGGAGACAACTTGAGCAAAGACACCTTCCGTCATGGAAAATATAAGAGTGCTCAGAATGAAATTGTCTTGTCCTACCCAATGAGAATACATAGGATTTGAAATTTGAGTGGTTGCATCTGTATCAGGATGCAAAGTAGTGTCGACAATTTGGGGAGGAATTTTGATTGTGCCTTCCGGAGGAGATAATTGTCAAAAGTCAGTTTGATGGAAACAATATGTGAAATAGGAGAAATTGTAACGATGGAGGGGGAGAGATTATCAATACTGGTGGAGGAGGAAGGAGAGGAAGACATGTTAAGATGTTGTCTTTTTTTAGAGCTGTGAAAAACAGAAGGATAAGAGTAACAGAATGATAAGTTTTACTGGTTCTTCAGTACTTTCTTTTTCATACAAGTAAACAGGGTAGCTTTGTAAGGCTACCCTTGAAACACAACACAATCCGTGTATCCACATCAACTGGGTCGACGCTTCTGCTATAAAAAGACACAACTGAGTGATTCTTGAAGAGTTTTAGTACAAGAGAATAGCTAAATCGTAGTGCTTTCAAATTTCTAGATAATGATAGAAATATCAGATTATGTTATCTTTCTTAATCTTCTCCTGAGGTTCTCCGGTTGACAGCTAGTAGTTTATTTTTTTGGTTTGTTATTCAACTCCAAAGTTTTCTCTACGTTGCTCTGCTATTCTCCCCTAAGCTCGTAAGACTTGTAATCTTGAGGTAAAGGGTTCAATTCAAGTCTTCACAACATTTTACGTGCGTGATCATTAATACCAGACTTAAGTGGATCGTTAAAGGCACATTAGCATATTATTCAATATTTTGTAAATTGTTCACCAAATTGCTGTATTTTATTAAATAATTTAGATCTGATCATCATCGAGGATTCAACAACAACGATTATTGTACGTCTTTCTACTAAATTTCGACTGCTACATGACAGAATAGCTTGCTTATTACACATCATTTTGGGACTGCAATTATTGTTTATTTAACCAAATTATGACAACAAATCAAGGATGCTGGTTCTGTAAAAAGCGCGTAAACATGGTGATCTAACCACCCTTCTTTCTGGCCCTGTGTTATTCTTCAACTTCTCTATCTCATGTGAAGTGGAAGAGGTGGGATGCTTTGTTCATGCCTGAAGATGTTGTCAGGATCAACTTTGCTCTTCACTAATGCCAACCTATAGAAGTTACCCTTGAAGTACTTAGCACCCCAAACACTTGCCTTAATAAAGCTAGTGTTAGTATTCCTGTTGATGCCCAGATCAAGATCCCTGTAATTCACATATGCTTCCCTTGGATTCTTGGAAACATAAGGTGCCATGTACTTGTAAAGCTCCCTGATCCACTTTACGTGCTTTCCAACATCCCCTGAAGCATCCTGCCAGCCAGTTACATACTGGATCATGAATAGATCACCCTTTCTATGGGGGAAAGGAGTCTCAAACTCGGAGATTTTGCTCATCATTCCACCAAAAGGATTCCATATCATGAAACCGCCTTCTTCTTTGAAAAGCCTTTTCCAAATACCTTTCAGTGCAGATTCAGGGATAGGTTCCTGGACAAAATCTGACTTGGCTTTGAAGTAGCTCTTCAATACGTTAGTTGCTTGAAGTAAAGCTTCGGGAGGTGTATTGCTCGGATAGCTGCCAGTGTATAGCACAGATTCGAGCCAGGTAGTTTCGATGCAATCCTTCTGTGTCAAGCCCAATTCTGGAAAGCTAGATTCCATTACCCTGAGGAGTCTCTTGGCATCACCAAGAAACAAGGCATCATAGGAAGTTGTGATAGTTCTGTTGCCTCTGGTACCGGCTGTTTGAATGCTAACTCTAATGAAGAGGTCTTCGTCTAGTTTGTCAGCAACTTGCTGCCATCTATAGAGGAGCTTAGTGGCACCTTGTTCCAAGGTCTTAGTAACTGTAAAGACTGTTACAGTTTCTGGAACAGGGACCAATTTTACTTTCCAGGCAGTAATAATACCAAAGCTTCCTCCTCCTCCTCCTCTGATTGCCCAAAAAAGTTCTTCTCCCATGGCTTTTCTATCAAGAATCCTGCCCTGAGCATCGACTATGCGAGCATCGATGACATTGTCAGCACCGAGGCCATATTTCCTCATCATAGCACCATAAGCACCACCCGTAATGAGCCCACCCATGCCTAAACTGGTGCAAAGGCCAGCAGGGAAACCATGCGTTTTACTTTTTTCAGCAATCCTGTAGTAAAGTTCACCATTTGTGGCGCCTGCCTGAACCCAAGCGCTATTATCTTCGATGTCAACGTCAACAGACCGTAGCTTGGCAAGGTCTATAATAATGAAAGGGGATTCAATCGCAGAGACATAAGAGACAGCCTCGTAATCATGGCCTCCACTGCGAACTCTAAAGTGAATTCCAAGCTGTTTGCAGCAAACAACAGCTGCTTGAATGTCGGATTCATTGAATGGTGTGAAGATAAACTCTGGCTTTGGCACTGAAGGCAATGTATACCTCAGGTTTTGAGCAGTAGAAAGTAAAACTGTGGTGAATGAAGAGTTATTAATTGGAGTGTACAAGGCAGTGGAGAAAGGAAAGGAGGATTCTGAAGTTGTTGAGAGACATTGTAGAAACCCATCCTGAATTGGGTTTGAAAATACAAATGGAGATAGGAGTAGGACTACAAGTATTGAAAGAATGGAAGCACTTCGAAACACCATTTTTGCCTGCTTCTTTCTCTATCTCCCTGGCTTGTGTATCAAAACCCGAAGCCCCAAGATTACTTATATAGTAGTCTTGATGAGTATGAGTCACATCATTCAGGGATTAAATGTAAGCCTTATCTTCAACAACCAACAGGCAACTTGGGGCTAGATATTGGTCATCCATGCTCTTCCCATGTGAAATTCCTGCTTTGATAAATATTTTACCTGACTTTTCTGCGAAAGGGTTCTTCAGAAACTAGACGGAAACTTGTTCTGGTCACCATTTGGTTTCTCATTACATTACTCCATTCACATGATCTTAACCATTTCTTAGTGCTTGGAGCTACATGTGTTGCGCTATTAGAGTTCATACTGGCTCCAACCCTGTGAGATTCTGAAACAACCTGCTTCTGCAACTATTGAAAATCTCGCTGGTAGGACAACATTATTCGTTTACATACTTTAGTCCTAGCCCGCAGCCAATCAAGAAATTTAAAAAACTACAATTCTTAATTGATTGCCATTCACACATATATTATTTGGTTGGTATTAATTAAAAGTCATCTCTTAGTTATGTTTTGTAACACTTATTCTACGACTTTTTTTTTCTTCTTTCAAAACTGGGTTTCTTCAAGTTATAATTAAGAGAATTTGACCTATTGTCAGAAGTATCATTGAATTGAAAGTCCATTTCAGCATTGCAATTTGGACCCACCCTTGTATGAAATCCCTTCATGGAGATGGTTTTAGCTGAGTTTTTCTTTTTATGTGGAAGAATATTTATCATGTAATTTGTGGCGGAATATATTATATTTTTTATTTTTTGTTACAATTATTCTCTAACACACCCCTTTAAATGAAAATTTTTTAAGCTTGAAACTTGCACAGACCCACATAATTTTGTACTTAATTTTTTAAAAATTAAATGACGATAATAAGATTTGAACTCGTGACTACTTTGTCATCAAAGCTCTTATACAATGATAAAGAACCATCTCAACCCAATATATATCTTAAGCTGTTAGGTAAAATTCAAGATATAATTTATATTGTTTTTTAATATTATTGTAGTTATTTTATTTTTTTTATAGTGTTATTAATTCTATAATAAGTAAGGGATTGTTATCTACATTATTATCTGGAGCTCCATCAGTTTTCCTTAGAAAAAACTTTGAAATCTCCATCCTTAGTTTTCCTATAAAAAACTTTGAAATCTTGAATGACTGATAATTGAGAGCAAACTAATGTAGAATACTTCGCGGTTGAGGATTTCTGAAGGGTCAAAGATTGCTAGCCTGCAAGAAATTACAAACCCTCCAAGAATACAAAAGCCTGGCCCAGAGAAAGAACCACCGCACTTGGCGGCTCAGGTCCACTATAACATTGAGTTTATGCCTATTGCAATATTTTACTTTTCTTTTAGTAGCCGACATGGAAGACCTTCTATGGTATGCTTTGAAACCTTTTCTTTTTTTCATAAACTCATGATTCTTTTTTATTTTTGTTTTCTCATTTAATATATTTCAAATCACTTGAATGAAGAAAATATATAATAAAGCTATTTTTGTTTTGACAATAATATGTATTAAACTAAAAACAATTTATATATATATATATATGAGCTAATATTTCAAATCACTTTTATTTTTAACGTAGTTCCTAGCAAACATTCATCTCGAAAAGTAAAAGCCGTGGTTTGAAATTAGATTGATAATTGAGTTTGTGAGAATGAAGTTTGGGAAATTTTTTATAATAATTGAAGTTTGAAGTAAAGAGTAAATTAAAAGAATTTAAAGAGCTTGATTTGATTTAATTTTGTTAAGAGTGAAAGAAACTTGAAGTTCAATAATGATTTTGAAACAAATAGTAAAATTAAAAATTAATGAAGATTTTAATTGAAGAAGAAAAATCAGAATTGAGAGTTAGATTGATTAAAATTGTATAATTAGGGATATAATAAAAAAGAAAAAGGTGATTTAGGATAAGTTGAATGAAATTGGAAACATTCAAAATCCAAGGATTGTAATGACAAGGAATGTCTGCCTGTATTCTTACTCCAGTCCATTTCAATCCATTTAATTCAATTTAGTCCAAATTGATTCATAGATTTCAATCATATATGTCCAATTGGATTAATTTATTCAGTTTTTAATTCCAGAGATTGTAATCACCCAACTATAGCCAGATTCTTGAGCAATTAAACCCCAAAACCCAGCAATTAATTTCAGATTTCGGATTGCAGTCCTAAGCAATTAAGTCCAGATACCAATCTCCCAATTCCAGGAAATCAGCTATGGAATTCCTGCAAAATCACAGAATTTCCTGCATCAAATCCCAAACTTTCAGCTCCATTCTCTCCTTCAAAAAAGCATGAACAAGAGACAACCAGAGGGGGCTCTCATTCACCTAAAAGGATTGACCATGCACAGAGCCTTCACGATCCATTTCCTTCAAACGCCATGACTACCCAGTTCCATTCCTCTTATTTCCCACACAGAGACCATTGCCATTGCCATTCCAGTCCCACTGTCCAGATTAACCATAACCATAACCACAACACCTCACCAGCCAATCATCTCCCTCAACAGCCAGCCATCAATCACTGATACTATATTTCAGCACTACCAGCCTCTCATTCAACTAAAGGATTCACACAACAGCACATCCTAGACCAACAACACAAAAGCTTCCATCCTTCACTCTCGAAAAAATACCAGCACAGGAGCAAAGGAGGCGACTAAGGACAGAGAGCCTCCAAAAAAAATCAAACCCCAAACCCATGGTCTTCCTCGCATAGCCAGCACAACAAAAAGAGAAAGAGACAGCCACAATGAAGAGAAGAGATGAGAAAGATTGGTCACGGTCTTTCTTTTTAGAATGAGAGAAGGCTGAGAATGTCGAGAAGTTTTTCGTAACAAAATAAACCAGTGATTTTGTCTTTGATGTACAGGGAATAATTCCGTAATATTTTCCGCTCACACGATTTAATAATTTGCATTAAGTAAAGGAAGTGTCTGGAAAGCTATTGAAAATTTGAAATCTTGATTTTTAAAATTTTAATTTTTTAAAAATTATTTTTTTATATTTTTAGATTATTTTAAAATATTTATATTAAAAAATTAATTTTAAAAAATAAAAAAAATATTATCTTGATATATTTATAAATAAAAATTACTTTTATTTTTGCCATAATAATTCTGTAATATATTTCTAAATGAAATCAAGATAAAAAAAAACAAATAATCCTTTTATTTAATTTTATTATTCATTTAGTAATAAATAATTAATTTGCACTGTATAGGTTACGTGATTTTTGATACAACGTACATATGCAAAAAAAAAAAAAAAAAGAGCTTTCATGCTAGAAAGAGGTGGTAGTTTTGAAGGATTTCAAACAATCGTACGTCTTGGAGGCCATGTAGGCAAAATATATACGGCATATGATGTTTGAACATTTTGTGCAACGATCACACTCTGGAGCAAAGAACCAAAATCGACGAGTTCACAGTTTCGTTATCACGCACACAGTCGACTTCTTTCTATTCGTTTCGCATGCGAAACAAATGATAAGATTCTTTTGTAATTACATCCATTCTTTTTATTTTTGTTATAAATATATTTAACTAACAAGAACTTTCTCTTGCAGGTTATGGTTCTTAGATGCAAACCAAGCCCGATTAAGTTTTTTGTGGAAATGCATATGCGAATTAATGACCACCAAAAAAGGGTTCAACAACTTGTAGATAGATGAGCTTAGCACTTTATGGTATATTGTTTTCAACTATTTTTTTCTTAAGTTATTATTTTTATAATTTGATGACTTTTTTTCAGGATACATATAACATTTGGTTGAATTTTCCAGGATACATATAACACCTGGTTGAATGAGAGATAGGTCCTTTGATCCATCCAGATCTCAATCTGGATTTGTGATTGGAGGCAAGATCGTATAGTGAACTCGATAAAAAATGAGTGTATGGTTTTTCTAATACTACAACTAAGGACTTATGGACGACCCACAATGTTCCAACTATTGGGTGCTTGTAATTGAATATGAGAACTTAAACTCTGGAGTTCGAGGTGATTTTAGACCAGCAAGTTCAAGCTTCAAGACCCATCTTGTTGTTGATTATAAATAACTCGGTGTTTAGATGACCAAACTCCACCGATTAGTATGGAGATGAGATCACAAATGGGTGGTACATGTACTGCTCTCTCTTATGTGCCCCACAATCCCGATAATGACATGTCTCCTCCTCCTCCTATAGTGCCTCTATTATAGATTAATTGTATTTGAATTTATAAATGTTTAAATTTGTAATAAATATTTGATTTTTATATTAATTTAATTTAATTTAATTATTCTCTATTTTTTCTTTATGGATTTTTTTTAAAAAATATATTTTTAAATTATTACTAACAGGTTTATCAATGAAAAATTCTATTAGTATATTTCAAAGAGTTGAAGAATAATTACTACAAATGCCACTGATTTTCCATTCCTATTTAATAAAGTTTTTTAAATTATTACTAATGGGGTTATCAATAGCCTAAGTTCGTTGGTATATTTCAAATACTTAGAAAAGAATTATTGTTAATGTTATTGTCATTGTTTTCTCACCAATGACATAACAAACAATATGTTTGGTAGCTATATGTCAAATTCATCGAAAGAAATACCAACAAATAAAAAAAAAATCACCGATAGAATGACATATGGTTTTTCTATTAGTGATATTTTTTATTCATCTATGGAAATACCAACAACATTAAGTGAGAAAAAAAAAATCGGTGTGCTTTTTCCATTAATAAATACATTGGTAATAAAATTATTATCGATAAACTCACAAACATATCACAAATCACTAATGATAGTTTTTCCAACAGATTATTTCTGTCTATATAACCTATTGGTAAAATTTATGCTGATGAACTGTAAGTATAAATATGGATAAACAATTTCGCCAGTAAATATACAAATTCCAGTAGTGTTTAATTTTCATTAGATTTTTGTTTAAAATTCAGTTGGATGATTTACAAGTCTTGGACGACATAATACTGAAAGGTCTTCTCCGTCCCTAAATCTCACCCTTTCCTTTTCAGGGAGGAACCTGCTGGCATCACTAAGAAAGAATTCACTGACCATTTGGAGCTAAAGGATTGTCATTCAAGAAAAAACCATGATATAATCATATGCATATCTATGAAATCTTGTAATCTAATTTTAGGTTTTTGAGTCACTGGAGATATTTGCTGACAATCATAGTCTGAGAATAACAACCAATTCTTGTTTGTGTAACAAGGAAAATGTCTACAATGCCTTCTTAATTCTTCTTCTTTGGCACAAGCGCACAATACACAGAGAAGGATCTATTACAGGTTCAATTTCCTTTCAATACTATAGATTTTGTACTGTCAAGAGTATCAAGGACAAGCAGTATCCATCTTTACTATGGGGATTTATTCATCCCCATCCTATTCAATGTCAAAGTTTAAACAAGACCAAGGGTACAATACCCTATGTAAGAGATCAAAACTTCATAAAGGATATCAGATTTGTGATTTGCAGCATGGGGATCACCATTACATCAACTTTTTACAGTACAAATTAAGCCAAGCAGAAGAGCATAAATATGCACCTCTATGTAGTTTCTGGTTATTCTTGTTTAGCACTTGGCAAACTTAACTACTACAACAAATGGAAGTAACTTGTCATATTAATACACGTTGACATGATGTCCCAACTGTTAAACTTATTGAGATCAAACACAAAAAGAAGGCTATAATTCTGAATAATCTGTTTATTATGAATGCATAGTCTTAACCTAAATACAAATAAAGTATATATAGGTTAAACTGAAAGTACTATTCTACCCTTAATAAATAAAACTACATAAATATTATTTAACATCTCCCCTCAAACTCACGATGCGGCAGCTACAAGCATCGAGAGTTTGCCAACCAGAAAACAAAAACGAGAGATGGAATGCGCCTTGGTAAAGAAATCTGCAATCTGCAAGGAAGAAGGAACAAAAGACAAAGTAATGGTGTTATGCTTGAGATGATGACAAGTAAGATGACAATCGATCTCAATGTGCTTAGTTCGCTCATGAAAAACCGAGTTGTGAGCAATCTGAATAAAACTCTGGTTGTCACAATACATAGGAGTAGGATGAGAAAAGGAAACTCCCATATCAGCAAGTAACCAACGTAACCAAACAATCTCTTTGGTGGTAGATGCCATGGCACGATATTCTGCTTCGGTGGATGATTGAGAAACAATAGATTGTTTCTTGCTCTTCCAAGAAATAAGAGAACCACCTAAACAGATACAAAACCCGGTAACAGACTTGCGATTTGTGGGATCACTACCATGATCAACATCAGAGTATGCACGCAACTCCAAGGAAGAGGTGGATGAGAGTAAAAGACTCTGAAAAACTGTACCCCGAAGATATCGCAAAATACGAAGAACAGCTGCCCAGTGAACAGTAGTAGGAGAAGCAACAAACTGACTAACAACATGAACAACATATACAATATCTGGACGAGTAATGGTGAGATATACCAAACTCCCAACAATAGTGCGGTATAAAGTATGATCTATCAAAGGTAAACCATCAGAAGAAGAGTACCTTGCATTAACCTCAATAGGAGTATCAACAGTCTTGTTATCAGTAAGTCTAGCCCGCTCAAGAATATCTGCAACATATTTCGACTGAGAAAGAAGGTAACCTCTAGGTGAATATGCTACCTCAATACCCAGGAAATATCAAAGATGACCCAAATCCTTCATTTCAAACCGTCTAGCCAACTCTGTTTTCAAAATTGAAATACCATCAATGTCATCACCAGTAATAATCATGTCATCAACATATAAGGACAGAATGATACAACCTGCATTAGTGCACTTGATAAAAAGAGCATAATCATGACTGCTAGAAACAAAGCCAAGAGACGAGATCACAATAGAGAATTTCTGAAACCAAGCACGGGGTGCTTGTTTGAGACCATATAATGCTTTCTTAAGCTTACAAACATATCCAGAGTCATGTGAAATACCAGGAGGGGGTGCCATATAAACTTCTTCTTGAAGATCTTCATTCAAAAAGGCATTTTTAACATCAAGCTGAGAAATATGCCATTGACAAATCGAAGCTACAACAATAAGAGTACGAATAGTAGTCATTTTTGCAACCGGGGCAAATATCTCCTCATAGTCCATACCATACTGTTGAGAGTATCCTTTTGCAACCAACCTAGCTTTGTATCGCTCAATAGACCCATCAGAATTAGTCTTGATCTTATACACCCAACGACAACCAACAACACTCTTACCAGGAGGTAGAGGAACCAGATCCCAAGTATTTGTCTTATGCAAAGCAGAAAGTTCCTCATCTATAGCTTGCTGCCAAAGCGGATCAAAAATTGCCTCTTTATAGGAAGAGGGCTCAAAGAGACAATGAATAGAAGCTAAAAAGGAAGTAAATGATGAAGAATAACAAGAATAAGCAAAATCTGGTAGTTTTGTAGACTTACGAATACTGATGGACTGACGTGGAGGTGGATCCACAATCTCAGATGAAGCTTGAGGGGCTGTAGATGAGAATGGAGCTTCAGGTGTGCCAGAGAGTAAAGTACCAGTACCTGCAGAGTTATGAGTACCAATTGATCGAACATGGGGAGAGAAATCATTATCAGAATCCTCAGAAAATGGATCTATACTAGTAACATCAGATTTAGTCAGGTTATGAGTAGTGAATGGAATAGAAAAAAAAAGGTATATGCTCAAGGAAGACAACATGACGAGACACATAAAGTTTCTGAGTTATTGGATCAAAAAAACAATAACCCTTTTTACCTTCACCATAGCCTAGAAAAACAAAAATAGCGGATCAAGAGGATAACTTACTTTGTTCGACATGAAGACGAAGAACGAAACAAGTACAACCAAAGACTCTAAATGAGGAATAATCAGGAACATACCCATATAACTTTTCAAAAGGAGATAGACTCGAACTATGAGAAGATGGAATTGAATTAATTAAACTTACAGCGGTAAGAACAACTCTCCAAAACTCACTAGGAACAAAGGCAGACAACAAGAGAGAACGAGCAGTTTTAACAATGTGCTTATGTTTTCTTTCAGCAACACCATTTTGCTCAAGAGTATCTGTACAAGAAGTTTGGTGGATGGTTCCATCTAAGGCAAGCAATTGAAAAAATTTATTAGAGGTGTATTCCCCACCCAAATCACACCTAAAACATTTAATCACAGCAGAATATTGAGTTTTGATAAGAGCTCGAAAAGCTGCATATATCTCAAAGAATTCAGAACGATGTTTCATTAAATAAACCCAACAATAACGAGTATGATCATCAATAACAGAGACATAATATCGAGACCCTCCTTTTGTGGCAACAGGAGAAGGTCCCCATACATCAGAATGAATCAAATCAAATGGTGAAGAAGAAACAGAAATACTTCGATTAAAAGGTAAGGCGGAAAATTTTGCCAATTTACATCCACTACAATCAGAAATGTCAAAAGTTTTCAAATTTCCTAAAGCTCCCGTGGATGCCAAAAATCTCAAACGAGAACATGAAACATGACTTAGATGGGAATGCTATAAATAAAAACTAGAAGATGAAAGACTCAAACGAAAGGAAGACAAATCAACGGTAGTAGTAGCAGCGGCAACAGCAACAACTAGCACTTTTAACTCATCCAAAATATATAGTCCATTCTCTCTACGGCCTGTCCCAATCAGCTTCTGAGACTGCAGATCCTGTATACAACAAAACGAACCAGAAAACATGACTAAACAATCACCAGAATCACATATTTAACCAACAGACGCAAGATTTAATTTGAGTTTTGGAATAAGATAAACATTAGGGAGAGACAAGTGAGGTGTGACAACAAAACCAACACCTGCTAAGGGCATAGGAGTGCCATCAGCAGTCATAACAGGAATGGAGGACAAAGGGGACACAGAAGTAAAAGATGAGGAATCTGGAGACATATGATGAGAAGCACCAGAATCCAAGACCCATTTAGAGTGTGACATACCTGAGGAACTATGAGGCAACTGACCTATGGAAGAAGAAGCGAACATTGCTTGCAGTTGCAAGGAGAGAAACTTCTGAAATTGCTCAGCCAGAATATTAGGATCGTACTAGAGCTTGAGGAAGCTATTGCTTGTAGTATTGTGGTGTGGTGGTTTATAGCCCTTGAGGTGGTCTATGAGCATTAGATTGTGACTTGATTTGCCAGACTTCCAAGTTTGATTCTGCTGTTTCAACTTAGGACACTAAGCTTTTCAATGACCTTTCTGCTTACAGAAACTGCACTCATCAAAGCCAACCCTTGTGTAAGGCTTATTCTGATGATTAGAGAATGGCTTAGAAGGCACTGCTAATACTGAAGGATTTGAAGCATAAAGAATTCCCTTTTCAGAATAAGACTGAAGACGTATTTCTTCATCCAATAACTCACTAACAATAGAGTCAACACAAGGCAGTGGAGAACGATGCATAATTGAACCTTTAAGTCCTTCAAAATGACTGCGAAATGCTGTTAAAAACTATACCAATCGCTGCTACTCTCTATGCTCAATATAGGCACCACATGCCTTTAATTCTGCCGATTCTGTAAGAGCTAATTGATCCCAAAGATCTATCATAGCAGAATAAAACTCTTGAATACTCATATTCTTTTGATAAAGAGCTCGTATGTCATTCTCTAATTGATACTGTTTTGCAAAATTTTATTGTGTGAATAACCTTTTCAGATGATCCCAAACCTCTTTTGTTGTCTCATACTTCACCAACTGCATACCTATCGAATGCTCAACAGAAATTGTTGATCCAAGTAATAATTTTTGCATTATTTGCTTCCCATGTATCTATTAAAACAGTATCCCCCTCTTCAATATTCTTAGGTATTATATAAGTTCCACTAACATACCCCCACATCTTCTTACCCTTAAGGAAATTTCGCATTACATAACTCCCAATACGAATAGTTCTTCCCATCCAACCTCACACTCACAGACTGAAGCGAATCATCTCTTTCAGTAGCCATAATCAACAGTCACAAAGAACCAGAATGCAAAAGCAGCGGAAACTAAATACCAATTTGCAGAAACTGAATAGAGATTGCAGAAAACTAAACAAATATCTTCTTTGAAATTATACGATTACTCCAAAACACAAAATAAATTTGCAAAAAACTGAACGCAAAATACCAAATTGCAGAAGCTGAAGGGAAGACGAAATACCAAAATAATTGCAGAACTGTCGAAATACCAAAATAATTGTAAAACTGTCGAAATACCTAATAATTGCAGAAGCTGTATTTGGGATTAAGCGTTCGTTTCATAAAACTAGCTCTGAATACCCATGTTAACTTATTGAGATCAAACACAAAAAGAAAGCTACAATTCTGAATAATCTGTTTATTATGAATGCATAGTCTTAACCTAAATACAAATAAAGTATATATAGGTTAAACTGAAAGTACTATTTATTCTACCTTAGTAAATAAGACTACATAAATATTATTTAACACCAAACCAGGACACCAGCCTATCTCTTGCCATGGATTCCACTTCAATTCCTTTTGGAAAATGTTAAGGGTGGGATACTCTGTTCATGTCTAAAGAAGTTTTCAGGATCAACTTTGGTTTTCAACTTTTACCAATCTTTTAAAGTTGCCCTTGAAGTACTTGAAACCCCAAGCACTTGCTTCTGCGAAGCTTGTGCTACTCTTCTTGTTCATCCCCAAATCAAAATCCCTGTAATTGACATATGCAGTCCTTGGAGACACATGAGGTGTCATGTAATTGTAAACTTCCTACTCCAATCTATATGTTTTGCTGCATCTTCTTTAGCATCATTCCAGTTGGCCAAGTACTGGATCTATGAACAGGTTACCCTTTCTATGAGGAAAAGGTGTCTCGGATTCTGGAATTGTGCTCATTCTTTCCACCATAAGGAGTCCACAATACGCCTGGAGAATTTTCTTCGAGCAACAGTTTCCATAACCCTTCAAGGGCTGTTTCAGGTATGGGTTCCTTAACATAGTCCGACTTAGATTTGAAGTAGTTCAAGACCGAATTAGTTCTTCGAAGTAAGATTTCAGGAGCTGTATTGTTGGGGAAGAAAGCAGACTTGGCACGGATTTAATCCAGCTTGTTTCAGTACAATCTTGTCGTATCAAACCCAATTCAGGGAAGCTTTTTTGCATTACCTGGAGGAGTCTGCTGGATCACCAGAAACAAGGCATTAAACGAAACTGATACAGTTTTCTTACCGGTGTCAGACGTATTTGCCAATCTGATGATGGCTCTGAGGAAGAGATCTTCATCAAGTTTGTCAAGCAATTTGTTGCCATTTAATTAGGAGCTTCATAGCACTTGTTCTAAAGTCCTAGGGACAGAAAAACTGTCACAATTGGTGGTACAGGAACCAATCTTACTTCCAAGAAGTAATTATCCCAAAACTACCTCCTCCACCTCTCTAATGGCCCAAAACAGGATCTTCTCCCATCGCATCTCGATCGAGAACTCTTCCGTAAGCATCAATTATGCGAGCATCGATTGACATTGTCTGCAGCAAGGCCATATTTTCGTAGCAATGAACCATATCCACCGCCGGTAATGTGCCCACCAATGCCTAAACTTCGTGCAGATCCCAGCTGGAAATCCATGGGAATTGCTTTCTCTGAAATCCCTGTAGTAAAGTTCACCATTTGTGGCACCTGCCTGAGCCAAGCACTGTTATCATCAATATCACACAGTAATGGAACGAAGCTTGGCAAGGTCTACAACAATTATAAGGCGTCCTCAATTTCAGAGACATAAGAGACTCCCTCATAATCATGGCCTCCACTACGCACTCTAAGGTGAATTCAAGCTGTCTTGAACAAATAACCGCACCTTGGATATGGGATTCTTGCAAAGGTTGAAAATAAAATTCAGGCTTCGGTATTGATGGCAATGTGAACCTCAGATTTTTGCGCCGAAGACTGTAAGACACTAGTGAATGAAGAATTTTTTGGAGAGTACAACAGAGAGGAGAAAGGGAAGGAAAATTCAGGATTCCTTGACAGACAGTGCAGAAAATTATCCTGAATTGGTAGTGAAACTATCAATGTTGGAAGTAGAAGCAGACGTACAAGCTTCGAAAGACAAGAAAACTTGGAAAAAAACCATTTTGCCTGTTTTGTTGCTATTTTTGGCTTCATCATGATTGCTCTTATAGAGGACCTATAATATTTTGATGACCCTTCAATTAATTGGGTAATCCTGACGTTTAATATTGATGTGAACGTTTAACTAATATTTTAATAGTAGAATTATACATATTGATGTCAACGTTTTAACTATCCATATCTTTTAATTTGGTAAGGTAAATATAGAAAATCACGACTTACAACCCAATCGACTCGACATTTAAGTTAAATCACAACTAACACTAATACAATTAAATCTGTTAAAACCTAGTTAATTCAACCATTTAAAAGGTGATTCAATGGTAAGAACTTGGAATTAAAAGGTTTGTTTCCTCTGTGTTCTCCAGTTCGAATCATGTGGTTACTCATATGATGGCTACTTAAAAACTTACATGGTGGGATTAGTTAAAGGTATGTGCAAAGCTAACCCGGAACACCTGCATTATATTAATAAAAAAAAAAAAACCAGGTTAATTCAACTAATTTTTTATGACTTAATTCATTCAAAATTAAACTTATTCTATATCAAAGAATTTCTTTTTTTTAATAAAAAATTATTAACCTGATTTGACTATATAACCAAACGGTAATCAGATTACTCAATTACTTAAATTCTTTCTGAAGCATTCCCTGAGTCAGATTCTAACAACTTTAGAACTATAATGAATTCAATCTCACGTTGTTTGTCCACAACATGTGTCTCCAAAGTTTTGAAGGCGAGAAATATATGTTGTCTGCATGATAATCCTCGCCAAAAGTTTCTTCCTTGCCTCCTTTATTGCGAACTTTCTTCGTTTAGCAGTATAGCACGTAAAAGAGAGCCCCCGTAATGTAAGTTCATCAATAAAGAGAGAGGGAGACACAAGAATTTCTATTCGGGTGAAATGACAGAGGAGAAGAGTCTCAAAGTGTTGGCATTGTAGACTTATTTCCTTGAGTTATCGTTCCGGTTTTGAATTCAAAATATTGGAAATTTTCAACTTTTGAATTTAGATTTTTTTTTTCCCGTTAATTATATAGAATTAGATGAATTGTTTTTTGATTAAGCAAAATGTCCCACAGAATATATTTTGGTCGTGATATTGATCAAAAAAGAATAAATAAATTCACTACAAGCTAATTAATCAAAATTTGTCTTTTGATTTTGAATTTGATGAAAGAATGTTTGGGAATTTGATCACTCAAGGTCTCAATTCAAATCTTCATACCATAAAAAACTTTTGGGGTCATGAGTGTAGAGTTCAAAGCATCCTATATAAAGACTGATCTCAGGATGTTGCGTAGAGATTGGTCTCATAAGTGAAAAATGACAACAATATACCTTATGTTTCAAAAAATATATATCAATAAATAAAAGTTTAAATTTGTAAACGCATTCTATTTTTTCCCAAAACCTACCAATACTTGCATGTATTCTAGTGTGTGCTACACATTTTAAGTTCATGAATCACGGAAACAAAAAAAAAAAAAGGTTAACTTAAAGGAATTAACTGGATTAATTAGATCATGGCTGGCCCATTTTTTTATTTTTTATTTTTAATTCAATGCTAGTTTGATGCTTTTAATTTTAAAAACACACAGGTGCACTACCGCAGGTGTCACGTTCTCAAATGAAGCCGTAAACCTCTAATTAAGCCCTACTAGTAGGGAACAATTGTCTACAAAGGAACCATCAAATCACGTTCTCAAATTCAATTCTAATTTGTATAGCAATTCTTTTACATGCGATGGGACCTTCCATCTATAGAAAAACACAATTCGTACAATCAAGATTCTTACAATTTATTTTTTTTTTGAGTTGTGTTTTTTTAGTTGATTTTAAGCTAAAAAAAACATGCTCTTAAGAGTTTAATGAGAATTTTAGTTTTAAATAACCTAACTTGAAATTAATGTGAATTTATCACAACAGAGATTTCACAGTTTTTATTGACGGACATATTCCGTCGGTGTGTGATAGAACTTTCGTCGGTAAAGTATTTACCGACTATATTACCGACGGAATACTCCCGTCGGAATACCTTTTGTCGGTGATTCCACATTCTGTCGCTATATCGTCGTGGAAATACAAAAAAAACTTTTACCGACGGACAGTGCGCGCCAAAAAAAAAAAGTTTCCCGCTTGGAATATACCTACGGAATATTTTCCGTCGGTATTATAAAAATACCGACGGACTAACTCCGCCGGCAAAAGTGTCGGTGATATTTTATACCGACCGAATATTGCCGTCGGTAAATACATCGGTAAATGTATACCGACAGATTTGTTCCGTCGGTGATGGTCGGTGACGGTGGCAGACGCTGTCCAATGCCGACGGAGTTTTTCCGTCGGTAAATCCCTGTGTAATTGTTTTTTTTTTAATTGTTTTTTAATTATTTTGAAAAATAATATAAATTAATGGTAATACAAACCAATTATGCAAATAAAAATTTATATTAAGCAACAAAAACTCAAAAGTGAAATAATATTCATTACAAAATGAATGTGTTTCAAAAAAAACATTAAACAAAATTTTAAATGTAAATAATGTTTATTAAAAATTAATATAAAGTTGGAGGAGGAGGAGGAGGAGGAGGATGGGGGTTAGGCGGCCAAAAAAGGATTAGGCGCACATGTTCACCTTGTGTCATGTTCATGACCATTTGCGAAGCTCTTTATAAGCCGCTCTTTGTTTGTTCAGGACTCTGGTTTGTGTTGTTCGTTCGCCAATCTTTGCTCTTCTTTGAGTTGTGTGTATGCCTCTGATAGGTGGTCGCACCTTTGCTGCAAGGCCACAAACTCCTTAGATTGGGAGCTCGATACAGATTGGGAGCTCCCAGCGGTTGAAGCAGTACCGGTCGACCGCAAGTTGGGCGTGGTAGTGTTGGAGAGCCCGTAAACCCGATTTTTATCGGATCCACCTGACGATCCAGCCTCCATCCACAAATCCGGATCGAATTCCGGATGGGTCGATGGATCGTCCCCGTATCTCTCCCTCAACCGATTATTATAGGTCTCCTGAAAAAAAAATCATCATATTCAATTCAATAAACATAATAATAACTTACAAAATAAAATGGTTGAACAAACATACCACAAAATGTTGAGCACGGTTGTCAACGAACTGCTGCGTCCCCTTTTGGCGGTCATGACTTCGCACGTGCGTCTCCACAAATAGCTCCATAGGGCTCGGCTCACGTCCAAGAGACGTAGCCTATAATGAAAAAAATGTATTAACAACAAATTAATTGAACGATATATTCATTTAAATTAATCTTACCATCCGTTTCGCATGTGCAGAAAACGGAAAGGAGCCGCCGGTGTGCGTTGTCACCGAGCCATGAATTGGCCGATTTCCGGTTGCCTAGCACCGGACTGTGAGCGTCGAGTGAACCGCTCAGACGTCACGTGCTGAAGATAGTGCGGCCATATATATTCCGGGATGTATATTGGTTTGAAATCCCTCCAAACCGCAACATCGTTCCAGCCTTGGAACCCCCTTATCCCTCGCTGTTTTTTTTTGCTTTTTTCTGGGTGTCATACCAAAAATCACACAACTAATTCACGCACGAAAAAATTACATTTCGAAACATAAATAATTATGTAAAAAAAAGTCGTATTGTTTTCGATGTTACCTAATTGCCGTGTGATTTTCCCACACCCTCCTCACAACAGTGTCATGTTCATGTCCCAGTAGAATCGATGTTGTATATAAAAAAAATAATTTTTTAAAATGTTAATAATTTATTTACAATTATAACTAGAATTTATTAGAAATAAAGCTGAAAATTATATATTAACAACGAACCTCAAAATCTACGAAACCATGCATTGATTTGAGGCATCCATTTCAGGATGTCTGGATATCTGACTTCATTGAAACAATGGAATCTCCATCGACGCTTTAAACGCCGATGATATTACTCGGCGGCCCTCAATGTTTGTGAACCTGAAAAGAAATGAAATTAATTTGTGATTACTTCATAAATTATGTTTTAAATTTGTTTTTTTTATATAAAAAAAACTAAAACCTTAACAAACTTACATTGAAAGATCGTCCTTCCACTGTGCCTCGTACTGGCGGGTAAATTGATTCCGCTTCGAAGGCACGCCGCTTCTGCGATGTGAAACATCGCTGGAAGAGGCAGCATCGGTTGACGGCGCAGGTGGTGTAGGTGCCTCTTCTTGAGAGGCACCTAAGGAAACATCATCATCGCTGCTAGACGAACTTGATTCGACTGGACGTGAACGACCAGCTCTGGTTTTCATTTTGCACATCTAAACAATTTTATATTAATAATTGTATAATAAAATTCAAAAGTTAAAAAAAAAAATCGGCAGCACCTCCCCTATACTGGATACTACCCAAATCTACAAACCTGCAAATATTAACAATAGCCACAACCAATTGAACCAATCTTATACTAATTATTCAACATATTCAACTATTAATCCTAAGATAAATTCAACGTTAACAATTACAATTCACAAATTAATCAATAATTAATATTCAAAACAATAAAAATATGACAAAAAATAAATTCAATTAATTCAACAAACAATTATAATTCAACAAATTAATCATTTTAATTCAACATTAACAATTATAATTCAACAAATTAATCATTATCATTTATATCAAAACAATAAAAATCTGACAAAAAATAAATTCAATAAATTCAACAAATTATTAATTCACAAATTACAATTATAATTCAACAAATTAATCATTATAAATTATGACAACAAAACAATAAAAAATATTCAAAAAAAAAAAAAAAACTACATCAATAAAGAAACGAACTATACATACCTTAATAATGTGACAAATTCAAAACTTTATCTACATTACCAAAAAAACACCAAAAACAACAAAATAAAAAAAATAAAAAACAACTAAAAATAAATTAAAAGTAAATAAATTAAATTGGAAATCGATAATTATTCAACAAACGCAATTATTAATTCTAAGGTAAATTCAACATTAACAATATTAATTCAATAAATTAATCAATAATTATATAGGCAATACAACAATAAATTATATTCAATAAATTAAAAAAATTATAGACTAACAATTAATTAAAAAATATTCAACAAATTCAAAAAATTCAAAAAAATTCAAATATTCAAACTTTAACTAATTCTAAGTTAAATTAACTAATAACAATTCTAACACACAACAACAAAAAATATTCAAAAAATTCAAAAAAAAAACCTACATCAAGAAAAGGAACGAAATATACATACCTTAATAATGTGTCAAATTCAAAACTTTATCTACATTGCAACAAAAAACACCAAAACAACAAAAATAAAAACAACTAAAAATAAAATAAAATAAATTAGAAAAAAAAACATACCTTTTAATATGATGAAGATTTACAACACCAAATCTTGCTAAGAGATTAAAGGTGAAAGTGTTTAAGGATTGAGGGAAAAAAAATGAAAAATCTGAGGTGAAAAACGGAGGAGAAGCGAAGCGGCGGGGAGAAGAAGAAAATAAGGCGAAGCGGCGGGGGCTGGAACTTATAGGGCAGTTTTAATGACGGACTCACCGACGGAATTATATCCGTCGGTAAAAGGTAAAAAATTCCGTCGGTAACAGGTCAAAAATCCGTCGGTATTTTTTGAATTTTGCCCCGAATTTTAAAAGCCCTCCATATTTTTCGCAGTCGTCGTGATTTCGTCGGTAATATGAAGTTCAGAGGCGCATTAATTCACACACTTTGGAAATCGCGCGGTCCGTCGGTATTTTTGTCGGTAATATGTGTGACCGACAAATTACCGCGGACCTATTCCGTCGGTATTAGCGTCGAAAAATCTGTCGGTGAATCCGTCGGTCATTGTGACATTTTGTTGTAAATATTTTCGAACTCTCTGTGAGATACCGACGGACTATAATCCGTCGGTATTCCGGAGATACGACGGACTGATTGTCGGCATTTTTGTTGTAAATATTTTCGAACTCTCTGTGAGATACCGATGGATATAATCCGTCGGTGTATGTGTCGGTGAAGTCGTCGGTAATGTCGTCGGTGTTGGTGGCATTTCGCGTAATTAATTTCGAACTCTCTGTGAGATACCGACGGATCACTATCCGTCGGTATGGACGTCGGTAAGATTGCATGATGCAGGAAAGGTTGTCTTTGTATTGCCTGTTTACCTTCCTGCAGAAACTTAACTGATAAACTGTCCATCACATAAACACAATAACCACATTGCTTAAACAGTAAATATTTTGTTTTACAAATACATCATCTATAATCTAAATTACATGAGACAAATGTTTTTTACATAGGGCTTCATTTTCATAATTAGTCCGGAATTTTCTTCTTCTTCCTCATCAGTTGAATTGTCATCATCTTCATCGCAATCTTCAATATGGATATCATCTTCTTCATCGACATTTGCTTCTCCGCTAGAGCTGAGAACAACATTCAACTCCTCTCCGTCAATAT